>NW_027436045.1:304428-608857 GCF_964199755.1 Larus michahellis
TGGTCCCACGCCCAAAGAGCCAGCAGGGAAAACTATGCCTTGTTCTAAAGCTCTTTGGGAACCGCTTGCGTAGCCCCACACACCTGGGGGCTGCAGGCTTTCCTGCTGCCTTCAGCCTCAAAACCACCCTTTCCCACTTGGCGCCGCGCCAGGCACAAAAATGGCCATATGTCTGGAGACTGGTCCCACGCCCAAAGAGCCATCAGGGAAAACTGTGGCTTTTTCTAAAGCTCTTTGGGAACCGCTTGCGTAGCCCCACAGACTGCGGGCTGCAGGCTTTCCTGCTGCCTTCAGCCTCAAAACCACCCTTTCCCACTTGGCGCCGCGCCAGGCACAAAAACGGCAATATGTCTGGAGATTGGTCCCACGCCCAAAGAGCCAGCAGGGAAAACTATGCCTTGTTCTAAAGCTCTTTGGGAACCGCTTGCGTAGCCCCACAGACCTGGGGGCTGCAGGCTTTCCTGCTGCCTTCAGCCTCAAAACCACCCTTTCCCACTTGGCGCCGCGCCAGGCACAAAAATGGCCATATGTCTGGAGACTGGTCCGACGACCAAAGAGCCAGCAGGGAAAACTATGCCTTGTTCTAAAGCTCTTTGGGAACCGCTTTGCGTAGCCCCACACACCTGGGGGCTGCAGGCTTTCCTGCTGCCTTCAGCCTCAAAGCCACCCTTTCCCACTTGGCGCCGCGCCAGGCACAAAAATGGCCATATGTCTGGAGACAGGTCCCACGCCCAAAGAGCCAGCAGGGAAAACTGTGGCTTTTTCTAAAGCTCTTTGGGGACCGCTTGCGTACCCCACAGACTGCACGCTGCAGGCTTTCATGCTGCCTTCAGCCTCAAAACCGCCCTTTCAAACTTGGCGCCGCGCCAGGCACAAAAATGGCCATATGTCTGGAAACTGGTCCCACGCCCAAAGAGCCAGCAGGGAAAACTATGCCTTGTTCTAAAGCTCTTTGGGAACTGCTTGCGTGGCACCACAGACCTGGGGGCTGCAGGCTTTCCTGCTGCCTTCATCCTCAAAACCACCCAATCCCACTTGGTGCCGCACCAGGCCAAAAAACGGCAATATGTCTGGAGACTGGTCCCACACTCAAAGAGCCAGCAGGCAAAATTATGCCTTGTTCTAAAGCACTTTGGCAACCGCTTGCGTGGCCCCACAGACCTGGGGACTGCAGGCTTTCCTGCTGCCTTCAGCCTCAAAACCACCCTTTCAAACTTGGCGCCGCTCCAGGCACAAAAATGGCCATATGTCTGGAGATTGGTCCCACGCCCAAAGAGCCAGCAGGGAAAACTAGGCCTTGTTCTAAAGCTCTTTGGCAACCGCTTGCGTAGCCACACACACCTGGGGGCTGCAGGCTTTCCTGCTGCCTTCAGCCTCAAAACCACCCTTTCAAACTTGGCGCCGCGCCAGACCCAAAAATGGCCATATGTCTGGAGACTGGTCCCACGCCCAAAGAGAGAGCAGGGAAAACTATGCCTTGTTCTAAAGCTCTTTGGGAACCGCTTGCGTAGCCACACACACCTGGGGGCTGCAGGCTTTCCTGCTGCCTTCAGCCTCAAAACCACCCTTTCCCACTTGGCACCGCGCCAGGCACAAAAATGGCCATATGTCTGGAGACTGGTCCCACGCCCAAAGAGCCAGCAGGGAAAACTGTGGCTTTTTCTAAAGCTCTTTGGGAACCGCTTGCGTACCCCACAGACTGCAGGCTGCAGGCTTTCATGCTGCCTTCAGCCTCAAAACCACCCTTTCCCACTTGGTGCCGCACCAGGCCAAAAATAGGCAATATGTCTGGAGACTGGTCCCACACTCAAAGAGCCAGCAGGGAAAACTATGCCTTGTTCTAAAGCTCTTTGGGAACTGATGCATGGCACCACAGACCTGGGGGCTGCAGGCTTTCCTGCTGCCTTCAGCCTCAAAACCACCCTTTCCCACTTGGCGCCACGCCAGGCACAAAAATGGCCATATGTCTGGAGACTGGTCCCACGCCGAAAGAGCCAGCAGGGAAAACTATGCCTTGTTCTAAAGCTCTTTGGGAACCGCTTGCGTAGCCCCACACACCTGGGGGCTGCAGGCTTTCCTGCTGCCTTCAGCCTCAAAACCACCCAATCCCACTTGGCGCCGCGCGAGGCACAAAAATGGCCATATGTCTGGAGACTGGTCCCACGACCAAAGAGCCAGCAGGGAAAACTATGCCTTGTTCTAAAGCTCTTTGGGAACCGCTTGCGTACCCCACAGACTGCAGGCTGCAGGCTTTCATGCTGACTTCAGCCTCAAAACCACCCTTTCCCACTTGGCGCCGCGCCAGGCACAAAAATGGCCATATGTCTGGAGATTGGTCCCACGCCCAAAGAGCCAGCAGGGAAAACTATGCCTTGTTCTAAAGCTCTTTGGGAACCGCTTGCGTAGCCCCACACACCTGGGGGCTGCAGGCTTTCCTGCTGCCTTCAGCCTCAAAACCACCCTTTCCCACTTGGTGCCGCGCCAGGCCAAAAAACGGCAATATGTCTGGAGACTGGTCCCACACTCAAAGAGGCAGCAGGGAAAACTATGCCTTGTTCTAAAGCTCTTTGGCAACCGCTTGCGTGGCCCCACGGACCTGGGGGCTGCAGGCTTTCCTGCTGCCTTCAGCCTCAAAACCACCCTTTCCCACTTGGCGCCGCGCCAGGCACAAAAATGGCCATATGTCTGGAGACTGGTCCAAGGACCAAAGAGCCAGCAGGGAAAACTATGCCTTGTTCTAAAGCTCTTTGGGAACCGCTTTGCGTAGCCCCACACACCTGGGGGCTGCAGGCTTTCCTGCTGCCTTCAGCCTCAAAACCACCCTTTCCCACTTGGCACCGCGCGAGGCACAAAAATGGCCATATGTCTGGAGACTGGTCCCACGCCCAAAGAGCCAGTAGGGAAAACTGTGGCTTTTTCTAAAGCTCTTTGGGAACCGCTTGCGTACCCCACAGACTGCAGGCTGCAGGCTTTCATGCTGCCTTCAGACTCAAAACCACCCTTTCAAACTTGGCGCCGCGCCAGGCACAAAAATGGCCATATGTCTGGAGATTGGTCCCACGCCCAAAGAGCCAGCAGGGAAAACTATGCCTTGTTCTAAAGCTCTTTGGGAACCGCTTGCGTAGCCCCACACACCTGGGGGCTGCAGGCTTTCCTGCTGCCTTCAGCCTCAAAACCACCCTTTCACACTTGGTGCCGCACCAGGCCCAAAAATGGCAATATGTCTGGAGACTGGTCCCACGCCGAAAGAGCCAGCAGGGAAAACTATGCCTTGTTCTAAAGCTCTTTGGGAACTGCTTGCGTGGCCCCACAGACCTGGGGGCTGCAGGCTTTCCTGCTGCCTTCAGCCTCAAAACCACCCTTTCCCACTTGGTGCCGTGCCAGGCCCAAAAATGGCCATATGTCTGGAGACTGGTCCCACGCCCAAAGAGCCAGCAGGGAAAACTATGCCTTGTTCTAAAGCTCTTTGGGAACCGCTTGCGTAGCCCCACACACCTGGGGGCTGCAGGCTTTCCTGCTGCCTTCAGCCTCAAAACCACCCTTTCCCACTTGGCGCCGCGCCAGGCACAAAAATGGCCATATGTCTGGAGACTGGTCCCACGCCCAAAGAGCCATCAGGGAAAACTGTGGCTTTTTCTAAAGCTCTTTGGGAACCGCTTGCGTAGCCCCACAGACTGCGGGCTGCAGGCTTTCCTGCTGCCTTCAGCCTCAAAACCACCCTTTCCCACTTGGCGCCGCGCCAGGCACAAAAACGGCAATATGTCTGGAGATTGGTCCCACGCCCAAAGAGCCAGCAGGGAAAACTATGCCTTGTTCTAAAGCTCTTTGGGAACCGCTTGCGTAGCCCCACAGACCTGGGGGCTGCAGGCTTTCCTGCTGCCTTCAGCCTCAAAACCACCCTTTCCCACTTGGCGCCGCGCCAGGCACAAAAATGGCCATATGTCTGGAGACTGGTCCGACGCCCAAAGAGCCAGCAGGGAAAACTATGCCTTGTTCTAAAGCTCTTTGGGAACCGCTTTGCGTAGCCCCACACACCTGGGGGCTGCAGGCTTTCCTGCTGCCTTCAGCCTCAAAGCCACCCTCTCCCACTTGGCGCCGCGCCAGGCACAAAAATGGCCATATGTCTGGAGACTGGTCCCACGCCCAAAGAGCCAGCAGGGAAAACTGTGGCTTTTTCTAAAGCTCTTTGGGGACCGCTTGCGTACCCCACAGACTGCACGCTGCAGGCTTTCATGCTGCCTTCAGCCTCAAAACCACCCTTTCAAACTTGGCGCCGCGCCAGGCACAAAAATGGCCATATGTCTGGAAACTGGTCCCACGCCCCAAGAGCCAGCAGGGAAAACTATGCCTTGTTCTAAAGCTCTTTGGGAACTGCTTGCGTGGCACCACAGACCTGGGGGCTGCAGGCTTTCCTGCTGCCTTCAGCCTCAAAACCACCCAATCCCACTTGGTGCCGCACCAGGCCAAAAAACGGCAATATGTCTGGAGACTGGTCCCGCACTCAAAGAGCCAGCAGGCAAAATTATGCCTTGTTCTAAAGCACTTTGGCAACCGCTTGCGTGGCCCCACAGACCTGGGGACTGCAGGCTTTCCTGCTGCCTTCAGCCTCAAAACCACCCTTTCAAACTTGGCGCCGCGCCAGACCCAAAAATGGCCATATGTCTGGAGACTGGTCCCACGCCCAAAGAGCCAGCAGGGAAAACTATGCCTTGTTCTAAAGCTCTTTGGGAACCGCTTGCGTAGCCACACACACCTGGGGGCTGCAGGCTTTCCTGCTGCCTTCAGCCTCAAAACCACCCTTTCCCACTTGGCACCGCGCCGGGCACAAAAATGGCCATATGTCTGGAGACTGGTCCCACGCCCAAAGAGCCAGCAGGGAAAACTGTGGCTTTTTCTAAAGCTCTTTGGGAACCGCTTGCGTACCCCACAGACTGCAGGCTGCAGGCTTTCATGCTGCCTTCAGCCTCAAAACCACCCTTTCCCACTTGGTGCCGCACCAGGCCAAAAATAGGCAATATGTCTGGAGACTGGTCCCACACTCAAAGAGCCAGCAGGGAAAACTATGCCTTGTTCTAAAGCTCTTTGGGAACTGATGCATGGCACCACAGACCTGGGGGCTGCAGGCTTTCCTGCTGCCTTCAGCCTCAAAACCACCCTTTCCCACTTGGCGCCACGCCAGGCACAAAAATGGCCATATGTCTGGAGACTGGTCCCACGCCCAAAGAGCCAGCAGGGAAAAATATGCCTTGTTCTAAAGCTCTTTGGGAACCGCTTGCGTAGCCCCACACACCTGGGGGCTGCAGGCTTTCCTGCTGCCTTCAGCCTCAAAACCACCCTTTCAAACTTGGCGCCGCGCCAGGCACAAAAATGGCCATATGGCTGGAGACTGGTCCCACGCCCAAAGAGCCAGCAGGGAAAACTATGCCTTGTTCTAAAGCTCTTTGGGAACCGCTTTGCGTAGCCCCACACACCTGGGGTCTGCAGGCTTTCCTGCTGCCTTCAGCCTCAAAACAACCCTTTCCCACTTGGCACCGCGCGAGGCACAAAAATGGCCATATGTCTGGAGACTGGTCCCACGCCCAAAGAGCCAGCAGGGAAAACTATGCCTTGTTCTAAAGCTCTTTGGGAACCGCTTGCGTACCCCACAGACTGCAGGCTGCAGGCTTTCATGCTGACTTCAGCCTCAAAACCACCCTTTCCCACTTGGCGCCGCGCCAGGCACAAAAATGGCCATATGTCTGGAGATTGGTCCCACGCCCAAAGAGCCAGCAGGGAAAAATATGCCTTGTTCTAAAGCTCTTTGGGAACCGCTTGCGTAGCCCCACACACCTGGGGGCTGCAGGCTTTCCTGCTGCCTTCAGCCTCAAAACCACCCAATCCCACTTGGTGCCGCACCAGGCCAAAAAACGGCAATATGTCTGGAGACTGGTCCCACACTCAAAGAGCCAGCAGGGAAAACTATGCCTTGTTCTAAAGCACTTTGGCAATCGCTTGCGTGGCCCCACAGACCTGGGGACTGCAGGCTTTCCTGCTGCCTTCAGCCTCAAAACCACCCTTTCCTACTTTGCGCCGCGACAGGCCCAAAAATGGCCATATGTCTGGAGACTGGTCCCACGCCCAAAGAGCCAGCAGGGAAAACTATGCCTTGTTCTAAAGCTCTTTGGGAACCGCTTGCGTAGCCCCACACACCTGGGGGCTGCAGGCTTTCCTGCTGCCTTCAGCCTCAAAACCACCCTTTCCCACTTGGCACCGCGCCAGGCACAAAAATGGCCATATGTCTGGAGACTGGTCCCACGCCCAAAGAGCCAGCAGGGAAAACTGTGGCTTTTTCTAAAGCTCTTTGGGAACCGCTTGCGTACCCCACAGACTGCAGGCTGCAGGCTTTCCTGCTGCCTTCAGCCTCAAAACCACCCTTTCCCACTTGGCGCCGCGCCAGGCACAAAAATGGCCATATGTCTGGAGATTGGTCCCACGCCCAAAGAGCCAGCAGGGAAAACTGTGGCTTTTTCTAAAGCTCTTTGGGAACCGCTTGCGTACCCCACAGACTGCAGGCTGCAGGCTTTCATGCTGCCTTCAGCCTCAAAACCACCCTTTCCCACTTGGTGCCGCACCAGGCCCAAAATAGGCAATATGTCTGGAGACTGGTCCCACACTCAAAGAGCCAGCAGGGAAAACTAGGCCTTGTTCTAAAGCTCTTTGGGAACTGCTTGCGTGGCACCACAGACCTGGGGGCTGCAGGCTTTCCTGCTGCCTTCAGCCTCAAAACCACCCTTTCCCACTTGGCGCCACGCCAGGCACAAAAATGACCATATGTCTGGAGACTGGTCCCACGCCCAAAGAGCCAGCAGGGAAAACTATGCCTTGTTCTAAAGGTCTTTGGGAACCGCTTGCGTAGCCCCACAGACCTGGGGGCTGCAGGCTTTCCTGCTGCCTTCAGCCTCAAAACCACCCTTTCCCACTTGGCGCCGCGCCAGGCACAAAAATGGCCATATGGCTGGAGACTGGTCCCACGCCCAAAGAGCCAGCAGGGAAAACTATGCCTTGTTCTAAAGCTCTTTGGGAACCGCTTTGCGTAGCCCCACACACCTGGGGGCTGCAGGCTTTCCTGCTGCCTTCAGCCTCAAAACCACCCTTTCCCACTTGGCACCGCGCGAGGCATAAAAATGGCCATATGTCTCGAGACTGGTCCCACGCCCAAAGAGCCAGGAGGGAAAACTGTGGCTTTTTCTAAAGCTCTTTGGGAACCGCTTGCGTACCCCACAGACTGCAGGCTGCAGGCTTTCATGCTGACTTCAGCCTCAAAACCACCCTTTCCCACTTGGCGCCGCGCCAGGCACAAAAATGGCCATATGTCTGGAGATTGGTCCCACGCCCAAAGAGCCAGCAGGGAAAACTATGCCTTGTTCTAAAGCTCTTTGGGAACCGCTTGCGTAGCCCCACAGACCTGGGGGCTGCAGGCTTTCCTGCTGCCTTCAGCCTCAAAACCACCCTTTCCCACTTGGTGCCGCACCAGGCCCAAAATAGGCAATATGTCTGGAGACTGGTCCCACACTCAAAGAGCCAGCAGGGAAAACTATGCCTTGTTCTAAAGCTCTTTGGGAACTGCTTGCGTGGCACCACAGACCTGGGGGCTGCAGGCTTTCCTGCTGCCTTCAGCCTCAAAACCACCCTTTCTCACTTGGCACCGCGCCAGGCACAAAAATGCCCATATGGCTGGAGACTGGTCCACGCCCAAAGAGCCAGCAGGGAAAACTATGCCTTGTTCTAAAGCTCTTTGGGAACCGCTTGCGTAGCCCCACACACCTGGGGGCTGCAGGCTTTCCTGCTGCCTTCAGCCTCAAAACCACCCTTTCCCACTTGGCGCCACGCCAGGCACAAAAATGGCCATATGTCTGGAGACTGGTCCCACGCCCAAAGAGCCAGCAGGGAAAACTAGGCCTTGTTCTAAAGCTCTTTGAGAACCGCTTGCGTAGCCCCACGGACCTGGGGGCTGCAGGCTTTCCTGCTGCCTTCAGCCTCAAAACCACCCAATCCCACTTGGCGCCGCGCCAGGCACAAAAATGGCCATATGTCTGGAGACTGGTCCCACGCCCAAAGAGCCAGCAGGGAAAACTGTGGCTTTTTCTAAAGCTCTTTGGGAACCGCTTGCGTAGCCCCACAGACTGCGGGCTGCAGGCTTTCCTGCTGCCTTCAGCCTCAAAACCACCCAATCCCACTTGGCGCCGCGCCAGGCACAAAAACGGCAATATGTCTGAAGATTGGTCCCACGCCCAAAGAGCCAGCAGGGAAAACTATGCCTTGTTCTAAAGCTCTTTGGGAACCGCTTGCGTAGCCCCACACACCTGGGGGCTGCAGGCTTTCCTGCTGCCTTCAGCCTCAAAACCACCCTTTCCCACTTGGCGTCGGTCCAGGCACAAAAATGGCCATATGTCTGGAGACTGGTCCCACGCCCACAGAGCCAGCAGGGAAAACTATGCCTTGTTCTAAAGGTCTTTGGGAACCGCTGGCGTGGCCCCACACACCTGGGGGCTGCAGGCTTTCCTGCTGCCTTCAGCCTCAAAACCACCCTTTCCGACTTGGCGCAGCGCCCGGCACAAAAATGGCCATATGTCTGGAGACTGGTCCACGCCCAAAGAGCCAGCAGGGAAAACTAGGCCTTGTTTTAAAGCTCTTTGGGAACCACTTGCGTAGCCCCACACACCTGGGGGCTGCAGGCTTTCCTGCTGCCTTCAGCCTCAAAACCACCCTTTCCCACTTGGCGCCGCGCCAGGCACAAAAATGGCCATATGTCTGGAGACTGGTCCCACGCCCAAAGAGCCAGCAGGGAAAACTATGCCTTGTTCTAAAGCTCTTTGGGAACCGCTTGCGTAGCCCCACGACGTGGGGGCTGCAGGCTTTCCTGCTGCCTTCAGCCTCAAAACCACCCTTTCCCACTTGGCGCCGCGCCAGGCACAAAAATGGCCATATGTCTGGAGACTGGTCCCACGCCCAAAGAGCCAGCAGGCAAAACTATGCCTTGTTCTAAAGCTCTTTGGGAACCGCTTGCGTAGCCCCACAGACCTGGGGGCTGCAGGCTTTCCTGCTGCCTTCAGCCTCAAAACCACCCTTTCCCACTTGGCGCCGCGCCAGGCACAAAAACGGCAATATGTCTGGAGATTGGTCCCACGCCCAAAGAGCCAGCAGGGAAAACTATGCCTTGTTCTAAAGCTCTTTGGGAACCGCTTGCGTAGCCCCACAGACCTGGGGGCTGCAGGCTTTCCTGCTGCCTTCAGCCTCAAAACCACCCTTTCCCACTTGGTGCCGCACCAGCCCCAAAAATGGCAATATGTCTGGAGACTGGTCCCACACTCAAAGAGCCAGCAGGGAAAACTATGCCTTGTTCTAAAGCTCTTTGGGAACCGCTTGCGTAGCCCCACACACCTGGGGGCTGCAGGCTTTCCTGCTGCCTTCAGCCTCAAAACCACCCTTTCCCACTTGGCACCGCGCGAGGCACAAAAATGGCCATATGTCTGGAGACTGGTCCCACGCGCAAAGAGCCAGCAGGGAAAACTATGCCTTGTTCTAAAGCTCTTTGGGAACCGCTTGCTTAGCCCCACACACCTGGGGGCTGCAGGCTTTCCTGCTGCCTTCAGCCTCAAAACCACCCTGGTCCCACTTTGGCGTCGCTCGAGGCACAAAAATGGCCATATGTCTGGAGATAGGTCCCACGCCCAAAGAACCATCAGGAAAACTATGCCTTGTTCTAAAGGTCTTTGGGAACCGCTGGCGTGGCCCCACACACCTGGGGGCTGCAGGCTTTCCTGCTGCCTTCAGCCTCAAAACCACCCTTTCCCACTTGGCGCAGCGCCCGGCACAAAAATGGCCATATGTCTGGAGACTGGTCCACGCCGAAAGACCCAGCAGGGAAAACTAGGCCTTGTTCTAAAGCTCTTTGGGAACCGCTTGCGTAGCCCCACACACCTGGGGGCTGCAGGCTTTCCTGCTGCCTTCAGCCTCAAAACCACCCTTTCCCACTTTGGCGTCGCTCGAGGCACAAAAATGGCCATATGTCTGGAGAGGGGTCCCACGCCTAAAGAGCCAGCAGAGAAAACTGTGGCTTTTTCTAAAGCTCTTTGGGAACCGCTTGCGTAGCCCCAGAGACTGCGGGCTGCAGGCTTTCCTGCTGCCTTCAGCCTCAAAACCACCCTTTCCCACTTGGCGCCGCGCCAGGCACAAAAACGGCAATATATCTGGAGATTGGTCCCACGCCCAAAGAGCCACCAGGGAAAACTATGCCTTGTTCTAAAGCTCTTTGGGAACCGCTTGCGTAGCCACACACACCTGGGGGCTGCAGGCTTTCCTGCTGCCTTCAGCCTCAAAACCACCCTTTCCCACTTGGCGCCGCGCCAGGCACAAAAATGGCCATATAACTGGAGACTGGTCCCACGCCCAAAGAGCCAGCAGGGAAAACTATGCCTTGTTCTAAAGCTCTTTGGGAACCGCTTGCGTAGCCCCACAGACCTGCGGGCTGCAGGCTTTCCTGCTGCCTTCAGCCTCAAAACCACCCTTTCCCACTTGGCGCCGCGCCAGGCACAAAAATGGCCATATGTCTGGAGACTGGTCCCACGCCCAAAGAGACAGCAGGGAAAACTATGCCTTGTTCTAAAGCTCTTTGGGAACCGCTTGCGTAGCCCCACACACCTGGGGGCTGCAGGCTTTCCTGCTGCCTTCAGCCTCAAAACCACCCTTTCCCACTTGGCGCCGCGCCAGGCACAAAAATGGCCATATGTCTGGAGACTGGTCCCACGCCCAAAGAGCCAGCAGGGAAAACTATGCCTTGTTGTAAAGCTCTTTGGGAACCGCTTGCGTAGCCCCACGGACCTGGGGGCTGCAGGCTTTCCTGCTGCCTTCAGCCTCAAAACCACCCTTTCCCACTTGGCGCCGCGCCAGGCACAAAAATGGCCATATGTCTGGAGACTGGTCCACGCCCAAAGAGCCAGCAGGGAAAACTATGCCTTGTTCTAAAGCTCTTTGGGAACCGCTTGCGTAGCCCCACAGACCTGGGGGCTGCAGGCTTTCCTGCTGCCTTCAGCCTCAAAACCACCCTTTCCCACTTTGGCGTCGCTCGAAGCACAAAAATGGCCATATGTCTGGAGATTGGTCCCACGCCCACAGAGCCAGCAGGGAAAACTAGGCCTTGTTCTAAAGGTCTTTGGGAACCGCTGGCGTGGCCCCACAGACCTGGGGGCTGCAGGCTTTCCTGCTGCCTTCAGCCTCAAAACCACCCTTTCCCACTTGGTGCCGCACCAGCCCCAAAAATGGCAATATGTCTGGAGACTGGTCCCACACTCAAAGAGCCAGCAGGGAAAACTATGCCTTGTTCTAAAGCTCTTTGGGAACCGCTTGCGTAGCCCCACACACCTGGGGGCTGCAGGCTTTCCTGCTGCCTTCAGCCTCAAAACCACCCTTTCCCACTTGGCACCGCGCGAGGCACAAAAATGGCCATATGTCTGGAGACTGGTCCCACGCGCAAAGAGCCAGCAGGGAAAACTATGCCTTGTTCTAAAGCTCTTTGGGAACCGCTTGCTTAGCCCCACACACCTGGGGGCTGCAGGCTTTCCTGCTGCCTTCAGCCTCAAAACCACCCTGGTCCCACTTTGGCGTCGCTCGAGGCACAAAAATGGCCATATGTCTGGAGATAGGTCCCACGCCCAAAGAACCATCAGGAAAACTATGCCTTGTTCTAAAGGTCTTTGGGAACCGCTGGCGTGGCCCCACACACCTGGGGGCTGCAGGCTTTCCTGCTGCCTTCAGCCTCAAAACCACCCTTTCCCACTTGGCGCAGCGCCCGGCACAAAAATGGCCATATGTCTGGAGACTGGTCCACGCCGAAAGACCCAGCAGGGAAAACTAGGCCTTGTTCTAAAGCTCTTTGGGAACCGCTTGCGTAGCCCCACACACCTGGGGGCTGCAGGCTTTCCTGCTGCCTTCAGCCTCAAAACCACCCTTTCCCACTTTGGCGTCGCTCGAGGCACAAAAATGGCCATATGTCTGGAGAGGGGTCCCACGCCTAAAGAGCCAGCAGAGAAAACTGTGGCTTTTTCTAAAGCTCTTTGGGAACCGCTTGCGTAGCCCCAGAGACTGCGGGCTGCAGGCTTTCCTGCTGCCTTCAGCCTCAAAACCACCCTTTCCCACTTGGCGCCGCGCCAGGCACAAAAACGGCAATATATCTGGAGATTGGTCCCACGCCCAAAGAGCCACCAGGGAAAACTATGCCTTGTTCTAAAGCTCTTTGGGAACCGCTTGCGTAGCCACACACACCTGGGGGCTGCAGGCTTTCCTGCTGCCTTCAGCCTCAAAACCACCCTTTCCCACTTGGCGCCGCGCCAGGCACAAAAATGGCCATATAACTGGAGACTGGTCCCACGCCCAAAGAGCCAGCAGGGAAAACTATGCCTTGTTCTAAAGCTCTTTGGGAACCGCTTGCGTAGCCCCACAGACCTGCGGGCTGCAGGCTTTCCTGCTGCCTTCAGCCTCAAAACCACCCTTTCCCACTTGGCGCCGCGCCAGGCACAAAAATGGCCATATGTCTGGAGACTGGTCCCACGCCCAAAGAGACAGCAGGGAAAACTATGCCTTGTTCTAAAGCTCTTTGGGAACCGCTTGCGTAGCCCCACACACCTGGGGGCTGCAGGCTTTCCTGCTGCCTTCAGCCTCAAAACCACCCTTTCCCACTTGGCGCCGCGCCAGGCACAAAAATGGCCATATGTCTGGAGACTGGTCCCACGCCCAAAGAGCCAGCAGGGAAAACTATGCCTTGTTGTAAAGCTCTTTGGGAACCGCTTGCGTAGCCCCACGGACCTGGGGGCTGCAGGCTTTCCTGCTGCCTTCAGCCTCAAAACCACCCTTTCCCACTTGGCGCCGCGCCAGGCACAAAAATGGCCATATGTCTGGAGACTGGTCCACGCCCAAAGAGCCAGCAGGGAAAACTATGCCTTGTTCTAAAGCTCTTTGGGAACCGCTTGCGTAGCCCCACACACCTGAGGGCTGCAGGCTTTCCTGCTGCCTTCAGCCTCAAAACCACCCTTTTCCACTTGGTGCCGCACCAGGCCCAAAAATGGCAATATGTCTGGAGACTGGTCCCACACTCAAAGAGGCAGCAGGGAAAACTATGCCTTGTTATAAAGCTCTTTGGGAACCGCTTCCGAGGCAACACAGACCTGGGGGCTGCAGGCTTTCCTGCTGCCTTCAGCCTCAAAACCACCCTTTTCCACTTAGCGCCGCGCCAGGCACAAAAATGGCCATATGTCTGGAGACTGGTCCCACGCCCAAAGAGCCAGCAGGGAAAACTATGCCTTGTTCTAAAGCTCTTTGGGAACCGCTTGCATAGCCCCACAGACCTGCGGGCTGCAGGCTTTCCTGCTGCCTTCAGCCTCAAAACCACCCTTTCCCACTTGGCGTCGGTCCAGGCCCAAAAATGGCCATATGTCTGGAGACTGGTCCCACGCCCAAAGAGCCAGCAGGGAAAACTATGCCTTGTTCTAAAGCTCTTTGGGAAACGCTTGCGTAGCCCCACACACCTGGGGGCTGCAGGCTTTCCTGCTGCCTTCAGCCTCAAAACCACCCTTTCCCACTTGGCGCCGCGCCAGGCACAAAAATGGCCATATGTCTGGAGACTGGTCCACGCCCAAAGAGCCAGCAGGGAAAACTAGGCCTTGTTCTAAAGCTCTTTGGGAACCGCTTGTGTAGCCCCACACACCTGGGGGCTGCAGGCTTTCCTGCTGCCTTCAGCCTCAAACCACCCTTTCCCACTTTCGCGTCGCTCGAGGCACAAAAATGGCCATATGTCTGGAGATTGGTCCCACGCCCAAAGAGCCAGCAGGGAAAACTATGCCTTGTTCTAAAGGTCTTTGGGAACCGCTGGCGTGGCACCACAGACCTGGGGGCTGCAGGCTTTCCTGCTGCCTTCAGCCTCAAAACCACCCTTTTCCACTTGGCGCCGCGCCAGGCACAAAAATGGCCATATGTCTGGAGACTGGTCCCACGCCCAAAGAGCCAGCAGGGAAAACTAGGCCTTGTTCTAAAGGTCTTTGGGAACCGCTGGCGTGGCACCACGGACCTGGGAGCTGCAGGCTTTCCTGCTGCCTTCAGCCTCAAAACCACCCTTTTCCACTTGGCGCCGCGCCAGGCACAAAAATGGCCATATGGCTGGAGACTGGTCCCACGCCCAAAGAGCCAGCAGGGAAAACTATGCCTTGTTCTAAAGCTCTTTGGGAACCGCTTGCGTAGCCCCACACACCTGGGGGCTGCAGGCTTTCCTGCTGCCTTCAGCCTCAAAACCACCCTTTCCCACTTTGGCGTCGCTCGAGGAACAAAAATGGCCATATGTCTGGAGATAGGTCCCACGCCCACAGAGCCAGCAGGAAAACTATGCCTTGTTCTAAAGGTCTTTGGGAACCGCTGGCGTGGCCCCACACACCTGGGGGCTGCAGGCTTTCCTGCTGCCTTCAGCCTCAAAACCACCCTTTCCGACTTGGCGCAGCGCCCGGCACAAAAATGGCCATATGTCTGGAGACTGGTCCACGCCCAAAGAGCCAGCAGTTAAAACTAGGCCTTGTTGTAAAGCTCTTTGGGAACCACTTGCGTAGCCCCACACACCTGGGGGCTGCAGGCTTTCCTGCTGCCTTCAGCCTCAAAACCACCCTTTCCCACTTGGCGCCGCGCCAGGCCCAAAAATGGCCATATGGCTGGAGACTGGTCCCACGCCCAAAGAGCCAGCAGGGAAAACTAGGCCTTGTTCTAAAGCTCTTTGGGAACCGCTTGCGTAGCCCCACACACCTGGGGGCTGCAGGCTTTCCTGCTGCCTTCAGCCTCAAAACCACCCTTTCCCACTTGGCAACGCGCCAGGTACAAAAATGGCCATATGTCTGGAGAGTGGTCCCACGCCCAAAGAGCCAGCAGGGAAAACTATGCCTTGTTCTAAAGCTCTTTGGGAACCGCTTGCGTAGCCCCACACACCTGGGGGCTGCAGGCTTTCCTGCTGCCTTCAGCCTCAAAACCACCCTTTCCCACTTGGCACCGCGCGAGGCACAAAAATGGCCATATGTCTGGAGACTGGTCCCACGCCCAAAGAGCCAGCAGGGAAAACTATGCCTTGTTCTAAAGCTCTTTGGGAACCGCTTGCGTGGCCCCACGGACCTGGGGGCTGCAGGCTTTCCTGCTGCCTTCAGCCTCAAAACCACCCTTTCCTACTTGGCGCCGCGCCAGGCACAAAAATGGCCATATGTCTGGAGACTGGTCCCACGACCAAAGAGCCAGCAGGGAAAACTATGCCTTGTTCTAAAGCTCTTTGGGAACCGCTTTGCGTAGCCCCACACACCTGGGGGCTGCAGGCTTTCCTGCTGCCTTCAGCCTCAAAACCACCCTTTCCCACTTGGCACCGCGCGAGGCACAAAAATGGCCATATGTCTGGAGACTGGTCCCACGCCCAAAGAGCCAGTAGGGAAAACTGTGGCTTTTTCTAAAGCTCTTTGGGAACCGCTTGCGTACCCCACAGACTGCAGGCTGCAGGCTTTCATGCTGCCTTCAGACTCAAAACCACCCTTTCAAACTTGGCGCCGCGCCAGGCACAAAAATGGCCATATGTCTGGAGATTGGTCCCACGCACAAAGAGCCAGCAGGGAAAACTAGGCCTTGTTCTAAAGCTCTTTGGGAACCGCTTGCGTAGCCCCACAGACCTGGGGGCTGCAGGCTTTCCTGCTGCCTTCAGCCTCAAAACCACCCTTTCCCACTTGGTGCCGCACCAGGCCCAAAAATGGCAATATGTCTGGGGACTGGTCCCACACTCAAAGAGGCAGCAGGGAAAACTATGCCTTGTTCTAAAGCTCTTTGGGAACTGCTTGCATGGCACCACAGACCTGGGGGCTGCAGGCTTTCCTGCTGCCTTCAGCCTCAAAACCACCCTTTCCCACTTGGTGCCGTGCCAGGCCCAAAAATGGCCATATGTCTGGAGACTGGTCCCACGCCCAAAGAGCCAGCAGGGAAAACTATGCCTTGTTCTAAAGCTCTTTGGGAACCGCTTGCGTAGCCCCACGGACCTGGGGGCTGCAGGCTTTCCTGCTGCCTTCAGCCTCAAAACCACCCTTTCCCACTTGGCGCCGCGCCAGGCACAAAAATGGCCATATGTCTGGAGACTGGTCCCACGCCCAAAGAGCCAGCAGGGAAAACTGTGGCTTTTTCTAAAGCTCTTTGGGAACCGCTTGCGTAGCCCCACAGACTGCGGGCTGCAGGCTTTCCTGCTGCCTTCAGCCTCAAAACCACCCTTTCCCACTTGGCGCCGCGCCAGGCACAAAAACGGCAATATGTCTGGAGATTGGTCCCACGCCCAAAGAGCCAGCAGGGAAAACTATGCCTTGTTCTAAAGCTCTTTGGGAACCGCTTGCGTAGCCCCACACACCTGGGGGCTGCAGGCTTTCCTGCTGCCTTCAGCCTCAAAACCACCCTTTCCCACTTGGCGCCGCGCCAGGCACAAAAATGGCCATATGTCTGGAGATTGGTCCGACGACCAAAGAGCCAGCAGGGAAAACTATGCCTTGTTCTAAAGCTCTTTGGGAACCGCTTTGCGTAGCCCCACACACCTGGGGGCTGCAGGCTTTCCTGCTGCCTTCAGCCTCAAAGCCACCCTTTCCCACTTGGCGCCGCGCCAGGCACAAAAATGGCCATATGTCTGGAGACAGGTCCCACGCCTAAAGAGCCAGCAGGGAAAACTGTGGCTTTTTCTAAAGCTCTTTGGGGACCGCTTGCGTACCCCACAGACTGCACGCTGCAGGCTTTCATGCTGCCTTCAGCCTCAAAACCACCCTTTCAAACTTGGCGCCGCGCCAGGCACAAAAATGGCCATATGTCTGGAAACTGGTACCACGCCCAAAGAGCCAGCAGGGAAAATTATGCCTTGTTCTAAAGCACTTTGGCAACCGCTTGCGTGGCCCCACAGACCTGGGGACTGCAGGCTTTCCTGCTGCCTTCAGCCTCAAAACCACCCTTTCAAACTTGGCGCCGCGCCAGGCCCAAAAATGGCCATATGTCTGGAGACTGGTCCGACGACCAAAGAGCCAGCAGGGAAAACTATGCCTTGTTCTAAAGCTCTTTGGGAACCGCTTGCGTAGCCACACACACCTGGGGGCTGCAGGCTTTCCTGCTGCCTTCAGCCTCAAAACCACCCTTTCCCACTTGGCACCGCGCGAGGCACAAAAATGGCCATATGTCTGGAGACTGGTCCCACGCCCAAAGAGCCAGCAGGGAAAACTGTGGCTTTTTCTAAAGCTCTTTGGGAACCGCTTGCGTACCCCACAGACTGCAGGCTGCAGGCTTTCATGCTGCCTTCAGCCTCAAAACCACCCTTTCCCACTTGGTGCCGCACCAGGCCCAAAATAGGCAATATGTCTGGAGACTGGTCCCACACTCAAAGAGCCAGCAGGGAAAACTAGGCCTTGTTCTAAAGCTCTTTGGGAACTGCTTGCGTGGCACCACAGACCTGGGGGCTGCAGGCTTTCCTGCTGCCTTCAGCCTCAAAACCACCCTTTCCCACTTGGCGCCACGCCAGGCACAAAAATGGCCATATGTCTGGAGACTGGTCCCACGCCGAAAGAGCCAGCAGGGAAAACTATGCCTTGTTCTAAAGCTCTTTGGGAACCGCTTGCGTAGCCCCACACACCTGGGGGCTGCAGGCTTTCCTGCTGCCTTCAGCCTCAAAACCACCCAATCCCACTTGGCGCCGCGCCAGGCACAAAAATGGCCATATGTCTGGAGACTGGTCCCACGCCCAAAGAGCCAGCAGGGAAAACTAGGCCTTGTTCTAAAGCTCTTTGGGAACCGCTTTGCGTAGCCCCACACACCTGGGGGCTGCAGGCTTTCCTGCTGCCTTCAGCCTCAAAACCACCCTTTCCCACTTGGCACCGCGCCAGGCCCAAAAATGGCCATATGTCTGGAGACTGGTCCCACGCCCAAAGAGCCAGCAGGGAAAACTGTGGCTTTTTCTAAAGCTCTTTGGGAACCGCTTGCGTACCCCACAGACTGCAGGCTGCAGGCTTTCATGCTGCCTTCAGCCTCAAAACCACCCTTTCAAACTTGGCGCCACGCCAGGCACAAAAATGGCCATATGTCTGGAGATTGGTCCCACGCCCAAAGAGCCAGCAGGGAAAACTATGCCTTGTTCTAAAGCTCTTTGGGAACCGCTTGCGTAGCCCCACACACCTGGGGGCTGCAGGCTTTCCTGCTGCCTTCAGCCTCAAAACCACCCTTTCCCACTTGGTGCCGCACCAGGCCCAAAAATGGCAATATGTCTGGAGACTGGTCCCACACTCAAAGAGGCAGCAGGGAAAACTATGCCTTGTTCTAAAGCTCTTTGGGAACTGCTTGCGTGGCACCACAGACCTGGGGGCTGCAGGTTTTCCTGCTGCCTTCAGCCTCAAAACCACCCAATCCCACTTGGTGCCGCACCAGGCCAAAAAACGGCAATATGTCTGGAGACTGGTCCCACACTCAAAGAGGCAGCAGGGAAAACTATGCCTTGTTCTAAAGCTCTTTGGGAACCGCTTTGCGTAGCCCCACACACCTGGGGGCTGCAGGCTTTCCTGCTGCCTTCAGCCTCAAAACCACCCTTTCCCACTTGGCACCGCGCGAGGCACAAAAATGGCCATATGTCTGGAGACTGGTCCCACGCCCAAAGAGCCAGCAGGGAAAACTATGCCTTGTTCTAAAGCTCTTTGGGAACCGCTTGCGTAGCCCCACAGACCTGGGGGCTGCAGGCTTTCCTGCTGCCTTCAGCCTCAAAACCACCCAATCCCACTTGGCGCCGCGCCAGGCACAAAAATGGCCATATGTCTGGAGACTGGTCCCACGCCCAAAGAGCCAGCAGGGAAAACTGTGGCTTTTTCTAAAGCTCTTTGGGAACCGCTTGCGTAGCCCCACACACCTGGGGGCTGCAGGCTTTCCTGCTGCCTTCAGCCTCAAAACCACCCTTTCCCACTTGGCGCCGCGCCAGGCACAAAAATGGCCATATGTCTGGAGATTGGTCCCACGCCCAAAGAGCCAGCAGGGAAAACTATGCCTTGTTCTAAAGCTCTTTGGGAACCGCTTGCGTAGCCCCACAGACCTGGGGGCTGCAGGCTTTCCTGCTGCCTTCAGCCTCAAAACCACCCTTTCCCACTTGGTGCCGCACCAGGCCCAAAATAGGCAATATGTCTGGAGACTGGTCCCACACTCAAAGAGCCAGCAGGGAAAACTATGCCTTGTTCTAAAGCTCTTTGGGAACTGCTTGCGTGGCACCACAGACCTGGGGGCTGCAGGCTTTCCTGCTGCCTTCAGCCTCAAAACCACCCTTTCCCACTTGGCGCCACGCCAGGCACAAAAATGGCCATATGTCTGGAGACTGGTCCCACGCCGAAAGAGCCAGCAGGGACAACTATGCCTTGTTCTGAAGCTCTTTGGGAACCGCTTGCGTAGCCCCACACACCTGGGGGCTGCAGGCTTTCCTGCTGCCTTCAGCCTCAAAACCACCCAATCCCACTTGGCGCCGCGCCAGGCACAAAAATGGCCATATGGCTGGAGACTGGTCCCACGCCCAAAGAGCCAGCAGGGAAAACTATGCCTTGTTCTAAAGCTCTTTGGGAACCGCTTTGCGTAGCCCCACACACCTGGGGGCTGCAGGCTTTCCTGCTGCCTTCAGCCTCAAAACCACCCTTTCCCACTTGGCACCGCGCGAGGCACAAAAATGGCCATATGTCTGGAGACTGGTCCCACGCCCAAAGAGCCAGCAGAGAAAACTGTGGCTTTTTCTAAAGCTCTTTGGGAACCGCTTGCGTAGCCCCACAGACTGCGGGCTGCAGGCTTTCCTGCTGCCTTCAGCCTCAAAACCACCCTTTCCCACTTGGCGCCGCGCCAGGCACAAAAACGGCAATATGTCTGGAGATTGGTCCGACGCCCAAAGAGCCAGCAGGGAAAACTGTGGCTTTTTCTAAAGCTCTTTGGGAACCGCTTGCGTACCCCACAGACTGCAGGCTGCAGGCTTTCATGCTGCCTTCAGCCTCAAAACCACCCTTTCAAACTTGGCGCCGCGCCAGGCACAAAAATGGCCATATGTCTGGAGACTGGTCCCACGCCCAAAGAGCCAGCAGGGAAAACTATGCCTTGTTCTAAAGCTCTTTGGGAACCGCTTGCGTAGCCCCACACACCTGGGGGCTGCAGGCTTTCCTGCTG
Source organism: Larus michahellis (assembly GCF_964199755.1). NCBI lineage: Eukaryota > Metazoa > Chordata > Aves > Charadriiformes > Laridae > Larus > Larus michahellis. The sequence goes on from NW_027436045.1 coordinate 324,664, forward strand.
CCTTCAGCCTCAAAACCACCCTTTCCCACTTGGTGCCGCACCAGGCCCAAAAATGGCAATATGTCTGGAGACTGGTCCCACACTCAAAGAGGCAGCAGGGAAAACTATGCCTTGTTCTAAAGCTCTTTGGGAACCGCTTGCGTAGCCCCACACACCTGGGGGCTGCAGGCTTTCCTGCTGCCTTCAGCCTCAAAACCACCCTTTCCCACTTGGCGCCACGCCAGGCACAAAAACGGCAATATGTCTGGAGATTGGTCCCACGCCCAAAGAGCCAGCAGGGAAAACTATGCCTTGTTCTAAAGCTCTTTGGGAACCGCTTGCGTAGCCCCACACACCTGGGGGCTGCAGGCTTTCCTGCTGCCTTCAGCCTCAAAACCACCCTTTCCCACTTGGCGCCGCGCCAGGCACAAAAATGGCCATATGTCTGGAGATTGGTCCGACGACCAAAGAGCCAGCAGGGAAAACTATGCCTTGTTCTAAAGCTCTTTGGGAACCGCTTTGCGTAGCCCCACACACCTGGGGGCTGCAGGCTTTCCTGCTGCCTTCAGCCTCAAAGCCACCCTTTCCCACTTGGCGCCGCGCCAGGCACAAAAATGGCCATATGTCTGGAGACAGGTCCCACGCCTAAAGAGCCAGCAGGGAAAACTGTGGCTTTTTCTAAAGCTCTTTGGGGACCGCTTGCGTACCCCACAGACTGCACGCTGCAGGCTTTCATGCTGCCTTCAGCCTCAAAACCACCCTTTCAAACTTGGCGCCGCGCCAGGCACAAAAATGGCCATATGTCTGGAAACTGGTCCCACGCCCAAAGAGCCAGCAGGGAAAATTATGCCTTGTTCTAAAGCACTTTGGCAACCGCTTGCGTGGCCCCACAGACCTGGGGACTGCAGGCTTTCCTGCTGCCTTCAGCCTCAAAACCACCCTTTCAAACTTGGCGCCGCGCCAGGCCCAAAAATGGCCATATGTCTGGAGACTGGTCCGACGACCAAAGAGCCAGCAGGGAAAACTATGCCTTGTTCTAAAGCTCTTTGGGAACCGCTTGCGTAGCCACACACACCTGGGGGCTGCAGGCTTTCCTGCTGCCTTCAGCCTCAAAACCACCCTTTCCCACTTGGCACCGCGCGAGGCACAAAAATGGCCATATGTCTGGAGACTGGTCCCACGCCCAAAGAGCCAGCAGGGAAAACTGTGGCTTTTTCTAAAGCTCTTTGGGAACCGCTTGCGTACCCCACAGACTGCAGGCTGCAGGCTTTCATGCTGCCTTCAGCCTCAAAACCACCCTTTCCCACTTGGTGCCGCACCAGGCCCAAAATAGGCAATATGTCTGGAGACTGGTCCCACACTCAAAGAGCCAGCAGGGAAAACTAGGCCTTGTTCTAAAGCTCTTTGGGAACTGCTTGCGTGGCACCACAGACCTGGGGGCTGCAGGCTTTCCTGCTGCCTTCAGCCTCAAAACCACCCTTTCCCACTTGGCGCCACGCCAGGCACAAAAATGGCCATATGTCTGGAGACTGGTCCCACGCCGAAAGAGCCAGCAGGGAAAACTATGCCTTGTTCTAAAGCTCTTTGGGAACCGCTTGCGTAGCCCCACACACCTGGGGGCTGCAGGCTTTCCTGCTGCCTTCAGCCTCAAAACCACCCAATCCCACTTGGCGCCGCGCCAGGCACAAAAATGGCCATATGTCTGGAGACTGGTCCCACGCCCAAAGAGCCAGCAGGGAAAACTAGGCCTTGTTCTAAAGCTCTTTGGGAACCGCTTTGCGTAGCCCCACACACCTGGGGGCTGCAGGCTTTCCTGCTGCCTTCAGCCTCAAAACCACCCTTTCCCACTTGGCACCGCGCCAGGCCCAAAAATGGCCATATGTCTGGAGACTGGTCCCACGCCCAAAGAGCCAGCAGGGAAAACTGTGGCTTTTTCTAAAGCTCTTTGGGAACCGCTTGCGTACCCCACAGACTGCAGGCTGCAGGCTTTCATGCTGCCTTCAGCCTCAAAACCACCCTTTCAAACTTGGCGCCACGCCAGGCACAAAAATGGCCATATGTCTGGAGATTGGTCCCACGCCCAAAGAGCCAGCAGGGAAAACTATGCCTTGTTCTAAAGCTCTTTGGGAACCGCTTGCGTAGCCCCACACACCTGGGGGCTGCAGGCTTTCCTGCTGCCTTCAGCCTCAAAACCACCCTTTCCCACTTGGTGCCGCACCAGGCCCAAAAATGGCAATATGTCTGGAGACTGGTCCCACACTCAAAGAGGCAGCAGGGAAAACTATGCCTTGTTCTAAAGCTCTTTGGGAACTGCTTGCGTGGCACCACAGACCTGGGGGCTGCAGGTTTTCCTGCTGCCTTCAGCCTCAAAACCACCCAATCCCACTTGGTGCCGCACCAGGCCAAAAAACGGCAATATGTCTGGAGACTGGTCCCACACTCAAAGAGCCAGCAGGGAAAACTATGCCTTGTTCTAAAGCTCTTTGGGAACCGCTTTGCGTAGCCCCACACACCTGGGGGCTGCAGGCTTTCCTGCTGCCTTCAGCCTCAAAACCACCCTTTCCCACTTGGCACCGCGCGAGGCACAAAAATGGCCATATGTCTGGAGACTGGTCCCACGCCCAAAGAGCCAGCAGGGAAAACTATGCCTTGTTCTAAAGCTCTTTGGGAACCGCTTGCGTAGCCCCACAGACCTGGGGGCTGCAGGCTTTCCTGCTGCCTTCAGCCTCAAAACCACCCAATCCCACTTGGCGCCGCGCCAGGCACAAAAATGGCCATATGTCTGGAGACTGGTCCCACGCCCAAAGAGCCAGCAGGGAAAACTGTGGCTTTTTCTAAAGCTCTTTGGGAACCGCTTGCGTAGCCCCACACACCTGGGGGCTGCAGGCTTTCCTGCTGCCTTCAGCCTCAAAACCACCCTTTCCCACTTGGCGCCGCGCCAGGCACAAAAATGGCCATATGTCTGGAGATTGGTCCCACGCCCAAAGAGCCAGCAGGGAAAACTATGCCTTGTTCTAAAGCTCTTTGGGAACCGCTTGCGTAGCCCCACAGACCTGGGGGCTGCAGGCTTTCCTGCTGCCTTCAGCCTCAAAACCACCCTTTCCCACTTGGTGCCGCACCAGGCCCAAAATAGGCAATATGTCTGGAGACTGGTCCCACACTCAAAGAGCCAGCAGGGAAAACTATGCCTTGTTCTAAAGCTCTTTGGGAACTGCTTGCGTGGCACCACAGACCTGGGGGCTGCAGGCTTTCCTGCTGCCTTCAGCCTCAAAACCACCCTTTCCCACTTGGCGCCACGCCAGGCACAAAAATGGCCATATGTCTGGAGACTGGTCCCACGCCGAAAGAGCCAGCAGGGACAACTATGCCTTGTTCTGAAGCTCTTTGGGAACCGCTTGCGTAGCCCCACACACCTGGGGGCTGCAGGCTTTCCTGCTGCCTTCAGCCTCAAAACCACCCAATCCCACTTGGCGCCGCGCCAGGCACAAAAATGGCCATATGGCTGGAGACTGGTCCCACGCCCAAAGAGCCAGCAGGGAAAACTATGCCTTGTTCTAAAGCTCTTTGGGAACCGCTTTGCGTAGCCCCACACACCTGGGGGCTGCAGGCTTTCCTGCTGCCTTCAGCCTCAAAACCACCCTTTCCCACTTGGCACCGCGCGAGGCACAAAAATGGCCATATGTCTGGAGACTGGTCCCACGCCCAAAGAGCCAGCAGAGAAAACTGTGGCTTTTTCTAAAGCTCTTTGGGAACCGCTTGCGTAGCCCCACAGACTGCGGGCTGCAGGCTTTCCTGCTGCCTTCAGCCTCAAAACCACCCTTTCCCACTTGGCGCCGCGCCAGGCACAAAAACGGCAATATGTCTGGAGATTGGTCCCACGCCCAAAGAGCCAGCAGGGAAAACTGTGGCTTTTTCTAAAGCTCTTTGGGAACCGCTTGCGTACCCCACAGACTGCAGGCTGCAGGCTTTCATGCTGCCTTCAGCCTCAAAACCACCCTTTCAAACTTGGCGCCGCGCCAGGCACAAAAATGGCCATATGTCTGGAGACTGGTCCCACGCCCAAAGAGCCAGCAGGGAAAACTATGCCTTGTTCTAAAGCTCTTTGGGAACCGCTTGCGTAGCCCCACACACCTGGGGGCTGCAGGCTTTCCTGCTGCCTTCAGCCTCAAAACCACCCTTTCCCACTTGGTGCCGCACCAGGCCCAAAAATGGCAATATGTCTGGAGACTGGTCCCACACTCAAAGAGGCAGCAGGGAAAACTATGCCTTGTTCTAAAGCTCTTTGGGAACCGCTTGCGTAGCCCCACACACCTGGGGGCTGCAGGCTTTCCTGCTGCCTTCAGCCTCAAAACCACCCTTTCCCACTTGGCGCCGCGCCAGGCACAAAAATGGCCATATGTCTGGAGATTGGTCCCACGCCCAAAGAGCCAGCAGGGAAAACTATGCCTTGTTCTAAAGCTCTTTGGGAACCGCTTGCGTAGCCCCACAGACTGCGGGCTGCAGGCTTTCCTGCTGCCTTCAGCCTCAAAACCACCCTTTCACACTTGGCGCCGCGCCAGGCACAAAAATGGCCATATGTCTGGAGATTGGTCCCACGCCCAAAGAGCCAGCAGGGAAAACTATGCCTTGTTCTAAAGCTCTTTGGGAACCGCTTGCGTAGCCCCACAGACCTGGGGGCTGCAGGCTTTCCTGCTGCCTTCAGCCTCAAAACCACCCTTTCCTACTTGGCGCCGCGCCAGGCACAAAAATGGCCATATGTCTCGAGACTGGTCCGACGACCAAAGAGCCAGCAGGGAAAACTATGCCTTGTTCTAAAGCTCTTTGGGAACTGCTTGCGTGACACCACAGACCTGGGGGCTGCAGGCTTTCCTGCTGCCTTCAGCCTCAAAACCACCCTTTTCCACTTAGCGCCGCGCCAGGCACAAAAATGGCCATATGTCTGGAGACTGGTCCCACGCCCAAAGAGCCAGCAGGGAAAACTATGCCTTGTTCTAAAGCTCTTTGGGAACCGCTTTGCGTAGCCCCACACACCTGGGGGCTGCAGGCTTTCCTGCTGCCTTCAGCCTCAAAACCACCCTTTCCCACTTGGCGCCACGCCAGGCACAAAAAAGGCCATATGTCTGGAGACTGGTCCCACGCCCAAAGAGCCAGCAGGGAAAATTAGGCCTTGTTCTAAAGCTCTTTGAGAACCGCTTGCGTAGCCCCACGGACCTGGGGGCTGCAGGCTTTCCTGCTGCCTTCAGCCTCAAAACCACCCAATCCCACTTGGCGCCGCGCCAGGCACAAAAATGGCCATATGTCTGGAGACTGGTCCCACGCCCAAAGAGCCAGCAGGGAAAACTGTGGCTTTTTCGAAAGCTCTTTGGGAACCGCTTGCGTAGCCCCACAGACTGCGGGCTGCAGGCTTTCCTGCTGCCTTCAGCCTCAAAACCACCCTTTCCCACTTGGCGCCGCGCCAGGCATAAAAACGGCCATATGTCTGGAGATTGGTCCTACGCCCAAAGAGCCAGCAGGGAAAACTATGCCTTGTTCTAAAGCTCTTTGGGGACCGCTTGCGTAGCCCCACACACCTGGGGGCTGCAGGCTTTCCTGCTGCCTTCAGCCTCAAAACCACCCTTTCCCACTTGGCGCCGCGCCAGGCACAAAAATGGCCATATGTCTGGAGACTGGTCCCACACTCAAGGAGCCAGGAGGAAAACTGTGGCTTTTTCTACAGCTCTTTGTGAACCGCTTGCGTAGCCACACAGACCTGGGGGCTGCAGGCTTTCCTGCTGCCTTCAGCCTCAAAACCACCCAATCCCACTTGGCGCCGCGCCAGGCACAAAAATGGCCATATGGCTGGAGACTGGTCCCACGCCCAAAGAGCCAGCAGGGAAAACTGTGGCTTGTTCGAAAGCTCTTTGGGAACCGCTTGCGTAGCCCCACAGACTGCGGGCTGCAGGCTTTCCTGCTGCCTTCAGCCTCAAAACCACCCTTTCAAACTTGGCGCCGCGCCAGGCACAAAAATTGCCATAAGTCTGGAGATTGGTCCCACGCCCAAAGAGCCAGCAGGGAAAACTATGCCTTGTTCTAAAGCTCTTTGGGAACCGCTTGCGTAGCCCCACAGACTGCGGGCTGCAGGCTTTCCTGCTGCCTTCAGCCTCAAAACCACCCTTTCCCACTTGGCACCGCGCCAGGCACAAAAATGGCCATATGTCTGGAGACTGGTCCCACGCCCAAAGAGCCAGCAGGGAAAACTGTGGCTTTTTCTAAAGCTCTTTGGGAACCGCTTGCGTACCCCACAGACTGCAGGCTGCAGGCTTTCCTGCTGCCTTCAGCCTCAAAACCACCCTTTCAAACTTGGCGCCGCGCCAGGCACAAAAGTGGCCATATGTCTGGAGACTGGTCCCACGCCCAAAGAGCCAGCAGGGAAAACTATGCCTTGTTCTAAAGCTCTTTGGGAACCGCTTGCGTAGCCCCACAGACCTGGGGGCTGCAGGCTTTCCTCCTGCCTTCAGCCTCAAAACCACCCTTTCCCACTTGGCGCCGCGCCAGGCACAAAAATGGCCATATGTCTGGAGATTGGTCCCACGCTCAAAGAGCCAGCAGGGAAAACTATGCCTTGTTCTAAAGCTCTTTGGGAACCGCTTGCGTAGCCCCACACACCTGGGGGCTGCAGGCTTTCCTGCTGCCTTCAGCCTCAAAACCACCCTTTCCTACTTGGCGCCGCGCCAGGCACAAAAATGGCCATATGTCTCGAGACTGGTCCGACGACCAAAGAGCCAGGAGGGAAAACTATGCCTTGTTCTAAAGCTCTTTGGGAACCGCTTTGCGTAGCCCCACACACCTGGGGGCTGCAGGCTTTCCTGCTGCCTTCAGCCTCAAAACCACCCTTTCCCACTTGGCACCGCGCCAGGCACAAAAATGGCCATATGTCTGGAGACTGGTCCCACGCCCAAAGAGCCAGCAGGGAAAACTGTGGCTTTTTCTAAAGCTCTTTGGGAACCGCTTGCGTACCCCACAGACTGCAGGCTGCAGGCTTTCATGCTGCCTTCAGCCTCAAAACCACCCTTTCAAACTTGGCGCCGCGCCAGGCACAAAAGTGGCCATATGTCTGGAGATTGGTCCCACGCCCAAAGAGCCAGCAGGGAAAACTATGCCTTGTTCTAAAGCTCTTTGGGAACCGCTTGCGTAGCCCCACACACCTGGGGGCTGCAGGCTTTCCTGCTGCCTTCAGCCTCAAAACCACCCTTTCCCACTTGGTGCCGCACCAGGCACAAAAATGGCAATATGTCTGGAGACTGGTCCCACACTCAAAGAGCCAGCAGGGAAAACTATGCCTTGTTCTAAAGCTCTTTGGGAACCGCTTGCGTGGCAACACAGACCTGGGGGCTGCAGGCTTTCCTGCTGCCTTCAGCCTCAAAACCACCCTTTTCCACTTGGCGCCGCGCCAGGCACAAAAATGGCCATATGTCTGGAGACTGGTCCCACGCCCAAAGAGCCAGCAGGGAAAACTATGCCTTGTTCTAAAGCTCTTTGGGAACCGCTTTGCGTAGCCCCACACACCTGGGGGCTGCAGGCTTTCCTGCTGCCTTCAGCCTCAAAACAACCCAATCCCACTTGGCGCCGCGCCAGGCACAAAAATGGCCATATGTCTGGAGACTGGTCCCACGCCCAAAGAGCCAGGAGGGAAAACTGTGGCTTTTTCGAAAGCTCTTTGGGAACCGCTTGCGTAGCCCCACAGACTGCGGGCTGCAGGCTTTCCTGCTGCCTTCAGCCTCAAAACCACCCTTTCCCACTTGGCGCCGCGCCAGGCATAAAAACGGCCATATGTCTGGAGATTGGTCCTACGCCCAAAGAGCCAGCAGGGAAAACTATGCCTTGTTCTAAAGCTCTTTGGGAACCGCTTGCGTAGCCCCACACACCTGGGGGCTGCAGGCTTTCCTGCTGCCTTCAGCCTCAAAACCACCCTTTCCCACTTGGCGCCGCGCCAGGCACAAAAATGGCCATATGTCTGGAGACTGGTCCCACACTTAAGGAGCCAGGAGGAAAACTGTGGCTTTTTCTAAAGCTCTTTGGGAACCGCTTGCGTAGCCACACAGACCTGGGGGCTGCAGGCTTTCCTGCTGCCTTCAGCCTCAAAACCACCCAATCCCACTTGGCGCCGCGCCAGGCACAAAAATGGCCATATGGCTGGAGACTGGTCCCACGCCCAAAGAGCCAGCAGGGAAAACTATGCCTTGTTCTAAAGCTCTTTGGGAACCGCTTGCGTAGCCCCACAGACTGCGGGCTGCAGGCTTTCCTGCTGCCTTCAGCCTCAAAACCACCCTTTCCCGCTTGGCGCCGCGCCAGGCACAAAAACGGCAATATGTCTGGAGACTGGTCCCACGCTCAAAGAGCCAGCAGGGAAAACTATGCCTTGTTCTAAATGTCTTTGGGAACCGCTTGCGTAGCCCCACACACCTGGGGGCTGCAGGCTTTCCTGCTGCCTTCAGCCTCAAAACCACCCTTTCCTACTTGGCGTCGCGCCAGGCACAAAAATGGCCATATGTCTGGAGACTGGTCCGACGACCAAAGAGCCAGCAGGGAAAACTATGCCTTGTTCTAAAGCTCTTTGGGAACCGCTTTGCGTAGCCCCACACACCTGGGGGCTGCAGGCTTTCCTGCTGCCTTCAGCCTCAAAACCACCCCTTCCCACTTGGCGCCGCGCGAGGCACAAAAATGGCCATATGTCTGGAGACTGGTCCAATGCCCAAAGAGCCAGGAGGGAAAACTGTGGCTTTTTCTAAAGCTCTTTGGGAACCGCTTGCGTACCCCACAGACTGCAGGCTGCAGGCTTTCATGGTGCCTTCAGACTCAAAACCACCCTTTCCCACTTGGCGCCGCGCCAGGCACAAAAATGGCCATATGTCTGGAGATTGGTCCCACGCACAAAGAGCCAGCAGGGAAAACTATGCCTTGTTCTAAAGCTCTTTGGGAACCGCTTGCGTAGCCCCACAGACCTGGGGGCTGCAGGCTTTCCTGCTGCCTTCAGCCTCAAAACCACCCTTTCCCACTTGGTGCCGCACCAGGCCCAAAAATGGCAATATGTCTGGAGACTGGTCCCACACTCAAAGAGGCAGCAGGGAAAACTATGCCTTGTTCTAAAGCTCTTTGGGAACTGCTTGCGTGGCACCACAGACCTGGGGGCTGCAGGCTTTCCTGCTGCCTTCAGCCTCAAAACCACCCTTTCCCACTTGGCGCCACGCCAGGCACAAAAATGGCCATATGTCTGGAGACTGGTCCCACGCCCAAAGAGCCAGCAGGGAAAACTATGCCTTGTTCTAAAGCTCTTTGGGAACCGCTTGCGTAGCCCCACGGACCTGGGGGCTGCAGGCTTTCCTGCTGCCTTCAGCCTCAAAACCACCCTTTCCCACTTGGCGCCGCGCCAGGCACAAAAATGGCCATATGTCTGGAGACTGGTCCCACGCCCAAAGAGCCAGCAGGGAAAACTGTGGCTTTTTCTAAAGCTCTTTGGGAACCGCTTGCGTACCCCACAGACTGCAGGCTGCAGGCTTTCCTGCTGCCTTCAGCCTCAAAACCACCCTTTCAAACTTGGCGCCGCGCCAGGCACAAAAGTGGCCATATGTCTGGAGATTGGTCCCACGCCCAAAGAGCCAGCAGGGAAAACTATGCCTTGTTCTAAAGCTCTTTGGGAACCGCTTGTCTAACCCCACACACCTGGGGGCTGCAGGCTTTCCTGCTGCCTTCAGCCTCAAAACCACCCAATCCCACTTGGCGCCGCGCCAGGCACAAAAATGGCCATATGTCTGGAGACTGGTCCCACGCCCAAAGAGCCAGCAGGGAAAACTGTGGCTTTTTCGAAAGCTCTTTGGGAACCGCTTGCGTAGCCCCACAGACTGCGGGCTGCAGGCTTTCCTGCTGCCTTCAGCCTCAAAACCACCCTTTCGCACTTGGCGCCGCGCCAGGCACAAAAACGGCAATATGTCTGGAGATTGGTCCTACGCCCAAAGAGCCAGCAGGGAAAACTATGCCTTGTTCTAAAGCTCTTTGGGAACCGCTTGCGTAGCCCCACACACCTGGGGGCTGCAGGCTTTCCTGCTGCCTTCAGCCTCAAAACCACCCTTTCCCACTTGGCGCCGCGCCAGGCACAAAAATGGCCATATGTCTGGAGACTGGTCCCACGCCCAAAGAGCCAGCAGGGAAAACTGTGGCTTTTTCTAAAGCTCTTTGGGAACCGCTTGCGTACCCCACAGACTGCAGGCTGCAGGCTTTCCTGCTGCCTTCAGCCTCAAAACCACCCTTTCAAACTTGGCGCCGCGCCAGGCACAAAAGTGGCCATATGTCTGGAGATTGGTCCCACGCCCAAAGAGCCAGCAGGGAAAACTATGCCTTGTTCTAAAGCTCTTTGGGAACCGCTTGCGTAGCCCCACAGACCTGGGGGCTGCAGGCTTTCCTGCTGCCTTCAGCCTCAAAACCACCCTTTCCCACTTGGCGCCGCGCCAGGCACAAAAATGGCCATATGTCTGGAGATTGGTCCCACGCTCAAAGAGCCAGCAGGGAAATCTATGCCTTGTTCTAAAGCTCTTTGGGAACCGCTTGCGTAGCCCCACACACCAGAGGGCTGCAGGCTTTCCTGCTGCCTTCAGCCTCAAAACCACCCTTTCCTACTTGGCGCCGCGCCAGGCACAAAAATGGCCATATGTCTGGAGACTGGTCCGACGACCAAAGAGCCAGCAGGGAAAACTATGCCTTGTTCTAAAGCTCTTTGGGAACCGCTTTGCGTAGCCCCACACACCTGTGGGCTGCAGGCTTTCCTGCTGCCTTCAGCCTCAAAACCACCCTTTCCCACTTGGCACCGCGCCAGGCACAAAAATGGCCATATGTCTGGAGACTGGTCCCACACTCAAAGAGCCAACAGGGAAAACTGTGGCTTTTTCTAAAGCTCTTTGGGAACCGCTTGCGTACCCCACAGACTGCAGGCTGCAGGCTTTCATGCTGCCTTCAGCCTCAAAACCACCCTTTCAAACTTGGCGCCGCGCCAGGCACAAAAGTGGCCATATGTCTGGAGATTGGTCCCACGCCCAAAGAGCCAGCAGGGAAAACTATGCCTTGTTCTAAAGCTCTTTGGGAACCGCTTGCGTAGCCCCACACACCTGGGGGCTGCAGGCTTTCCTGCTGCCTTCAGCCTCAAAACCACCCTTTCCCACTTGGTGCCGCACCAGGCACAAAAATGGCAATATGTCTGGAGACTGGTCCCACACTCAAAGAGGCAGCAGGGAAAACTATGCCTTGTTCTAAAGCTCTTTGGGAACCGCTTGCGTGGCACCACAGACCTGGGGGCTGCAGGCTTTCCTGCTGCCTTCAGCCTCAAAACCACCCTTTTCCACTTGGCGCCGCGCCAGGCACAAAAATGGCCATATGTCTGGAGACTGGTCCCACGCCCAAAGAGCCAGCAGGGAAAACTATGCCTTGTTCTAAAGCTCTTTGGGAACCGCTTTGCGTAGCCCCACACACCTGGGGGCTGCAGGCTTTCCTGCTGCCTTCAGCCTCAAAACCACCCTTTCCCACTTGGCGCCACGCCAGGCACAAAAATGGCCATATGTCTGGAGACTGGTCCCACGCCCAAAGAGCCAGCAGGGAAAACTAGGCCTTGTTCTAAAGCTCTTTGGGAACCGCTTGCGTAGCCCCACACACCTGGGGGCTGCAGGCTTTCCTGCTGCCTTCAGCCTCAAAACCACCCTTTCCCACTTGGCGCCGCGCCAGGCACAAAAATGCCCATATGTCTGGAGACTGGTCCCACACTCAAAGAGGCAGCAGGGAAAACTATGCCTTGTTCTAAAGCTCTTTGGGAACTGCTTGCGTGGCACCACAGACCTGGGGGCTGCAGGCTTTCCTGCTGTCTTCAGCCTCAAAACCACCCTTTCCCACTTGGTGCCACGCCAGGCACAAAAATGGCCATATGTCTGGAGACTGGTCCCACGCCCAAAGAGCCAGCAGGGAAAACTATGCCTTGTTCTAAAGCTTTTTTGGGAACCGCTTGCGTAGCCCCACACACCTGGGGGCTGCAGGCTTTCCTGCTGCCTTCAGCCTCAAAACCACCCTTTCCCACTTGGCGCCGCGCCAGGCACAAAAATGGCCATATGTCTGGAGACTGGTCCCACACTCAAAGAGCCAGCAGGGAAAACTGTGGCTTTTTCTAAAGCTCTTTGGGAACCGCTTGCGTACCCCACAGACTGCAGGCTGCAGGCTTTCATGCTGCCTTCAGCCTCAAAACCACCCTTTCAAACTTGGCGCCGCGCCAGGCACAAAAGTGGCCATATGTCTGGAGATTGGTCCCACGCCCAAAGAGCCAGCAGGGAAAACTATGCCTTGTTCTAAAGCTCTTTGGGAACCGCTTGTCTAGCCCCACACACCTGGGGGCTGCAGGCTTTCCTGCTGCCTTCAGCCTCAAAACCACCCAATCCCACTTGGCGCCGCGCCAGGCACAAAAATGGCCATATGTCTGGAGACTGGTCCCACGCCCACAGAGCCAGCAGGGAAAACTGTGGCTTTTTCGAAAGCTCTTTGGGAACCGCTTGCGTAGCCCCACAGACTGCGGGCTGCAGGCTTTCCTGCTGCCTTCAGCCTCAAAACCACCCAATCCCACTTGGTGCCGCACCAGGCCAAAAAACGGCAATATGTCTGGAGACTGGTCCCACACTCAAAGAGCCAGCAGGGAAAACTATGCCTTGTTCTAAAGCACTTTGGCAACCGCTTGCGTGGCCCCACAGACCTGGGGACTGCAGGCTTTCCTGCTGCCTTCAGCCTCAAAACCACCCTTTCCCACTTGGCGCCGCGCCAGGCCCAAAAATGGCCATATGTCTGGAGACTGGTCCCACGACCAAAGAGCCAGCAGGGAAAACTATGCCTTGTTCTAAAGCTCTTTGGGAACCGCTTGCGTAGACACACACACCTGGGGGCTGCAGGCTTTCCTGCTGCCTTCAGCCTCAAAACCACCCTTTCCCACTTGGCACCGCGCGAGGCACAAAAATGGCCATATGTCTGGAGACTGGTCCCACGCTCAAAGAGCCAGCAGGGAAAACTGTGGCTTTTTCTAAAGCTCTTTGGGAACCGCTTGCGTACCCCACAGACTGCAGGCTGCAGGCTTTCATGCTGCCTTCAGCCTCAAAACCACCCTTTCCCACTTGGTGCCGCACCAGGCCCAAAATAGGCAATATGTCTGGAGACTGGTCCCACACTCAAAGAGCCAGCAGGGAAAACTATGCCTTGTTCTAAAGCTCTTTGGGAACTGCTTGCGTGGCACCACAGACCTGGGGGCTGCAGGCTTTCCTGCTGCCTTCAGCCTCAAAACCACCCTTTCCCACTTGGCGCCGCACCAGGCACAAAAATGGCCATATGTCTGGAGACTGGTCCCACGCCGAAAGAGCCAGCAGGGAAAACTATGTCTTGTTCTAAAGCTCTTTGGGAACCGCTTGCGTAGCCCCACAGACCTGGGGGCTGCAGGCTTTCCTGCTGCCTTCAGCCTCAAAACCACCCAATCCCACTTGGCGCCGCGCCAGGCACAGAAATGGCCATATGTCTGGAGACTGGTCCCACGCCCAAAGAGCCAGCAGGGAAAACTATGCCTTGTTCTAAAGCTCTTTGGGAACCGCTTTGCGTAGCCCCACACACCTGGGGGCTGCAGGCTTTCCTGCTGCCTTCAGCCTCAAAACCACCCTTTCCCACTTGGCACCGCGCCAGGCACAAAAATGGCCATATGTCTGGAGACTGGTCCCACACTCAAAGAGCCAGCAGGGAAAACTGTGGCTTTTTCTAAAGCTCTTTGGGAACCGCTTGCGTACCCCACAGACTGCAGGCTGCAGGCTTTCATGCTGACTTCAGCCTCAAAACCACCCTTTCAAACTTGGCGCCGCGCCAGGCACAAAAATGGCCATATGTCTGGAGATTGGTCCCACGCCCAAAGAGCCAGCAGGGAAAACTATGCCTTGTTCTAAAGCTCTTTGGGAACCGCTTGCGTAGCCCCACACACCTGGGGGCTGCAGGCTTTCCTGCTGCCTTCAGCCTCAAAACCACCCTTTCCCACTTGGTGCCGCACCAGGCCCAAAAATGGCAATATGTCTGGAGACTGGTCCCACACTCAAAGAGGCAGCAGGGAAAACTATGCCTTGTTCTAAAGCTCTTTGGGAACTGCTTGCGTGGCACCACAGACCTGGGGGCTGCAGGCTTTCCTGCTGCCTTCAGCCTCAAAACCACCCAATCCCACTTGGTGCCGCACCAGGCCAAAAAACCGCAATATGTCTGGAGACTGGTCCCACACTCAAAGAGCCAGCAGGGAAAACTATGCCTTGTTCTAAAGCACTTTGGCAACCGCTTGCGTGGCCCCACAGACCTGGGGACTGCAGGCTTTCCTGCTGCCTTCAGCCTCAAAACCACCCTTTCCTACTTTGCGCCGTGACAGGCCCAAAAATGGCCATATGTCTGGAGACTGGTCCCACGACCAAAGAGCCAGCAGGGAAAACTATGCCTTGTTCTAAAGCTCTTTGGGAACCGCTTGCGTAGCCCCACACACCTGGGGGCTGCAGGCTTTCCTGCTGCCTTCAGCCTCAAAACCACCCTTTCCCACTTGGCACCGCGACAGGCACAAAAATGGCCATATGTCTGGAGACTGGTCCCACGCCCAAAGAGCCAGCAGGGAAAACTGTGGCTTTTTCTAAAGCTCTTTGGGAACCGCTTGCGTACCCCACAGACTGCAGGCTGCAGGATTTCCTGCTGCCTTCAGCCTCAAAACCACCCTTTCCCACTTGGCGCCGCGCCAGGCACAAAAATGGCCATATGTCTGGAGATTGGTCCCACGCCCAAAGAGCCAGCAGGGAAAACTGTGGCTTTTTCTAAAGCTCTTTGGGAACCGCTTGCGTACCCCACAGACTGCAGGCTGCAGGCTTTCATGCTGCCTTCAGCCTCAAAACCACCCTTTCCCACTTGGTGCCGCACCAGGCCCAAAATAGGCAATATGTCTGGAGACTGGTCCCACACTCAAAGAGCCAGCAGGGAAAACTATGCCTTGTTCTAAAGCTCTTTGGGAACTGCTTGCGTGACACCACAGACCTGGGGGCTGCAGGCTTTCCTGCTGCCTTCAGCCTCAAAACCACCCTTTCCCACTTGGCGCCGCGCCAGGCACAAAAATGGCCATATGTCTGGAGATTGGTCCCACGCCCAAAGAGCCAGCAGGGAAAACTATGCCTTGTTCTAAAGCTCTTTGGGAACCGCTTGCGTAGCCCCACAGACCTGGGGGCTGCAGGCTTTCCTGCTGCCTTCAGCCTCAAAACCACCCAATCCCACTTGGCGCCGCGCCAGGCACAAAAATGGCCATATGGCTGGAGACTGGTCCCACGCCCAAAGAGCCAGCAGGGAAAACTATGCCTTGTTCTAAAGCTCTTTGGGAACCGCTTTGCGTAGCCCCACACACCTGGGGGCTGCAGGCTTTCCTGCTGCCTTCAGCCTCAAAACAACCCAATCCCACTTGGCGCCGCGCCAGGCACAGAAATGGCCATATGTCTGGAGACTGGTCCCACGCCCAAAGAGCCAGCAGGGAAAACTATGCCTTGTTCTAAAGCTCTTTGGGAACCGCTTTGCGTAGCCCCACACACCTGGGGGCTGCAGGCTTTCCTGCTGCCTTCAGCCTCAAAACCACCCTTTCCCACTTGGCACCGCGCCAGGCACAAAAATGGCCATATGTCTGGAGACTGGTCCCACGCCCAAAGAGCCAGCAGGGAAAACTGTGGCTTTTTCTAAAGCTCTTTGGGAACCGCTTGCGTACCCCACAGACTGCAGGCTGCAGGCTTTCATGCTGACTTCAGCCTCAAAACCACCCTTTCAAACTTGGCGCCGCGCCAGGCACAAAAATGGCCATATGTCTGGAGATTGGTCCCACGCCCAAAGAGCCAGCAGGGAAAACTATGCCTTGTTCTAAAGCTCTTTGGGAACCGCTTGCGTAGCCCCACACACCTGGGGGCTGCAGGCTTTCCTGCTGCCTTCAGCCTCAAAACCACCCTTTCCCACTTGGTGCCGCACCAGGCCCAAAAATGGCAATATGTCTGGAGACTGGTCCCACGCCCAAAGAGGCAGCAGGGAAAACTAGGCCTTGTTCTAAAGCTCTTTGGGAACTGCTTGCGTGGCACCACAGACCTGGGGGCTGCAGGCTTTCCTGCTGCCTTCAGCCTCAAAACCACCCAATCCCACTTGGTGCCGCACCAGGCCAAAAAACGGCAATATGTCTGGAGACTGGTCCCACACTCAAAGAGCCAGCAGGGAAAACTATGCCTTGTTCTAAAGCACTTTGGCAACCGCTTGCGTGGCCCCACAGACCTGGGGACTGCAGGCTTTCCTGCTGCCTTCAGCCTCAAAACCACCCTTTCCTATTTTGCGCCGCGACAGGCCCAAAAATGGCCATATGTCTGGAGACTGGTCCCACGACCAAAGAGCCAGCAGGGAAAACTATGCCTTGTTCTAAAGCTCTTTGGGAACCGCTTGCGTAGCCCCACACACCTGGGGGCTGCAGGCTTTCCTGCTGCCTTCAGCCTCAAAACCACCTTTTCCCACTTGGCACCGCGACAGGCACAAAAATGGCCATATGTCTGGAGACTGGTCCCACGCCCAAAGAGCCAGCAGGGAAAACTGTGGCTTTTTCTAAAGCTCTTTGGGAACCGCTTGCGTACCCCACAGACTGCAGGCTGCAGGATTTCATGCTGCCTTCAGCCTCAAAACCACCCAATCCCACTTGGCGCCGCGCCAGGCACAAAAATGGCCATATGTCTGGAGATTGGTCCCACGCCCAAAGAGCCAGCAGGGAAAACTGTGGCTTTTTCTAAAGCTCTTTGGGAACCGCTTGCGTACCCCACAGACTGCAGGCTGCAGGCTTTCATGCTGCCTTCAGCCTCAAAACCACCCTTTCCCACTTGGTGCCGCACCAGGCCCAAAATAGGCAATATGTCTGGAGACTGGTCCCACACTCAAAGAGCCAGCAGGGAAAACTATGCCTTGTTCTAAAGCTCTTTGGGAACTGCTTGCGTGGCACCACAGACCTGGGGGCTGCAGGCTTTCCTGCTGCCTTCAGCCTCAAAACCACCCTTTCCCACTTGGCGGCGGACCAGGCCCAAAAATGGCCATATGTCTGGAGACTGGTCCCACGCCCAAAGAGCCAGCAGGGAAAACTATGCCTTGTTCTAAAGCTCTTTGGGAACCGCTTTGCGTAGCCCCACAGACCTGGGGGCTGCAGGCTTTCCTGCTGCCTTCAGCCTCAAAACCACCCTTTCCCACTTGGCACCGCGCGAGGCACAAAAATGGCCATATGTCTGGAGACTGGTCCCACGCCCAAAGAGCCAGCAGGGAAAACTGTGGCTTTTTCTAAAGCTCTTTGGGAACCGCTTGCGTACCCCACAGACTGCAGGCTGCAGGCTTTCATGCTGCCTTCAGCCTCAAAACCACCCTTTCCCACTTGGCGCCGCGCCAGGCACAAAAATGGCCATATGTCTGGAGATTGGTCCCACGCCCAAAGAGCCAGCAGGGAAAACTATGCCTTGTTCTAAAGCTCTTTGGGAACCGCTTGCGTAGCCCCACAGACCTGGGGGCTGCAGGCTTTCCTGCTGCCTTCAGCCTCAAAACCACCCTTTCCCACTTGGCGCCGCACCAGGCCCAAAATAGGCAATATGTCTGGAGACTGGTCCCACACTCAAAGAGCCAGCAGGGAAAAATATGCCTTGTTCTAAAGCTCTTTGGGAACTGCTTGCGTGGCACCACAGACCTGGGGGCTGCAGGCTTTCCTGCTGCCTTCAGCCTCAAAACCACCCTTTCCCACTTGGCGCCACGCCAGGCACAAAAATGGCCATATGTCTGGAGACTGGTCCCACGCCCAAAGAGCCAGCAGGGACAACTATGCCTTGTTCTAAAGCTCTTTGGGAACCGCTTGCGTAGCCCCACACACCTGGGGGCTGCAGGCTTTCCTGCTGCCTTCAGCCTCAAAACCACCCAATCCCACTTGGCGCCGCGCCAGGCCCAAAAATGGCCATATGTCTGGAGACTGGTCCCACGCCCAAAGAGCCAGCAGGGAAAACTATGCCTTGTTCTAAAGCTCTTTGGGAACCGCTTTGCGTAGCCCCACAGACCTGGGGGCTGCAGGCTTTCCTGCTGCCTTCAGCCTCAAAACCACCCTTTCCCACTTGGCACCGCGCGAGGCACAAAAATGGCCATATGTCTGGAGACTGGTCCCACGCCCAAAGAGCCAGCAGGGAAAACTGTGGCTTTTTCTAAAGCTCTTTGGGAACCGCTTGCGTACCCCACAGACTGCAGGCTGCAGGCTTTCATGCTGCCTTCAGCCTCAAAACCACCCTTTCCCACTTGGCGCCGCGCCAGGCACAAAAATGGCCATATGTCTGGAGATTGGTCCCACGCCCAAAGAGCCAGCAGGGAAAACTATGCCTTGTTCTAAAGCTCTTTGGGAACCGCTTGCGTAGCCCCACAGACCTGGGGGCTGCAGGCTTTCCTGCTGCCTTCAGCCTCAAAACCACCCTTTCCCACTTGGTGCCGCACCAGGCCCAAAATAGGCAATATGTCTGGAGACTGGTCCCACACTCAAAGAGCCAGCAGGGAAAAATATGCCTTGTTCTAAAGCTCTTTGGGAACTGCTTGCGTGGCACCACAGACCTGGGGGCTGCAGGCTTTCCTGCTGCCTTCAGCCTCAAAACCACCCTTTCCCACTTGGCGCCACGCCAGGCACAAAAATGGCCATATGTCTGGAGACTGGTCCCACGCCGAAAGAGCCAGCAGGGACAACTATGCCTTGTTCTAAAGCTCTTTGGGAACCGCTTGCGTAGCCCCACACACCTGGGGGCTGCAGGCTTTCCTGCTGCCTTCAGCCTCAAAACCACCCAATCCCACTTGGCGCCGCGCCAGGCACAAAAATGGCCATATGGCTGGAGACTGGTCCCACGCCCAAAGAGCCAGCAGGGAAAACTATGCCTTGTTCTAAAGCTCTTTGGGAACCGCTTTGCTAGCCCCACACACCTGGGGGCTGCAGGCTTTCCTGCTGCCTTCAGCCTCAAAACCACCCTTTCCCACTTGGCACCGCGCGAGGCACAAAAATGGCCATATGTCTGGAGACTGGTCCCACGCCCAAAGAGCCAGCAGGGCAAACTGTGGCTTTTTCTAAAGCTCTTTGGGAACCGCTTGCGTACCCCACAGACTGCAGGCTGCAGGCTTTCAAGCTGCCTTCAGCCTCAAAACCACCCTTTCAAACTTGGCGCCGCGCCAGGCACAAAAATGGCCATATGTCTGGAGATTGGTCCCACGCCCAAAGAGCCAGCAGGGAAAACTATGCCTTGTTCTAAAGCTCTTTGGGAACCGCTTGCGTAGCCCCACACACCTGAGGGCTGCAGGCTTTCCTGCTGCCTTCAGCCTCAAAACCACCCTTTCCCTCTTGGTGCCGCACCAGGCCCAAAAATGGCAATATGTCTGGAGACTGGTCCCACACTCAAAGAGGCAGCAGGGAAAACTATGCCTTGTTCTAAAGCTCTTTGGGAACCGCTTGCGTAGCCCCACACACCTGGGGGCTGCAGGCTTTCCTGCTGCCTTCAGCCTCAAAACCACCCTTTCCCACTTGGCGCCACACCAGGCACAAAAATGTCCATATGTCTGGAGACTGGTCCCACGCCCAAAGAGCCAGCAGGGAAAACTAGGCCTTGTTCTAAAGCTCTTTGAGAACCGCTTGCGTAGCCCCACGGACCTGGGGGCTGCAGGCTTTCCTGCTGCCTTCAGCCTCAAAACCACCCAATCCCACTTGGCGCCGCGCCAGGCACAAAAATGGCCATATGTCTGGAGACTGGTCCCACGCCCAAAGAGCCAGCAGGGAAAACTGTGGCTTTTTCTAAAGCTCCTTGGGAACCGCTTGCGTAGCCCCACAGACTGCGGGCTGCAGGCTTTCCTGCTGCCTTCAGCCTCAAAACCACCCAATCCCACTTGGCGCCGCGCCAGGCACAAAAACGGCAATATGTCTGGAGACTGGTCCCACGCTCAAAGAGCCAGCAGGGAAAACTATGCCTTGTTCTAAATGTCTTTGGGAACCGCTTGCGTAGCCCCACACACCTGGGGGCTGCAGGCTTTCCTGCTGCCTTCAGCCTCAAAACCACCCTTTCCTACTTGGCGTCGCGCCAGGCACAAAAATGGCCATATGTCTGGAGACTGGTCCGACGACCAAAGAGCCAGCAGGGAAAACTATGCCTTGTTCTAAAGCTCTTTGGGAACCGCTTTGCGTAGCCCCACACACCTGGGGGCTGCAGGCTTTCCTGCTGCCTTCAGCCTCAAAACCACCCCTTCCCACTTGGCGCCGCGCGAGGCACAAAAATGGCCATATGTCTGGAGACTGGTCCAATGCCCAAAGAGCCAGGAGGGAAAACTGTGGCTTTTTCTAAAGCTCTTTGGGAACCGCTTGCGTACCCCACAGACTGCAGGCTGCAGGCTTTCATGGTGCCTTCAGACTCAAAACCACCCTTTCCCACTTGGCGCCGCGCCAGGCACAAAAATGGCCATATGTCTGGAGATTGGTCCCACGCACAAAGAGCCAGCAGGGAAAACTATGCCTTGTTCTAAAGCTCTTTGGGAACCGCTTGCGTAGCCCCACAGACCTGGGGGCTGCAGGCTTTCCTGCTGCCTTCAGCCTCAAAACCACCCTTTCCCACTTGGTGCCGCACCAGGCCCAAAAATGGCAATATGTCTGGAGACTGGTCCACGCCCAAAGAGGCAGCAGGGAAAACTATGCCTTGTTCTAAAGCTCTTTGGGAACTGCTTGCGTGGCACCACAGACCTGGGGGCTGCAGGCTTTCCTGCTGCCTTCAGCCTCAAAACCACCCTTTCCCACTTGGCGCCACGCCAGGCACAAAAATGGCCATATGTCTGGAGACTGGTCCCACGCCCAAAGAGCCAGCAGGGAAAACTATGCCTTGTTCTAAAGCTCTTTGGGAACCGCTTGCGTAGCCCCACGGACCTGGGGGCTGCAGGCTTTCCTGCTGCCTTCAGCCTCAAAACCACCCTTTCCCACTTGGCGCCGCGCCAGGCACAAAAATGGCCATATGTCTGGAGACTGGTCCCACGCCCAAAGAGCCAGCAGGGAAAACTGTGGCTTTTTCTAAAGCTCTTTGGGAACCGCTTGCGTACCCCACAGACTGCAGGCTGCAGGCTTTCCTGCTGCCTTCAGCCTCAAAACCACCCTTTCAAACTTGGCGCCGCGCCAGGCACAAAAGTGGCCATATGTCTGGAGATTGGTCCCACGCCCAAAGAGCCAGCAGGGAAAACTATGCCTTGTTCTAAAGCTCTTTGGGAACCGCTTGTCTAACCCCACAGACCTGGGGGCTGCAGGCTTTCCTGCTGCCTTCAGCCTCAAAACCACCCAATCCCACTTGGCGCCGCGCCAGGCACAAAAATGGCCATATGTCTGGAGACTGGTCCCACGCCCAAAGAGCCAGCAGGGAAAACTGTGGCTTTTTCGAAAGCTCTTTGGGAACCGCTTGCGTAGCCCCACAGACTGCGGGCTGCAGGCTTTCCTGCTGCCTTCAGCCTCAAAACCACCCTTTCGCACTTGGCGCCGCGCCAGGCACAAAAACGGCAATATGTCTGGAGATTGGTCCTACGCCCAAAGAGCCAGCAGGGAAAACTATGCCTTGTTCTAAAGCTCTTTGGGAACCGCTTGCGTAGCCCCACACACCTGGGGGCTGCAGGCTTTCCTGCTGCCTTCAGCCTCAAAACCACCCTTTCCCACTTGGCGCCGCGCCAGGCACAAAAATGGCCATATGTCTGGAGACTGGTCCCACGCCCAAAGAGCCAGCAGGGAAAACTGTGGCTTTTTCTAAAGCTCTTTGGGAACCGCTTGCGTACCCCACAGACTGCAGGCTGCAGGCTTTCCTGCTGCCTTCAGCCTCAAAACCACCCTTTCAAACTTGGCGCCGCGCCAGGCACAAAAGTGGCCATATGTCTGGAGATTGGTCCCACGCCCAAAGAGCCAGCAGGGAAAACTATGCCTTGTTCTAAAGCTCTTTGGGAACCGCTTGCGTAGCCCCACAGACCTGGGGGCTGCAGGCTTTCCTGCTGCCTTCAGCCTCAAAACCACCCTTTCCCACTTGGCGCCGCGCCAGGCACAAAAATGGCCATATGTCTGGAGATTGGTCCCACGCTCAAAGAGCCAGCAGGGAAATCTATGCCTTGTTCTAAAGCTCTTTGGGAACCGCTTGCGTAGCCCCACACACCAGAGGGCTGCAGGCTTTCCTGCTGCCTTCAGCCTCAAAACCACCCTTTCCTACTTGGCGCCGCGCCAGGCACAAAAATGGCCATATGTCTGGAGACTGGTCCGACGACCAAAGAGCCAGCAGGGAAAACTATGCCTTGTTCTAAAGCTCTTTGGGAACCGCTTTGCGTAGCCCCACACACCTGTGGGCTGCAGGCTTTCCTGCTGCCTTCAGCCTCAAAACCACCCTTTCCCACTTGGCACCGCGCCAGGCACAAAAATGGCCATATGTCTGGAGACTGGTCCCACACTCAAAGAGCCAACAGGGAAAACTGTGGCTTTTTCTAAAGCTCTTTGGGAACCGCTTGCGTACCCCACAGACTGCAGGCTGCAGGCTTTCATGCTGCCTTCAGCCTCAAAACCACCCTTTCAAACTTGGCGCCGCGCCAGGCACAAAAGTGGCCATATGTCTGGAGATTGGTCCCACGCCCAAAGAGCCAGCAGGGAAAACTATGCCTTGTTCTAAAGCTCTTTGGGAACCGCTTGCGTAGCCCCACACACCTGGGGGCTGCAGGCTTTCCTGCTGCCTTCAGCCTCAAAACCACCCTTTCCCACTTGGTGCCGCACCAGGCACAAAAATGGCAATATGTCTGGAGACTGGTCCCACACTCAAAGAGGCAGCAGGGAAAACTATGCCTTGTTCTAAAGCTCTTTGGGAACCGCTTGCGTGGCACCACAGACCTGGGGGCTGCAGGCTTTCCTGCTGCCTTCAGCCTCAAAACCACCCTTTTCCACTTGGCGCCGCGCCAGGCACAAAAATGGCCATATGTCTGGAGACTGGTCCCACGCCCAAAGAGCCAGCAGGGAAAACTATGCCTTGTTCTAAAGCTCTTTGGGAACCGCTTTGCGTAGCCCCACACACCTGGGGGCTGCAGGCTTTCCTGCTGCCTTCAGCCTCAAAACCACCCTTTCCCACTTGGCGCCACGCCAGGCACAAAAATGGCCATATGTCTGGAGACTGGTCCCACGCCCAAAGAGCCAGCAGGGAAAACTAGGCCTTGTTCTAAAGCTCTTTGGGAACCGCTTGCGTAGCCCCACACACCTGGGGGCTGCAGGCTTTCCTGCTGCCTTCAGCCTCAAAACCACCCTTTCCCACTTGGCGCCGCGCCAGGCACAAAAATGCCCATATGTCTGGAGACTGGTCCCACACTCAAAGAGGCAGCAGGGAAAACTATGCCTTGTTCTAAAGCTCTTTGGGAACTGCTTGCGTGGCACCACAGACCTGGGGGCTGCAGGCTTTCCTGCTGTCTTCAGCCTCAAAACCACCCTTTCCCACTTGGTGCCACGCCAGGCACAAAAATGGCCATATGTCTGGAGACTGGTCCCACGCCCAAAGAGCCAGCAGGGAAAACTATGCCTTGTTCTAAAGCTTTTTTGGGAACCGCTTGCGTAGCCCCACACACCTGGGGGCTGCAGGCTTTCCTGCTGCCTTCAGCCTCAAAACCACCCTTTCCCACTTGGCGCCGCGCCAGGCACAAAAATGGCCATATGTCTGGAGACTGGTCCCACACTCAAAGAGCCAGCAGGGAAAACTGTGGCTTTTTCTAAAGCTCTTTGGGAACCGCTTGCGTACCCCACAGACTGCAGGCTGCAGGCTTTCATGCTGCCTTCAGCCTCAAAACCACCCTTTCAAACTTGGCGCCGCGCCAGGCACAAAAGTGGCCATATGTCTGGAGATTGGTCCCACGCCCAAAGAGCCAGCAGGGAAAACTATGCCTTGTTCTAAAGCTCTTTGGGAACCGCTTGTCTAGCCCCACACACCTGTGGGCTGCAGGCTTTCCTGCTGCCTTCAGCCTCAAAACCACCCAATCCCACTTGGCGCCGCGCCAGGCACAAAAATGGCCATATGTCTGGAGACTGGTCCCACGCCCACAGAGCCAGCAGGGAAAACTGTGGCTTTTTCGAAAGCTCTTTGGGAACCGCTTGCGTAGCCCCACAGACTGCGGGCTGCAGGCTTTCCTGCTGCCTTCAGCCTCAAAACCACCCTTTCCCACTTGGCGCCGCGCCAGGCACAAAAACGGCAATATGTCTGGAGATTCGTCCTACGCCCAAAGAGCCAGCAGGGAAAACTGTGGCTTTTTCTAAAGCTCTTTGGGAACCGCTTGCGTAGCCCCACAGACTGCGGGCTGCAGGCTTTCCTGCTGCCTTCAGCCTCAAAACCACCCAATCCCACTTGGTGCCGCACCAGGCCAAAAAACGGCAATATGTCTGGAGACTGGTCCCACACTCAAAGAGCCAGCAGGGAAAACTATGCCTTGTTCTAAAGCACTTTGGCAACCGCTTGCGTGGCCCCACAGACCTGGGGACTGCAGGCTTTCCTGCTGCCTTCAGCCTCAAAACCACCCTTTCCCACTTGGCGCCGCGCCAGGCCCAAAAATGGCCATATGTCTGGAGACTGGTCCCACGACCAAAGAGCCAGCAGGGAAAACTATGCCTTGTTCTAAAGCTCTTTGGGAACCGCTTGCGTAGACACACACACCTGGGGGCTGCAGGCTTTCCTGCTGCCTTCAGCCTCAAAACCACCCTTTCCCACTTGGCACCGCGCGAGGCACAAAAATGGCCATATGTCTGGAGACTGGTCCCACGCTCAAAGAGCCAGCAGGGAAAACTGTGGCTTTTTCTAAAGCTCTTTGGGAACCGCTTGCGTACCCCACAGACTGCAGGCTGCAGGCTTTCATGCTGCCTTCAGCCTCAAAACCACCCTTTCCCACTTGGTGCCGCACCAGGCCCAAAATAGGCAATATGTCTGGAGACTGGTCCCACACTCAAAGAGCCAGCAGGGAAAACTATGCCTTGTTCTAAAGCTCTTTGGGAACTGCTTGCGTGGCACCACAGACCTGGGGGCTGCAGGCTTTCCTGCTGCCTTCAGCCTCAAAACCACCCTTTCCCACTTGGCGCCGCACCAGGCACAAAAATGGCCATATGTCTGGAGACTGGTCCCACGCCGAAAGACCCAGCAGGGAAAACTATGTCTTGTTCTAAAGCTCTTTGGGAACCGCTTGCGTAGCCCCACAGACCTGGGGGCTGCAGGCTTTCCTGCTGCCTTCAGCCTCAAAACCACCCAATCCCACTTGGCGCCGCGCCAGGCACAGAAATGGCCATATGTCTGGAGACTGGTCCCACGCCCAAAGAGCCAGCAGGGAAAACTATGCCTTGTTCTAAAGCTCTTTGGGAACCGCTTTGCGTAGCCCCACACACCTGGGGGCTGCAGGCTTTCCTGCTGCCTTCAGCCTCAAAACCACCCTTTCCCACTTGGCACCGCGCCAGGCACAAAAATGGCCATATGTCTGGAGACTGGTCCCACACTCAAAGAGCCAGCAGGGAAAACTGTGGCTTTTTCTAAAGCTCTTTGGGAACCGCTTGCGTACCCCACAGACTGCAGGCTGCAGGCTTTCATGCTGACTTCAGCCTCAAAACCACCCTTTCAAACTTGGCGCCGCGCCAGGCACAAAAATGGCCATATGTCTGGAGATTGGTCCCACGCCCAAAGAGCCAGCAGGGAAAACTATGCCTTGTTCTAAAGCTCTTTGGGAACCGCTTGCGTAGCCCCACACACCTGGGGGCTGCAGGCTTTCCTGCTGCCTTCAGCCTCAAAACCACCCTTTCCCACTTGGTGCCGCACCAGGCCCAAAAATGGCAATATGTCTGGAGACTGGTCCCACACTCAAAGAGGCAGCAGGGAAAACTATGCCTTGTTCTAAAGCTCTTTGGGAACTGCTTGCGTGGCACCACAGACCTGGGGGCTGCAGGCTTTCCTGCTGCCTTCAGCCTCAAAACCACCCAATCCCACTTGGTGCCGCACCAGGCCAAAAAACGGCAATATGTCTGGAGACTGGTCCCACACTCAAAGAGCCAGCAGGGAAAACTATGCCTTGTTCTAAAGCACTTTGGCAACCGCTTGCGTGGCCCCACAGACCTGGGGACTGCAGGCTTTCCTGCTGCCTTCAGCCTCAAAACCACCCTTTCCTACTTTGCGCCGTGACAGGCCCAAAAATGGCCATATGTCTGGAGACTGGTCCCACGACCAAAGAGCCAGCAGGGAAAACTATGCCTTGTTCTAAAGCACTTTGGCAACCGCTTGCGTGGCCCCACAGACCTGGGGACTGCAGGCTTTCCTGCTGCCTTCAGCCTCAAAACCACCCTTTCCCACTTGGCACCGCGACAGGCACAAAAATGGCCATATGTCTGGAGACTGGTCCCACGCCCAAAGAGCCAGCAGGGAAAACTGTGGCTTTTTCTAAAGCTCTTTGGGAACCGCTTGCGTACCCCACAGACTGCAGGCTGCAGGATTTCCTGCTGCCTTCAGCCTCAAAACCACCCTTTCCCACTTGGCGCCGCGCCAGGCACAAAAATGGCCATATGTCTGGAGATTGGTCCCACGCCCAAAGAGCCAGCAGGGAAAACTATGCCTTGTTCTAAAGCTCTTTGGGAACCGCTTGCGTACCCCACAGACTGCAGGCTGCAGGCTTTCATGCTGCCTTCAGCCTCAAAACCACCCTTTCCCACTTGGTGCCGCACCAGGCCCAAAATAGGCAATATGTCTGGAGACTGGTCCCACACTCAAAGAGCCAGCAGGGAAAACTATGCCTTGTTCTAAAGCTCTTTGGGAACTGCTTGCGTGACACCACAGACCTGGGGGCTGCAGGCTTTCCTGCTGCCTTCAGCCTCAAAACCACCCTTTCCCACTTGGCGCCACGCCAGGCACAAAAATGGCCATATGTCTGGAGATTGGTCCCACGCCCAAAGAGCCAGCAGGGAAAACTATGCCTTGTTCTAAAGCTCTTTGGGAACCGCTTGCGTAGCCCCACAGACCTGGGGGCTGCAGGCTTTCCTGCTGCCTTCAGCCTCAAAACCACCCAATCCCACTTGGCGCCGCGCCAGGCACAAAAATGGCCATATGGCTGGAGACTGGTCCCACGCCCAAAGAGCCAGCAGGGAAAACTATGCCTTGTTCTAAAGCTCTTTGGGAACCGCTTTGCGTAGCCCCACACACCTGGGGGCTGCAGGCTTTCCTGCTGCCTTCAGCCTCAAAACAACCCAATCCCACTTGGCGCCGCGCCAGGCACAGAAATGGCCATATGTCTGGAGACTGGTCCCACGCCCAAAGAGCCAGCAGGGAAAACTATGCCTTGTTCTAAAGCTCTTTGGGAACCGCTTTGCGTAGCCCCACACACCTGGGGGCTGCAGGCTTTCCTGCTGCCTTCAGCCTCAAAACCACCCTTTCCCATTTGGCACCGCGCCAGGCACAAAAATGGCCATATGTCTGGAGACTGGTCCCACGCCCAAAGAGCCAGCAGGGAAAACTGTGGCTTTTTCTAAAGCTCTTTGGGAACCGCTTGCGTACCCCACAGACTGCAGGCTGCAGGCTTTCATGCTGACTTCAGCCTCAAAACCACCCTTTCAAACTTGGCGCCGCGCCAGGCACAAAAATGGCCATATGTCTGGAGATTGGTCCCACGCCCAAAGAGCCAGCAGGGAAAACTATGCCTTGTTCTAAAGCTCTTTGGGAACCGCTTGCGTAGCCCCACACACCTGGGGGCTGCAGGCTTTCCTGCTGCCTTCAGCCTCAAAACCACCCTTTCCCACTTGGTGCCGCACCAGGCCCAAAAATGGCAATATGTCTGGAGACTGGTCCCACGCCCAAAGAGGCAGCAGGGAAAACTAGGCCTTGTTCTAAAGCTCTTTGGGAACTGCTTGCGTGGCACCACAGACCTGGGGGCTGCAGGCTTTCCTGCTGCCTTCAGCCTCAAAACCACCTTTTCCCACTTGGCACCGCGACAGGCACAAAAATGGCCATATGTCTGGAGACTGGTCCCACGCCCAAAGAGCCAGCAGGGAAAACTGTGGCTTTTTCTAAAGCTCTTTGGGAACCGCTTGCGTACCCCACAGACTGCAGGCTGCAGGATTTCATGCTGCCTTCAGCCTCAAAACCACCCTTTCCCACTTGGCGCCGCGCCAGGCACAAAAATGGCCATATGTCTGGAGATTGGTCCCACGCCCAAAGAGCCAGCAGGGAAAACTGTGGCTTTTTCTAAAGCTCTTTGGGAACCGCTTGCGTACCCCACAGACTGCAGGCTGCAGGCTTTCATGCTGCCTTCAGCCTCAAAACCACCCTTTCCCACTTGGTGCCGCACCAGGCCCAAAATAGGCAATATGTCTGGAGACTGGTCCCACACTCAAAGAGCCAGCAGGGAAAACTATGCCTTGTTCTAAAGCTCTTTGGGAACTGCTTGCGTGGCACCACAGACCTGGGGGCTGCAGGCTTTCCTGCTGCCTTCAGCCTCAAAACCACCCTTTCCCACTTGGCGGCGGACCAGGCCCAAAAATGGCCATATGTCTGGAGACTGGTCCCACGCCCAAAGAGCCAGCAGGGAAAACTATGCCTTGTTCTAAAGCTCTTTGGGAACCGCTTTGCGTAGCCCCACAGACCTGGGGGCTGCAGGCTTTCCTGCTGCCTTCAGCCTCAAAACCACCCTTTCCCACTTGGCACCGCGCGAGGCACAAAAATGGCCATATGTCTGGAGACTGGTCCCACGCCCAAAGAGCCAGCAGGGAAAACTGTGGCTTTTTCTAAAGCTCTTTGGGAACCGCTTGCGTACCCCACAGACTGCAGGCTGCAGGCTTTCATGCTGCCTTCAGCCTCAAAACCACCCTTTCCCACTTGGCGCCGCGCCAGGCACAAAAATGGCCATATGTCTGGAGATTGGTCCCACGCCCAAAGAGCCAGCAGGGAAAACTATGCCTTGTTCTAAAGCTCTTTGGGAACCGCTTGCGTAGCCCCACAGACCTGGGGGCTGCAGGCTTTCCTGCTGCCTTCAGCCTCAAAACCACCCTTTCCCACTTGGTGCCGCACCAGGCCCAAAATAGGCAATATGTCTGGAGACTGGTCCCACACTCAAAGAGCCAGCAGGGAAAAATATGCCTTGTTCTAAAGCTCTTTGGGAACTGCTTGCGTGGCACCACAGACCTGGGGGCTGCAGGCTTTCCTGCTGCCTTCAGCCTCAAAACCACCCTTTCCCACTTGGCGCCACGCCAGGCACAAAAATGGCCATATGTCTGGAGACTGGTCCCACGCCGAAAGAGCCAGCAGGGACAACTATGCCTTGTTCTAAAGCTCTTTGGGAACCGCTTGCGTAGCCCCACACACCTGGGGGCTGCAGGCTTTCCTGCTGCCTTCAGCCTCAAAAACACCCAATCCCACTTGGCGCCGCGCCAGGCACAAAAATGGCCATATGGCTGGAGACTGGTCCCACGCCCAAAGAGCCAGCAGGGAAAACTATGCCTTGTTCTAAAGCTCTTTGGGAACCGCTTTGCTAGCCCCACACACCTGGGGGCTGCAGGCTTTCCTGCTGCCTTCAGCCTCAAAACCACCCTTTCCCACTTGGCACCGCGCGAGGCACAAAAATGGCCATATGTCTGGAGACTGGTCCCACGCCCAAAGAGCCAGCAGGGCAAACTGTGGCTTTTTCTAAAGCTCTTTGGGAACCGCTTGCGTACCCCACAGACTGCAGGCTGCAGGCTTTCAAGCTGCCTTCAGCCTCAAAACCACCCTTTCAAACTTGGCGCCGCGCCAGGCACAAAAATGGCCATATGTCTGGAGATTGGTCCCACGCCCAAAGAGCCAGCAGGGAAAACTATGCCTTGTTCTAAAGCTCTTTGGGAACCGCTTGCGTAGCCCCACACACCTGGGGGCTGCAGGCTTTCCTGCTGCCTTCAGCCTCAAAACCACCCTTTCCCACTTGGTGCCGCACCAGGCCCAAAAATGGCAATATGTCTGGAGACTGGTCCCACACTCAAAGAGGCAGCAGGGAAAACTATGCCTTGTTCTAAAGCTCTTTGGGAACCGCTTGCGTAGCCCCACACACCTGGGGGCTGCAGGCTTTCCTGCTGCCTTCAGCCTCAAAACCACCCTTTCCCACTTGGCGCCACACCAGGCACAAAAATGTCCATATGTCTGGAGACTGGTCCCACGCCCAAAGAGCCAGCAGGGAAAACTAGGCCTTGTTCTAAAGCTCTTTGAGAACCGCTTGCGTAGCCCCACGGACCTGGGGGCTGCAGGCTTTCCTGCTGCCTTCAGCCTCAAAACCACCCAATCCCACTTGGCGCCGCGCCAGGCACAAAAATGGCCATATGTCTGGAGACTGGTCCCACGCCCAAAGAGCCAGCAGGGAAAACTGTGGCTTTTTCTAAAGCTCCTTGGGAACCGCATGCGTAGCCCCACAGACTGCGGGCTGCAGGCTTTCCTGCTGCCTTCAGCCTCAAAACCACCCAATCCCACTTGGCGCCGCGCCAGGCACAAAAACGGCAATATGTCTGAAGATTGGTCCCACGCCCAAAGAGCCAGCAGGGAAAACTATGCCTTGTTCTAAAGCTCTTTGGGAACCGCTTGCGTAGCCCCACACACCTGGGGGCTGCAGGCTTTCCTGCTGCCTTCAGCCTCAAAACCACCCTTTCCCACTTGGCACCGCGCCAGGCACAAAAATGGCCATATGTCTGGAGACTGGTCCCACGCCCAAAGAGCCAGCAGGGAAAACTATGCCTTGTTCTAAAGCTCTTTGGGAACCGCTTGCGTAGCCCCACACACCTGGGGGCTGCAGGCTTTCCTGCTGCCTTCAGCCTCAAAACCACCCTTTCCCACTTGGCGCCGCGCCAGGCACAAAAATGGCCATATGTCTGGAGACTGGTCCCACCCCCAAAGAGCCAGCAGGGAAAACTGTGGCTTTTTCTAAAGCTCTTTGGGAACTGCTTGCGTAGCCCCACAGACTGCGGGCTGCAGGCTTTCCTGCTGCCTTCAGCCTCAAAACCACCCTTTCCCACTTGGCGCCGCGCCAGGCACAAAAACGGCCATATGTCTGGAGATTGGTCCCACGCTCAAAGAGCCAGCAGGGAAAACTATGCCTTGTTCTAAAGCTCTTTGGGAACCGCTTGCGTAGCCCCACACACCTGAGGGCTGCAGGCTTTCCTGCTGCCTTCAGCCTCAAAACCACCCTTTCCTACTTGGCGCCGCGCCAGGCACAAAAATGGCCATATGTCTCGAGACTGGTCCGACGACCAAAGAGCCAGCAGGGAAAACTATGCCTTGTTCTAAAGCTCTTTGGGAACCGCTTTGCGTAGCCCCACACACCTGGGGGCTGCAGGCTTTCCTGCTGCCTTCAGCCTCAAAACCACCCTTTCCCACTTGGCACCGCGCCAGGCACAAAAATGGCCATATGTCTGGAGACTGGTCCCACGCCCAAAGAGCCAGCAGGGAAAACTGTGGCTTTTTCTAAAGCTCTTTGGGAACCGCTTGCGTACCCCACAGACTGCAGGCTGCAGGCTTTCATGCTGCCTTCAGCCTCAAAACCACCCTTTCAAACTTGGCGCCGCGCCAGGCTCAAAAATGGCCGTATGTCTGGAGATTGGTCCCACGCCCAAAGAGCCAGCAGGGAAAACTATGCCTTGTTCTAAAGCTCTTTGGGAACCGCTTGCGTAGCCCCACACACCTGGGGGCTGCAGGCTTTCCTGCTGCCTTCAGCCTCAAAACCACCCTTTCCCACTTGGTGCCGCACCAGGCCCAAAAATGGCCATATGTCTGGAGATAGGTCCCACACTCAAAGAGGCAGCAGGGAAAACTATGCCTTGTTGTAAAGCTCTTTGGCAACCGCTTGCGTGGCACCACAGACCTGGGGGCTGCAGGCTTTCCTGCTGCCTTCAGCCTCAAAACCACCCTTTCCCACTTGGCGCCGCGCCAGGCACAAAAATGGCCATATGTCTGGAGACTGGTCCCACGCCCAAAGAGCCAGCAGGGAAAACTATGCCTTGTTCTAAAGCTCTTTGGGAACCGCTTTGCGTAGCCCCACACACCTGGGGGCTGCAGGCTTTCCTGCTGCCTTCAGCCTCAAAACCACCCTTTCCCACTTGGCGCCACGCCAGGCACAAAAATGGCCATATGTCTGGAGACTGGTCCCACGCCCAAAGAGCCAGCAGGGAAAACTATGCCTTGTTCTAAAGCTCTTTGGGAACCGCTTGCGTAGCCCCACACACCTGGGGGCTGCAGGCTTTCCTGCTGCCTTCAGCCTCAAAACCACCCCTTCCCACTTGGTACCGCGCGAGGCACAAAAATGGCCATATGTCTGGAGACTGGTCCCACGCCCAAAGAGCCAGCAGGGAAAACTGTGGCTTTTTCTAAAGCTCTTTGGGAACCGCTTGCGTACCCCACAGACTGCAGGCTGCAGGCTTTCATGCTGCCTTCAGCCTCAAAACCACCCTTTCAAACTTGGCGCCACGCCAGGCACAAAAATGGCCATAAGTCTGGAGATTGGTACCACGCCCAAAGAGCCAGCAGGGAAAACTATGCCTTGTTCTAAAGCTCTTTGGGAACCGCTTGCGTAGCCCCACAGACTGCGGGCTGCAGGCTTTCCTGCTGCCTTCAGCCTCAAAACCACCCAATCCCACTTGGCGCCGCGCCAGGCACAAAAATGGCCATATGGCTGGAGACTGGTCCCACGCCCAAAGAGCCAGCAGGGAAAACTGTGGCTTTTTCTAAAGCTCTTTGGGAACCGCTTGCGTAGCCCCACAGACTGCGGGCTGCAGGCTTTCCTGCTGCCTTCAGCCTCAAAACCACCCTTTCCCACTTGGCGCCACGCCAGGCACAAAAACGGCAATATGTATGGAGATTGGTCCCACGCCCAAAGAGCCAGCAGGGAAAACTATGCCTTGTTCTAAAGCTCTTTGGGAACCGCTTGCGTAGCCCCACTCACCTGGGGGCTGCAGGCTTTCCTGCTGCCTTCAGCCTCAAAACCACCCTTTCCTACTTGGCGCCGCGCCAGGCACAAAAATGGCCATATTTCTGGAGACTGGTCCGACGACCAAAGAGCCAGCAGGGAAAACTATGCCTTGTTCTAAAGCTCTTTGGGAACCGCTTTGCGTAGCCCCACACACCTGGGGGCTGCAGGCTTTCCTGCTGCCTTCAGCCTCAAAACCACCCCTTCCCACTTGGTACCGCGCGAGGCACAAAAATGGCCATATGTCTGGAGACTGGTCCCACGCCCAAAGAGCCAGCAGGGAAAACTGTGGCTTTTTCTAAAGCTCTTTGGGAACCGCTTGCGTACCCCACAGACTGCAGGCTGCAGGCTTTCATGCTGCCTTCAGCCTCAAAACCACCCTTTCAAACTTGGCGCCACGCCAGGCACAAAAATGGCCATAAGTCTGGAGATTGGTACCACGCCCAAAGAGCCAGCAGGGAAAACTATGCCTTGTTCTAAAGCTCTTTGGGAACCGCTTGCGTAGCCCCACAGACTGCGGGCTGCAGGCTTTCCTGCTGCCTTCAGCCTCAAAACCACCCTTTCCCACTTGGCGCCGCGCCAGGCACAAAAATGGCCATATGTCTGGAGATTGGTCCCACGCTCAAAGAGCCAGCAGGGAAAACTATGCCTTGTTCTAAAGCTCTTTGGGAACCGCTTTGCGTAGCCCCACAGACCTGGGGGCTGCAGGCTTTCCTGCTGCCTTCAGCCTCAAAACCACCCTTTCCCACTTGGCACCGCGCCAGGCACAAAAATGGCCATATGTCTGGAGACTGGTCCCACGCCCAAAGAGCCACCAGGGAAAACTGTGGCTTTTTCTAAAGCTCTTTGGGAACCGCTTGCGTACCCCACAGACTGCAGGCTGCAGGCTTTCCTGCTGCCTTCAGCCTCAAAACCACCCTTTCCCACTTGGCGCCACGCCAGGCACAAAAATGGCCATATGTCTGGAGACTGGTCCCACGCCGAAAGAGCCAGCAGGGACAACTATGCCTTGTTCTAAAGCTCTTTGGGAACTGCTTGCGTAGCCCCACAGACCTGGGGGCTGCAGGCTTTCCTGCTGCCTTCAGCCTCAAAACCACCCTTTCCCACTTGGTGCCGCACCAGGCCCAAAATAGGCAATATGTCTGGAGACTGGTCCCACACTCAAAGAGCCAGCAGGGAAAAATATGCCTTGTTCTAAAGCTCTTTGGGAACTGCTTGCGTGGCACCACAGACCTGGGGGCTGCAGGCTTTCCTGCTGCCTTCAGCCTCAAAACCACCCTTTCCCACTTGGCGCCACGCCAGGCACAAAAATGGCCATATGTCTGGAGACTGGTCCCACGCCGAAAGAGCCAGCAGGGACAACTATGCCTTGTTCTAAAGCTCTTTGGGAACCGCTTGCGTAGCCCCACACACCTGGGGGCTGCAGGCTTTCCTGCTGCCTTCAGCCTCAAAACCACCCAATCCCACTTGGCGCCGCGCCAGGCACAAAAATGGCCATATGGCTGGAGACTGGTCCCACGCCCAAAGAGCCAGCAGGGAAAACTATGCCTTGTTCTAAAGCTCTTTGGGAACCGCTTTGCTAGCCCCACACACCTGGGGGCTGCAGGCTTTCCTGCTGCCTTCAGCCTCAAAACCACCCTTTCCCACTTGGCACCGCGCGAGGCACAAAAATGGCCATATGTCTGGAGACTGGTCCCACGCCCAAAGAGCCAGCAGGGCAAACTGTGGCTTTTTCTAAAGCTCTTTGGGAACCGCTTGCGTAACCCACAGACTGCAGGCTGCAGGCTTTCAAGCTGCCTTCAGCCTCAAAACCACCCTTTCAAACTTGGCGCCGCGCCAGGCACAAAAATGGCCATATGTCTGGAGATTGGTCCCATGCCCAAAGAGCCAGCAGGGAAAACTATGCCTTGTTCTAAAGCTCTTTGGGAACCGCTTGCGTAGCCCCACACACCTGGGGGCTGCAGGCTTTCCTGCTGCCTTCAGCCTCAAAACCACCCTTTCCCACTTGGTGCCGCACCAGGCCCAAAAATGGCAATATGTCTGGAGACTGGTCCCACACTCAAAGAGGCAGCAGGGAAAACTATGCCTTGTTCTAAAGCTCTTTGGGAACCGCTTGCGTAGCCCCACACACCTGGGGGCTGCAGGCTTTCCTGCTGCCTTCAGCCTCAAAACCACCCTTTCCCACTTGGCGCCACACCAGGCACAAAAATGTCCATATGTCTGGAGACTGGTCCCACGCCCAAAGAGCCAGCAGGGAAAACTAGGCCTTGTTCTAAAGCTCTTTGAGAACCGCTTGCGTAGCCCCACGGACCTGGGGGCTGCAGGCTTTCCTGCTGCCTTCAGCCTCAAAACCACCCAATCCCACTTGGCGCCGCGCCAGGCACAAAAATGGCCATATGTCTGGAGACTGGTCCCACGCCCAAAGAGCCAGCAGGGAAAACTGTGGCTTTTTCTAAAGCTCCTTGGGAACCGCATGCGTAGCCCCACAGACTGCGGGCTGCAGGCTTTCCTGCTGCCTTCAGCCTCAAAACCACCCAATCCCACTTGGCGCCGCGCCAGGCACAAAAACAGCAATATGTCTGAAGATTGGTCCCACGCCCAAAGAGCCAGCAGGGAAAACTATGCCTTGTTCTAAAGCTCTTTGGGAACCGCTTGCGTAGCCCCACACACCTGGGGGCTGCAGGCTTTCCTGCTGCCTTCAGCCTCAAAACCACCCTTTCCCACTTGGCACCGCGCCAGGCACAAAAATGGCCATATGTCTGGAGACTGGTCCCACGCCCAAAGAGCCAGCAGGGAAAACTATGCCTTGTTCTAAAGCTCTTTGGGAACCGCTTGCGTAGCCCCACACACCTGGGGGCTGCAGGCTTTCCTGCTGCCTTCAGCCTCAAAACCACCCTTTCCCACTTGGCGCCGCGCCAGGCACAAAAATGGCCATATGTCTGGAGACTGGTCCCACCCCCAAAGAGCCAGCAGGGAAAACTGTGGCTTTTTCTAAAGCTCTTTGGGAACCGCTTGCGTACCCCACAGACTGCAGGCTGCAGGCTTTCATGCTGCCTTCAGCCTCAAAACCACCCTTTCAAACTTGGCGCCGCGCCAGGCACAAAAATGGCCATATGTCTGGAGATTGGTCCCACGCCCAAAGAGCCAGCAGGGAAAACTATGCCTTGTTCTAAAGCTCTTTGGGAACCGCTTGCGTAGCCCCACACACCTGGGGGCTGCAGGCTTTCCTGCTGCCTTCAGCCTCAAAACCACCCTTTCAAACTTGGTGCCGCACCAGGCCCAAAAATGGCCATATGTCTGGAGATAGGTCCCACACTCAAAGAGCCAGCAGGGAAAACTATGCCTTGTTCTAAAGCTCTTTGGGAACCGCTTGCGTGGCACCACAGACCTGGGGGCTGCAGGCTTTCCTGCTGCCTTCAGCCTCAAAACCACCCTGTTCCACTTGGCGCCGCGCCAGGCACAAAAATGGCCATATGTCTGGAGATGGGTCCCACGCCCAAAGAGCCAGCAGGGAAAACTATGCCTTGTTCTAAAGCTCTTTGGGAACTGCTTGCGTAGCCCCACACACCTGGGGGCTGCAGGCTTTCCTGCTGCCTTCAGCCTCAAAACCACCCTTTCCCACTTGGCGCCGCGCCAGGCACAAAAATGGCCATATGTCTGGAGACTGGTCCCACGCCCAAAGAGCCAGCAGGGAAAACTGTGGCTTTTTCTAAAGCTCTTTGGGAACCGCTTGCGTAGCCCCACAGACTGCGGGCTGCAGGCTTTCCTGCTGCCTTCAGCCTCAAAACCACCCTTTCCCACTTGGCGCCGCGCCAGGCACAAAAACGGCAATATGTCTGGAGATTGGTCCCACGCCCAAAGAGCCAGCAGGGAAAACTATGCCTTGTTCTAAAGCTCTTTGGGAACCGCTTGCGTAGCCCCACACACCTGGGGGATGCAGGCTTTCCTGCTGCCTTCAGCCTCAAAACCACCCTTTCCCACTTGGCGCCGCGCCAGGCACAAAAATGGCCATATGTCTGGAGACTGGTCCCACACTCAAGGAGCCAGGAGGAAAACTGTGGCTTTTTCTAAAGCTCTTTGGGAACCGCTTGCGTAGCCACACAGACCTGGGGGCTGCAGGCTTTCCTGCTGCCTTCAGCCTCAAAACCACCCAATCCCACTTGGCGCCGCGCCAGGCACAAAAATGGCCATATGGCTGGAGACTGGTCCCACGCCCAAAGAGCCAGCAGGGAAAACTGTGGCTTTTTCTAAAGCTCTTTGGGAACCGCTTGCGTAGCCCCACAGACTGCGGGCTGCAGGCTTTCCTGCTGCCTTCAGCCTCAAAACCACCCTTTCCCACTTGGCGCCGCGCCAGGCACAAAAACGGCAATATGTCTGGAGATTGGTCCCACGCTCAAAGAGCCAGCAGGGAAAACTATGCCTTGTTCTAAAGCTCTTTGGGAACCGCTTGCGTAGCCCCACACACCTGGGGGCTGCAGGCTTTCCTGCTGCCTTCAGCCTCAAAACCACCCTTTCCTACTTGGCGCCGCGCCAGGCACAAAAATGGCCATATGTCTGGAGACTGGTCCCACGCCCAAAGAGCCAGCAGGGAAAACTATGCCTTGTTCTAAAGCTCTTTGGGAACCGCTTTGCGTAGCCCCACACACCTGGGGGCTGCAGGCTTTCCTGCTGCCTTCAGCCTCAAAACCACCCCTTCCCACTTGGCACCGCGCGAGGCACAAAAATGGCCATATGTCTGGAGACTGGTCCAATGCCCAAAGAGCCAGCAGGGAAAACTGTGGCTTTTTCTAAAGCTCTTTGGGAACCGCTTGCATACCCCACAGACTGCAGGCTGCAGGCTTTCATGCTGCCTTCAGCCTCAAAACCACCCTTTCAAACTTGGCGCCGCGCCAGGCACAAAAATGGCCATAAGTCTGGAGATTGGTCCCACGCCCAAAGAGCCAGCAGGGAAAACTATGCCTTGTTCTAAAGCTCTTTGGGAACCGCTTGCGTAGCCCCACAGACTGCGGGCTGCAGGCTTTCCTGCTGCCTTCAGCCTCAAAACCACCCTTTCCCACTTGGCGCCGCGCCAGGCACAAAAATGGCCATATGTCTGGAGATTGGTCCCACGCTCAAAGAGCTAGCAGGGAAAACTATGCCTTGTTCTAAAGCTCTTTGGGAACCGCTTGCGTAGCCCCACACACATGAGGGCTGCAGGCTTTCCTGCTGCCTTCAGCCTCAAAACCACCCTTTCCTACTTGGCGCCGCGCCAGGCACAAAAATGGCCATATGTCTCGAGACTGGTCCGACGACCAAAGAGCCAGCAGGGAAAATTATGCCTTGTTCTAAAGCTCTTTGGGAACCGCTTGCGTAGCCCCACAGACCTGGGGGCTGCAGGCTTTCCTGCTGCCTTCAGCCTCAAAACCACCCTTTCCCACTTGGCACCGCGCCAGGCACAAAAATGGCCATATGTCTGGAGACTGGTCCAATGCCCAAAGAGCCAGCAGGGAAAACTGTGGCTTTTTCTAAAGCTCTTTGGGAACCGCTTGCGTACCCCACAGACTGCAGGCTGCAGGCTTTCATGCTGCCTTCAGCCTCAAAACCACCCTTTCAAACTTGGCGCCGCGCCAGGCACAAAAATGGCCATAAGTCTGGAGATTGGTCCCACGCCCAAAGAGCCAGCAGGGAAAACTATGCCTTGTTCTAAAGCTCTTTGGGAACCGCTTGCGTAGCCCCACACACCTGAGGGCTGCAGGCTTTCCTGCTGCCTTCAGCCTCAAAACCACCCTTTCCTACTTGGCGCCGCGCCAGGCACAAAAATGGCCATATGTCTCGAGACTGGTCCGACGACCAAAGAGCCAGCAGGGAAAATTATGCCTTGTTCTAAAGCTCTTTGGGAACCGCTTGCGTAGCCACACAGACCTGGGGGCTGCAGGCTTTCCTGCTGCCTTCAGCCTCAAAACCACCCTTTCCCACTTGGCACCGCGCCAGGCACAAAAATGGCCATATGTCTGGAGACTGGTCCAATGCCCAAAGAGCCAGCAGGGAAAACTGTGGCTTTTTCTAAAGCTCTTTGGGAACCGCTTGCGTACCCCACAGACTGCAGGCTGCAGGCTTTCATGCTGCCTTCAGCCTCAAAACCACCCTTTCAAACTTGGCGCAGCACCAGGCACAAAAATGGCCATAAGTCTGGAGATTGGTCCCACGCCCAAAGAGCCAGCAGGGAAAACTATGCCTTGTTCTAAAGCTCTTTGGGAACCGCTTGCGTAGCCCCACAGACTGCGGGCTGCAGGCTTTCCTGCTGCCTTCAGCCTCAAAACCACCCTTTCCCACTTGGCGCCATGCCAGGCACAAAAATGGCCATATGTCTGGAGATTGGTCCCACGCTCAAAGAGCCAGCAGGGAAAACTATGCCTTGTTCTAAA
This sequence comes from Larus michahellis, assembly GCF_964199755.1. Taxonomy (NCBI): domain Eukaryota; kingdom Metazoa; phylum Chordata; class Aves; order Charadriiformes; family Laridae; genus Larus; species Larus michahellis. The sequence goes on from NW_027436045.1 coordinate 364,119, forward strand.
GCTCTTTGGGAACCGCTTGCGTAGCCCCACACACCTGAGGGCTGCAGGCTTTCCTGCTGCCTTCAGCCTCAAAACCACCCTTTCCTACTTGGCGCCGCGCCAGGCACAAAAATGGCCATATGTCTGGAGACTGGTCCGACGACCAAAGAGCCAGCAGGGAAAATTATGCCTTGTTCTAAAGCTCTTTGGGAACCGCTTTGCGTAGCCCCACACACCTGGGGGCTGCAGGCTTTCCTGCTGCCTTCAGCCTCAAAACCACCCTTTCCCACTTGGCACCGCGCCAGGCACAAAAATGGCCATATGTCTGGGGACTGGTCCCACGCCCAAAGAGCCAGCAGGGAAAACTGTGGCTTTTTCTAAAGCTCTTTGGGAACCGCTTGCGTACCCCACAGACTGCAGGCTGCAGGCTTTCCTGCTGCCTTCAGCCTCAAAACCACCCTTTCAAACTTGGCGCCGCGCCAGGCACAAAAGTGGCCATATGTCTGGAGATTGGTCCCACGCCCAAAGAGCCAGCAGGGAAAACTATGCCTTGTTCTAAAGCTCTTTGGGAACCGCTTGCGTAGCCCCACAGACCTGGGGGCTGCAGGCTTTCCTGCTGCCTTCAGCCTCAAAACCACCCTTTCCCACTTAGTGCCGCACCAGGCCCAAAAATGGCAATATGTCTGGAGACTGGTCCCACACTCAAAGAGGCAGCAGGGAAAACTATGCCTTGTTCTAAAGCTCTTTGGGAACCGCTTGCGTAGCCCCAGAGACCTGCGGGCTGCAGGCTTTCCTGCTGCCTTCAGCCTCAAAACCACCCTTTTCCACTTGGCGCCGTGCCAGGCACAAAAATGGCCATATGTCTGGAGACTGGTCCCACGCCCAAAGAGCCAGCAGGGAAAACTATGCCTTTTTCTAAAGCTCTTTGGGAACCGCTTTGCGTAGCCCCACACACCTGGGGGCTGCAGGCTTTCCTGCTGCCTTCAGCCTCAAAACTACCCTTTCCCACTTGGCGCCACGCCAGGCACAAAAATGGCCATATGTCTGGAGACTGGTCCCACGCCCAAAGAGCCAGCAGGGAAAACTAGGCCTTGTTCTAAAGCTCTTTGAGAACCGCTTGCGTAGCCCCACGGACCTGGGGGCTGCAGGCTTTCCTGCTGCCTTCAGCCTCAAAACCACCCAATCCCACTTGGCGCCGCGCCAGGCACAAAAATTGCCATATGGCTGGAGACTGGTCCCACGCCCAAAGCGCCAGGAGGGAAAACTGTGGCTTTTTCGAAAGCTCTTTGGGAACCGCTTGCGTAGCCCCACAGACTGCGGGCTGCAGGCTTTCCTGCTGCCTTCAGCCTCAAAACCACCCTTTCAAACTTGGCGCCGCGCCAGGCACAAAAACGGCAATATGTCTGGAGACTGGTCCTACGCCCAAAGAGCCAGCAGGGAAAACTATGCCTTGTTCTAAAGCTCTTTGGGAACCGCTTGCGTAGCCCCACACACCTGCGGGATGCAGGCTTTCCTGCTGCCTTCAGCCTCACTACCTCCCTTTCCCACTTGGCGCCGCGCCAGGCACAAAAATGGCCATATGTCTGGAGATTGGTCCCACGCTCAAAGAGCCAGCAGGGAAAACTATGCCTTGTTCTAAAGCTCTTTGGGAACCGCTTGCGTAGCCCCAGAGACCTGCGGGCTGCAGGCTTTCCTGCTGCCTTCAGCCTCAAAACCACCCTTTCCTACTTGGCGCCGCGCCAGGCACAAAAATGGCCATATGTCTGGAGACTGGTCCGACGACCAAAGAGCCAGCAGGGAAAACTATGCCTTGTTCTAAAGCTCTTTGGGAACCGCTTGCGTAGCCCCACAGACCTGGGGGCTGCAGGCTTTCCTGCTGCCTTCAGCCTCAAAACCACCCTTTCCCACTTGGTGCCGCAGCAGGCCCAAAAATGGCAATATGTCTGGAGACTGGTCCCACACTCAAAGAGCCAGCAGGGAAAACTATGCCTTGTTCTAAAGGTCTTTGGGAACCGCTTGCGTGGTACCAGAGACCTGGGCGCTGCAGGCTTTCCTGCTGCCTTCAGCCTCAAAACCACCCTTTCAAACTTGGCGCCGCGCCAGGCACAAAAATGGCCATAAGTCTGGAGATTGGTCCCACGCCCAAAGAGCCAGCAGGGAAAACTATGCCTTGTTCTAAAGCTCTTTGGGAACCGCTTGCGTAGCCCCACAGACTGCGGGCTGCAGGCTTTCCTGCTGCCTTCAGCCTCAAAACCACCCTTTCCCACTTGGCGCCATGCCAGGCACAAAAATGGCCATATGTCTGGAGATTGGTCCCACGCTCAAAGAGCCAGCAGGGAAAACTATGCCTTGTTCTAAAGCTCTTTGGGAACCGCTTGCGTAGCCCCACACACCTGAGGGCTGCAGGCTTTCCTGCTGCCTTCAGCCTCAAAACCACCCTTTCCTACTTGGCGCCGCGCCAGGCACAAAAATGGCCATATGTCTGGAGACTGGTCCGACGACCAAAGAGCCAGCAGGGAAAATTATGCCTTGTTCTAAAGCTCTTTGGGAACCGCTTTGCGTAGCCCCACACACCTGGGGGCTGCAGGCTTTCCTGCTGCCTTCAGCCTCAAAACCACCCTTTCCCACTTGGCACCGCGCCAGGCACAAAAATGGCCATATGTCTGGGGACTGGTCCCACGCCCAAAGAGCCAGCAGGGAAAACTGTGGCTTTTTCTAAAGCTCTTTGGGAACCGCTTGCGTACCCCACAGACTGCAGGCTGCAGGCTTTCCTGCTGCCTTCAGCCTCAAAACCACCCTTTTCCACTTGGCGCCGTGCCAGGCACAAAAATGGCCATATGTCTGGAGACTGGTCCCACGCCCAAAGAGCCAGCAGGGAAAACTATGCCTTTTTCTAAAGCTCTTTGGGAACCGCTTTGCGTAGCCCCACACACCTGGGGGCTGCAGGCTTTCCTGCTGCCTTCAGCCTCAAAACTACCCTTTCCCACTTGGCGCCACGCCAGGCACAAAAATGGCCATATGTCTGGAGACTGGTCCCACGCCCAAAGAGCCAGCAGGGAAAACTAGGCCTTGTTCTAAAGCTCTTTGAGAACCGCTTGCGTAGCCCCACGGACCTGGGGGCTGCAGGCTTTCCTGCTGCCTTCAGCCTCAAAACCACCCAATCCCACTTGGCGCCGCGCCAGGCACAAAAATTGCCATATGGCTGGAGACTGGTCCCACGCCCAAAGAGCCAGGAGGGAAAACTGTGGCTTTTTCGAAAGCTCTTTGGGAACCGCTTGCGTAGCCCCACAGACTGCGGGCTGCAGGCTTTCCTGCTGCCTTCAGCCTCAAAACCACCCTTTCAAACTTGGCGCCGCGCCAGGCACAAAAACGGCAATATGTCTGGAGACTGGTCCTACGCCCAAAGAGCCAGCAGGGAAAACTATGCCTTGTTCTAAAGCTCTTTGGGAACCGCTTGCGTAGCCCCACACACCTGTGGGCTGCAGGCTTTCCTGCTGCCTTCAGCCTCAAAACCACCCTTTCCCACTTGGTGCCGCGCCAGGCACAAAAATGGCCATATGTCTGGAGACTGGTCCCACACTCAAGGAGCCAGGAGGAAAACTGTGGCTTTTTCTAAAGCTCTTTGGGAACCGCTTGCGTAGCCACACAGACCTGGGGGCTGCAGGCTTTCCTGCTGCCTTCAGCCTCAAAACCACCCAATCCCACTTGGCGCCGCGCCAGGCACAAAAATGGCCATATGTCTAGAGACTGGTCCCACGCCCAAAGAGCCAGCAGGGAAAACTATGCCTTGTTCTAAAGCTCTTTGGGAACCGCTTGCGTAGCCCCACAGACTGCGGGCTGCAGGCTTTCCTGCTGCCTTCAGCCTCACTACCTCCCTTTCCCACTTGGCGCCGCGCCAGGCACAAAAATGGCCATATGTCTGGAGATTGGTCCCACGCTCAAAGAGCCAGCAGGGACAACTATGCCTTGTTCTAAAGCTCTTTGGGAACCGCTTGCGTAGCCCCAGAGACCTGCGGGCTGCAGGCTTTCCTGCTGCCTTCAGCCTCAAAACCACCCTTTCCTACTTGGCGCCGCGCCAGGCACAAAAATGGCCATATGTCTGGAGACTGGTCCGACGACCAAAGAGCCAGCAGGGAAAACTATGCCTTGTTCTAAAGCTCTTTGGGAACCGCTTGCGTAGCCCCACAGACCTGGGGGCTGCAGGCTTTCCTGCTGCCTTCAGCCTCAAAACCACCCTTTCCCACTTGGTGCCGCAGCAGGCCCAAAAATGGCAATATGTCTGGAGACTGGTCCCACACTCAAAGAGCCAGCAGGGAAAACTATGCCTTGTTCTAAAGCTCTTTGGGAACCGCTTGCGTGGTACCAGAGACTTGGGCGCTGCAGGCTTTCCTGCTGCCTTCAGCCTCAAAACCACCCTTTCCCACTTGGCGCCGCACCAGGCACAAAAATGGCCATATGGCTGGAGACTGGTCCCACGCCCAAAGAGCCAGCAGGGAAAACTATGCCTTGTTCTAAAGCTCTTTGGGAACCGCTTGCGTGACACCACAGACCTGGGGGCTGCAGGCTTTCCTGCTGCCTTCAGCCTCAAAACCACCCTTTCCCACTTGGTGCCGCACCAGGCCCAAAAATGGCAATATGTCTGGACACTGGTCCCACACTCAAAGAGCCAGCAGGGAAAACTATGCCTTGTTCTAAAGCTCTTTGGGAACTGCTTGCGTGGCACCACAGACCTGGGGGCTGCAGGCTTTCCTGCTGCCTTCAGCCTCAAAACCACCCTTTCCCACTTGGCGCCACGCCAGGCACAAAAATGGCCATATGTCTGGAGACTGGTCCCACGCCCAAAGAGCCAGCAGGGAAAACTAGGCCTTGTTCTAAAGCTCTTTGAGAACCGCTTGCGTAGCCCCACGGACCTGGGGGCTGCAGGCTTTCCTGCTGCCTTCAGCCTCAAAACCACCCTTTCCCACCTGGTGCCGCGCCAGGCACAAAAATGGCCATATGTCTGGAGACTGGTCCCACACTCAAAGAGCCAGGAGGGAAAACTGTGGCTTTTTCTAAAGCTCTTTGGGAACCGCTTGCGTAGCCACACAGACCTGGGGGCTGCAGGCTTTCCTGCTGCCTTCAGCCTCAAAACCACCCTTTCCCACTTGGCACCCCGCCAGGTACAAAAATGGCCATATGTCTGGAGACTGGTCCCACGCCCAAAGAGCCAGCAGGGACAACTATGCCTTGTTCTAAAGCTCTTTGGGAACCGCTGGCGTAGCCCCACAGACCTGGGGGATGCAGGCTTTCCTGCTGCCTTCAGCCTCAAAACCACCCAATCCCACTTTGGCGTCGCTCCAGGCACAAAAATGGCCATATGTATGGAGATTGGTCCCACGCCCACAGAGCCAGCAGGAAAACCGTGCCTTGTTCTAAGGCTCTTTGGGAACAGCTTGCGTAGCCCCACAGACCTGGGGGCTGCAGGCTTTCCTGCTGCCTTCAGCCTCAAAACCACCCTTTCCTACTTGGCGCCGCGCCAGGCACAAAAATGGCCATATGTCTCGAGACTGGTCCGACGACCAAAGAGCCAGCAGGGAAAATTATGCCTTGTTCTAAAGCTCTTTGGGAACCGCTTTGCGTAGCCCCACACACCTGGGGGCTGCAGGCTTTCCTGCTGCCTTCAGCCTCAAAACCACCCTTTCCCACTTGGCACCGCGCCAGGCACAAAAATGGCCATATGTCTGGGGACTGGTCCCACGCCCAAAGAGCCAGCAGGGAAAACTGTGGCTTTTTCTAAAGCTCTTTGGGAACCGCTTGCGTACCCCACAGACTGCAGGCTGCAGGCTTTCATGCTGCCTTCAGCCTCAAAACCACCCTTTCAAACTTGGCGCCGCGCCAGGCACAAAAGTGGCCATATGTCTGGAGATTGGTCCCACGCCCAAAGAGCCAGCAGGGAAAACTATGCCTTGTTCTAAAGCTCTTTGGGAACCGCTTGCGTAGCCCCACAGACCTGGGGGCTGCAGGCTTTCCTGCTGCCTTCAGCCTCAAAACCACCCAATCCCACTTGGCGCCGCGCCAGGCACAAAAATTGCCATATGGCTGGAGACTGGTCCCACGCCCAAAGAGCCAGCAGGGAAAACTGTGGCTTTTTCGAAAGCTCTTTGGGAACCGCTTGCGTAGCCCCACAGACTGCGGGCTGCAGGCTTTCCTGCTGCCTTCAGCCTCAAAACCACCCTTTCAAACTTGGCGCCGCGCCAGGCACAAAAACGGCAATATGTCTGGAGATTGGTCCTACGCACAAAGAGCCAGCAGGGAAAACTATGCCTTGTTCTAAAGCTCTTTGGGAACCGCTTGCGTAGCCCCACACACCTGAGGGCTGCAGGCTTTCCTGCTGCCTTCAGCCTCAAAACCACCCTTTCCCACTTGGTGCCGCGCCAGGCACAAAAATGGCCATATGTCTGGAGACTGGTCCCACACTCAAGGAGCCAGGAGGAAAACTGTGGCTTTTTCTAAAGCTCTTTGGGAACCGCTTGCGTAGCCACACAGACCTGGGGGCTGCAGGCTTTCCTGCTGCCTTCAGCCTCAAAACCACCCAATCCCACTTGGCGCCGCGCCAGGCACAAAAATGGCCATATGTCTGGAGACTGGTCCCACGCCCAAAGAGCCAGCAGGGAAAACTATGCCTTGTTCTAAAGCTCTTTGGGAACCGCTTGCGTAGCCCCACAGACTGCGGGCTGCAGGCTTTCCTGCTGCCTTCAGCCTCACTACCACCCTTTCCCACTTGGCGCCGCGCCAGGCACAAAAATGGCAATATGTCTGGAGATTGGTCCCACGCTCAAAGAGCCAGCAGGGAATACTATGCCTTGTTCTAAAGCTCTTTGGGAACCGCTTGCGTAGCCCCAGAGACCTGCGGGCTGCAGGCTTTCCTGCTGCCTTCAGCCTCAAAACCACCCTTTCCTACTTGGCGCCGCGCCAGGCACAAAAATGGCCATATGTCTGGAGACTGGTCCGACGACCAAAGAGCCAGCAGGGAAAACTATGCCTTGTTCTAAAGCTCTTTGGGAACCGCTTCGCGTAGCCCCACACACCTGGGGGCTGCAGGCTTTCCTGCTGCCTTCAGCCTCAAAACCACCCTTTCCCACTTGGCGCCGCGCCAGGCACAAAAATGGCCATATGTCTGGAGACTGGTCCCACGCCCAAAGAGCCAGGAGGGAAAAATGTGGCTTTTTCTAAACCTCTTTGGGAACCGCTTGCGTACCCCACAGACTGCAGGCTGCAGGCTTTCATGCTGCCTTCAGCCTCAAAACCACCCTTTCAAACTTGGCGCCGCGCCAGGCACAAAAATGGCCATAAGTCTGGAGATTGGTCCCACGCCCAAAGAGCCAGCAGGGAAAACTATGCCTTGTTCTAAAGCTCTTTGGGAACCGCTTGCGTAGCCCCACAGACTGCGGGCTGCAGGCTTTCCTGCTGCCTTCAGCCTCAAAACCACCCTTTCCCACTTGGCGCCGCGCCAGGCACAAAAACGGCAATATGTCTGGAGATTGGTCCCACGCCCAAAGAGCCAGCAGGGAAAACTATGCCTTGTTCTAAAGCTCTTTGGGAACCGCTTGCGTAGCCCCACAGACCTGGGGGCTGCAGGCTTTCCTGCTGCCTTCAGCCTCAAAACCACCCTTTCCCACTTGGTGCCGCAGCAGGCCCAAAAATGGCCATATGTCTGGAGACTGGTCCCACACTCAAAGAGCCAGCAGGGAAAACTATGCCTTGTTCTAAAGCTCTTTGGGAACCGCTTGCGTGGTACCACAGACCTGGGGGCTGCAGGCTTTCCTGCTGCCTTCAGCCTCAAAACCACCCTTTCCCACTTGGCGCCGCACCAGGCACAAAAATGGCCATATGGCTGGAGACTGGTCCCACGCCCAAAGAGCCAGCAGGGAAAACTAGGCCTTGTTCTAAAGCTCTTTGAGAACCGCTTGCGTAGCCCCACGGACCTGGAGGCTGCAGGCTTTCCTGCTGCCTTCAGCCTCAAAACCACCCTTTCCCACTTGGCGCCGCGCCAGGCACAAAAACGGCAATATGTCTGGAGATTGGTCCCACGCCCAAAGAGCCAGCAGGGAAAACTATGCCTTGTTCTAAAGGTCTTTGGGAACCTCTTGCGTAGCCCCACAGACCTGGGGGCTGCAGGCTTTCCTGCTGCCTTCAGCCTCAAAACCACCCTTTCCCACCTGGTGCCGCGCCAGGCACAAAAATGGCCATATGTCTGGAGACTGGTCCCACACTCAAAGAGCCAGGAGGGAAAACTGTGGCTTTTTCTAAAGCTCTTTGGGAACCGCTTGCGTAGCCACACAGACCTGGGGGCTGCAGGCTTTCCTGCTGCCTTCAGCCTCAAAACCACCCTTTCCCACTTGGCACCCCGCCAGGCACAAAAATGGCCATATGTCTGGAGACTGGTCCCACGCCCAAAGAGCCAGGAGGGAAAACTATGCCTTGTTCTAAAGCTCTTTGGCAACCGCTTGCGTAGCCCCACAGACCTGGGGGCTGCAGGCTTTCCTGCTGCCTTCAGCCTCAAAACCACCCTTTCCCACTTTGGCGTCGCTCCAGGCACAAAAATGGCCATATGTATGGAGATTGGTCCCACGGCCACAGAGCCAGCAGGAAAACCGTGCCTTGTTCTAAGGCTCTTTGGGAACAGCTTGCGTAGCCCCACAGACCTGGGGGCTGCAGGCTTTCCTGCTGCCTTCAGCCTCAAAACCACCCTTTCCCACTTGGTGCCGCACCAGGCCCAGAAACGGCAATATGTCTGGAGACTGGTCCCACACTCAAAGAGCCAGCAGGGAAAACTATGCCTTGTTCTAAAGCTCTTTGGGAACCGCTTGCGTCGCCCCACACACCTGGGGGCTGCAGGCTTTCCTGCTGCCTTCAGCCTCAAAACCACCCTTTTCCACTTGGCGCCGCGCCAGGCACAAAAATGGCCATATGGCTGGAGACTGGTCCCACGCCCAAAGAGCCAGCAGGGAAAAATATGCCTTGTTCTAAAGCTCTTTGGGAACCGCTTGCGTAGCCCCACGGACCTGGGGGCTGCAGGCTTTCCTGCTGCCTTCAGCCTCAAAACCACCCTTTCCCACTTGGCGCCGCGCCAGGCACAAAAATGACCATATGTCTGGAGACTGGTCCCACGCCCAAAGAGCCAGCAGGGAAAACTATGCCTTGTTCTAAAGCTCTTTGGGAACCGCTTGCGTAGCCCCACAGACCTGGGGGCTGCAGGCTTTCCTGCTGCCTTCAGCCTCAAAACCACCCTTTCCCACTTGGCGTCGGTCCAGGCCCAAAAATGGCCATATGTCTGGAGACTGGTCCCACGCCCAAAGAGCCAGCAGGGAAAACTGTGGCTTTTTCTCAAGCTCTTTGGGAACCGCTTGCGTAGCCCCAGAGACCTGCGGGCTGCAGGCTTTCCTGCTGCCTTCAGCCTCAAAACCACCCTTTCCCACTTGGTGCCATGCCAGGCACAAAAATGGCCATATGTCTGGAGATGGGTCCCACGCCCAAAGAGCCAGCAGGGAAAACTATGCCTTGTTCTAAAGCTCTTTGGGAACCGCTTGCGTAGCCCCACACACCTGGGGGCTGCAGGCTTTCCTGCTGCCTTCAGCCTCAAAACCACCCTTTCCCACTTGGCGCCGCGCCAGGCACAAAAATGGCCATATGTCTGGAGATTGGTCCCACGCCCAAAGAGCCAGCAGGGAAAACTATGCCTTGTTCTAAAGCTCTTTGGGAACCGCTTGCGTAGCCCCACGGACCTGGGGGCTGCAGGCTTTCCTGCTGCCTTCAGCCTCAAAACCACCCTTTCCCACTTGGCGCCGCGCCAGGCACAAAAATGGCCATATGTCTGGAGACTGGTCCCACGCCCAAAGAGCCAGCAGGGAAAACCATGCCTTGTTCTAAAGCTCTTTGGGAACCGCTTGCGTAGCCCCACACACCTGGCGGCTGCAGGCTTTCCTGCTGCCTTCAGCCTCAAAAACACCCTTTCCCACTTGGCTTCGGTCCAGGCCCAAAAATGGCCATATGTCTGGAGACTGGTCCCACGCCCAAAGAGCCAGCAGGGAAAATTGTGGCTTTTTCTAAAGCTCTTTGGGAACCGCTTGTGTAGCCCCACAGACCTGGGGGCTGCAGGCTTTCCTGCTGCCTTCAGCCTCAAAACCACCCTTTCCCACTTGGCGCCGCGCCAGGCACAAAAATGGCCATATGTCTGGAGACTGGTCCCACGCCCACAGAGCCAGCAGGGAAAACTATGCCTTGTTCTAAAGCTCTTTGGGAACCGCTTGTGTGGCCCCACAGACCTGGGGGCTGCAGGCTTTCCTGCTGCCTTCAGCCTCAAAACCACCCTTTCCCACTTGGCGCCGCGCCAGGCACAAAAATGGCCATATGTCTGGAGACTGGTCCCACGCCCAAAGAGACAGCAGGGAAAACTATGCCTTGTTCTAAAGCTCTTTGGGAACCGCTTGCGCAGCCCCACGCACCTGGGGGCTGCAGGCTTTCCTGCTGCCTTCAGCCTCAAAACCACCCTTTCCCACTTGGCGCCGTGCCAGGCACAAAAATGGCCATATGGCTGGAGACTGGTCCCACGCCCAAAGAGCCAGCAAGGAAAACTGTGGCTTTTTCTCAAGCTCTTTGGGAACCGCTTGCGTAGCCCCAGAGACCTGCGGGCTGCAGGCTTTCCTGCTGCCTTCAGCCTCAAAACCACCCTTTCCCACTTGGTGCCGTGCCAGGCCCAAAAATGGCCATATGTCTGGAGACTGGTCCCACACTCAAAGAGCCAGCAGGGAAAACTGTGGCTTTTTCTAAAGCTCTTTGGGAACCGCTTGTGTAGCCCCACACACCTGGGGGCTGCAGGCTTTCCTGCTGCCTTCAGCCTCAAAACCACCCTTTCCCACTTGGCGCCGCGCCAGGCACAAAAATGGCCATATGTCTGGAGATTGGTCCCACGCCCAAAGAGCCAGCAGGGAAAACTATGCCTTGTTCTAAAGCTCTTTCGGAACCGCTTGCGTAGCCCCACACACCTGGGGGCTGCAGGCTTTCCTGCTGCCTTCAGCCTCAAAACCACCCTTTCCCACTTGGCGTCGGACCAGGCCCAAAAATGGCCATATGTCTGGAGACTGGTCCCACGCCCAAAGAGCCAGGAAGGAAAGCTGTAGCTTTTTCTCAAGCTCTTTGGGAACCGCTTGTGTGGCCCCACAGACCTGGGGGCTGCAGGCTTTCCTGCTGCCTTCAGCCTCAAAACCACCCTTTCCCACTTGGCGCCGCGCCAGGCACAAAAATGGCCATATGTCTGGAGACTGGTCCCACGCCCAAAGAGACAGCAGGGAAAACTATGCCTTGTTCTAAAGCTCTTTGGGAACCGCTTGCGCAGCCCCACACACCTGGGGGCTGCAGGCTTTCATGCTGCCTTCAGCCTCAAAACCACCCTTTCCCACTTGGCGCCGTGCCAGGCACAAAAATGGCCATATGTCTGGAGACTGGTCCCACGCCCAAAGAGCCAGCAAGGAAAACTGTGGCTTTTTCTCAAGCTCTTTGGGAACCGCTTGCGTAGCCCCAGAGACCTGCGGGCTGCAGGCTTTCCTGCTGCCTTCAGCCTCAAAACCACCCTTTCCCACTTGGTGCCGTGCCAGGCCCAAAAATGGCCATATGTCTGGAGACTGGTCCCACACTCAAAGAGCCAGGAGGGAAAACTGTGGCTTTTTCTAAAGCTCTTTGGGAACCGCTTGTGTAGCCCCACACACCTGGGGGCTGCAGGCTTTCCTGCTGCCTTCAGCCTCAAAACCACCCTTTCCCACTTGGCGCCGCGCCAGGCACAAAAATGGCCATATGTCTGGAGATTGGTCCCACGCCCAAAGAGCCAGCAGGGAAAACTATGCCTTGTTCTAAAGCTCTTTCGGAACCGCTTGCGTAGCCCCACACACCTGGGGGCTGCAGGCTTTCCTGCTGCCTTCAGCCTCAAAACCACCCTTTCCCACTTGGCGTCGGACCAGGCCCAAAAATGGCCATATGTCTGGAGACTGGTCCCACGCCCAAAGAGCCAGGAAGGAAAACTGTAGCTTTTTCTCAAGCTCTTTGGGAACCGCTTGCGCAGCCCCACGCACCTGGGGGCTGCAGGCTTTCCTGCTGCCTTCAGCCTCAAAACCACCCTTTCCTACTTGGCGCCGTGCCAGGCACAAAAATGGCCATATGGCTGGAGACTGGTCCCACGCCCAAAGAGCCAGCAAGGAAAACTGTGGCTTTTTCTCAAGCTCTTTGGGAACCGCTTGCGTACCCCACAGACTGCAGGCTGCAGGCTTTCATGCTGCCTTCAGCCTCAAAACCACCCTTTCAAACTTGGCGCCGCGCCAGGCACAAAAATGGCCATATGTCTGGAGATTGGTCCCACGCCCAAAGAGCCAGCAGGGAAAACCATGCCTTGTTCTAAAGCTCTTTGGGAACCGCTTGCGTAGCCCCACACACCTGGCGGCTGCAGGCTTTCCTGCTGCCTTCAGCCTCAAAACTACCCTTTCCCACTTGGTGCCTCACCAGGCCCAAAAATGGCCATATGTCTGGAGACTGGTCCCACGCCCAAAGAGCCAGCAGGGAAAACTATGCCTTGTTCTAAAGCTCTTTGGGAACCGCTTGCGTAGCCCCACACATCTGCGGGCTGCAGGCTTTCCTGCTGCCTTCAGCCTGAAAAACACCATTTCCCACTTGGCGCTGCGCCAGGCACAAAAATGGCCATATGTCTGGAGACTGGTCCACGCCGAAAGAGCCAGCAGGGAAAACTATGCCTTGTTCTAAAGCTCTTTGGGAACCGCTTGTGTAGCCTCACAGACTGCGGGCTGCAGGCTTTCCTGCTGCCTTCAGCCTCAAAACCACCCTTTCCCACTTGGCGCCGCGCCAGGCACAAAAATGGCCATATGTCTGGAGACTGGTCCCACGCCCAAAGAGCCAGCAGGGAAAACTATGCCTTGTTCTAAAGCTCTTTGGGAACCGCTTGCGTAGCCCCACAGACCTGGGGGCTGCAGGCTTTCCTGCTGCCTTCAGCCTCAAAACCACCCTTTCCCACTTGGCGCCGCGCCAGGCACAAAAATGGCCATATGTCTGGAGACTGGTCCCACACTCAAAGAGCCAGGAGGGAATACTGTGGCTTTTTCTAAAGCTCTTTGGGAACCGCTTGTGTAGCCCCACACACCTGGGGGCTGCAGGCTTTAATGCTGCCTTCAGCCTCAAAACCACCCTTTCCCACTTTGGCGTCGCTCGAGGCACAAAAATGGCCATATGTCTGGAGATAGGTCCCACGCCCAAAGAGCCAGCAGGAAAACTATGCCTTGTTCTAAAGCTCTTTGGGAACCACTTGCGTAGCCCCACGCACCTGGGGGCTGCAGGCTTTCCTGCTGCCTTCAGCCTCAAAACTACCCTTTCCCACTTGGTGCCTCACCAGGCCCAAAAATGGCCATATGTCTGGAGATTGGTCCGACGCCCAAAGAGCCAGCAGGGAAAACTAGGCCTTGTTCTAAAGCTCTTTGGGAACCGCTTCCGTAGCCCCACACAGCTGGGGGCTGCAGGCTTTCCTGCTGCCTTCAGCCTGAAAACCACCCTTTCCCACTTGGCGTCGGTCCAGGCACAAAAATGGCCATATGTCTGGAGACTGGTCCACGCCGAAAGAGCCAGCAGGGAAAACTATGCCTTGTTCTAAAGCTCTTTGGGAACCGCTTGTGTAGCCTCACAGACTGCGGGCTGCAGGCTTTCCTGCTGCCTTCAGCCTCAAAACCACCCTTTCCCACTTGGCGCCACGCCAGGCACAAAAATGGCCATATGTCTGGAGATGGGTCCCACGCCCAAAGAGCCAGCAGGGAAAACTATGCCTTGTTCTAAAGCTCTTTGGGAACCGCTTGCGTAGCCCCAGAGACCTGCGGGCTGCAGGCTTTCCTGCTGCCTTCAGACTCAAAACCACCCTTTCCCACTTGGCGCCGCGCCAGGCACAAAAATGGCCATATGTCTGGAGACTGGTCCACGCCCAAAGAGCCAGCAGGGAAAACTATGCCTTGTTCTAAAGCTCTTTGGGAACCGCTTGCGTAGCCCCACAGACCTGGGGGCTGTAGGCTTTCCTGCTGCCTTCAGCCTCAAAACCACCCTTTCCCACTTTGGCGTCGGTCCAGGCACAAAAATGGCCATATGTCTGGAGATTGGTCCCACGCCCACAGAGCCAGCAGGGAAAACTATGCCTTGTTCTAAAGCTCTTTGGGAACCGCTTGCGTGGCCCCACACACCTGGGGGCTGCAGGCTTTCCTGCTGCCTTCAGCCTCAAAACCACCCTTTCCCACTTGGCGCCGCGCCAGGCACAAAAATGGCCATATGTCTGGAGACTGGTCCCACGCCCAAAGAGCCAGCAGGGAAAACTATGCCTTGTTCTAAAGCTCTTTGGGAACCGCTTGCGTAGCCCCACAGACTGCGGGCTGCAGGCTTTCCTGCTGCCTTCAGCCTCAAAACTACCCTTTCCCACTTGGTGCCTCACCAGGCCCAAAAATGGCCATATGTCTGGAGACTGGTCCCACGCCCAAAGAGCCAGCAGGGAAAACTATGCCTTGTTCTAAAGCTCTTTGGGAACCGCTTGCGTAGCCCCACACATCTGCGGGCTGCAGGCTTTCCTGCTGCCTTCAGCCTGAAAAACACCATTTCCCACTTGGCGCTGCGCCAGGCACAAAAATGGCCATATGTCTGGAGACTGGTCCACGCCGAAAGAGCCAGCAGGGAAAACTATGCCTTGTTCTAAAGCTCTTTGGGAACCGCTTGTGTAGCCTCACAGACTGCGGGCTGCAGGCTTTCCTGCTGCCTTCAGCCTCAAAACCACCCTTTCCCACTTGGCGCCGCGCCAGGCACAAAAATGGCCATATGTCTGGAGACTGGTCCCACGCCCAAAGAGCCAGCAGGGAAAACTATGCCTTGTTCTAAAGCTCTTTGGGAACCGCTTGCGTAGCCCCACAGACCTGGGGGCTGCAGGCTTTCCTGCTGCCTTCAGCCTCAAAACCACCCTTTCCCACTTGGCGCCGCGCCAGGCACAAAAATGGCCATATGTCTGGAGACTGGTCCCACACTCAAAGAGCCAGGAGGGAATACTGTGGCTTTTTCTAAAGCTCTTTGGGAACCGCTTGTGTAGCCCCACACACCTGGGGGCTGCAGGCTTTAATGCTGCCTTCAGCCTCAAAACCACCCTTTCCCACTTTGGCGTCGCTCGAGGCACAAAAATGGCCATATGTCTGGAGATAGGTCCCACGCCCAAAGAGCCAGCAGGAAAACTATGCCTTGTTCTAAAGCTCTTTGGGAACCACTTGCGTAGCCCCACGCACCTGGGGGCTGCAGGCTTTCCTGCTGCCTTCAGCCTCAAAACTACCCTTTCCCACTTGGTGCCTCACCAGGCCCAAAAATGGCCATATGTCTGGAGATTGGTCCGACGCCCAAAGAGCCAGCAGGGAAAACTAGGCCTTGTTCTAAAGCTCTTTGGGAACCGCTTCCGTAGCCCCACACAGCTGGGGGCTGCAGGCTTTCCTGCTGCCTTCAGCCTGAAAACCACCCTTTCCCACTTGGCGTCGGTCCAGGCACAAAAATGGCCATATGTCTGGAGACTGGTCCACGCCGAAAGAGCCAGCAGGGAAAACTATGCCTTGTTCTAAAGCTCTTTGGGAACCGCTTGTGTAGCCTCACAGACTGCGGGCTGCAGGCTTTCCTGCTGCCTTCAGCCTCAAAACCACCCTTTCCCACTTGGCGCCACGCCAGGCACAAAAATGGCCATATGTCTGGAGATGGGTCCCACGCCCAAAGAGCCAGCAGGGAAAACTATGCCTTGTTCTAAAGCTCTTTGGGAACCGCTTGCGTAGCCCCAGAGACCTGCGGGCTGCAGGCTTTCCTGCTGCCTTCAGACTCAAAACCACCCTTTCCCACTTGGCGCCGCGCCAGGCACAAAAATGGCCATATGTCTGGAGACTGGTCCACGCCCAAAGAGCCAGCAGGGAAAACTATGCCTTGTTCTAAAGCTCTTTGGGAACCGCTTGCGTAGCCCCACAGACCTGGGGGCTGTAGGCTTTCCTGCTGCCTTCAGCCTCAAAACCACCCTTTCCCACTTTGGCGTCGGTCCAGGCACAAAAATGGCCATATGTCTGGAGATTGGTCCCACGCCCACAGAGCCAGCAGGGAAAACTATGCCTTGTTCTAAAGCTCTTTGGGAACCGCTTGCGTGGCCCCACACACCTGGGGGCTGCAGGCTTTCCTGCTGCCTTCAGCCTCAAAACCACCCTTTCCCACTTGGCGCCGCGCCAGGCACAAAAATGGCCATATGTCTGGAGACTGGTCCCACGCCCAAAGAGCCAGCAGGGAAAACTATGCCTTGTTCTAAAGCTCTTTGGGAACCGCTTGCGTAGCCCCACAGACTGCGGGCTGCAGGCTTTCCTGCTGCCTTCAGCCTCAAAACCACCCTTTCCCACTTGGCGCCGCGCCAGGCACAAAAATGGCCATATGTCTGGAGACTGGTCCCACGCCCAAAGAGCCAGCAGGGAAAACTGTGGATTTTTCTAAAGCTCTTTGGGAACCGCTTGCGTAGCCCCACAGACCTGGGGGATGCAAGCTTTCCTGCTGCCTTCAGCCTCAAAACCACCCTTTCCCACTTGGCGCCGCGCCAGGCCCAAAAATGGCCATATATCTGGAGACTGGTCCCACGCCCAAAGAGCCAGCAGGGAAAACTGTGGCTTTTTCTAAAGCTCTTTGGGAACCGCTTGTGTAGCCCCACACACCTGGGGGCTGCAGGCTTTCCTGCTGCCTTCAGCCTCAAAACCACCCTTTCCCACTTGGCGCCGCACCAGGCACAAAAATGGCGATATGTCTGGAGATGGGTCCCACGCCCAAAGAGCCAGCAGGGAAAACTATGCCTTGTTCTAAAGCTCTTTGGGAACCGCTTGCGTAGCCCCACACACCTGGGGGCTGCAGGCTTTCCTGCTGCCTTCAGCCTCAAAACCACCCTTTCCCACTTGGCGTCAGTCCAGGCCCAAAAATGGCCATATGTCTGGAGACTGGTCCCACGCCCAAAGAGCCAGCAGGGAAAACTATGCCTTGTTCTAAAGCTCTTTGGGAACCGCTTGCGTGGCCCCACAGACCTGGGGGCTGCACGCTTTCCTGCTCCCTTCAGCCTCAAAACCACCCTTTCCCACTTGGCGTCGGACCAGGCCCAAAAATGGCCATATGGCTGGAGACTGGTCCCACGCCCAAAGAGCCAGCAGGGAAAACTATGCCTTGTTGTAAAGCTCTTTGGGAACCGCTTGCGTAGCCCCACACACCTGGGGGCTGCAGGCTTTCCTGCTGCCTTCAGCCTCAAAACCACCCTTTCCCACTTGGCGCCGCGCCAGGCACAAGAATGGCAATATGTCTGGAGACTGGTCCCATGCCCAAAGAGCCAGCAGGGAAAACTGTGGCTTTTTCTAAAGCTCTTTGGGAACCCCTTGCGTACCCCACAGACTGCAGGCTGCAGGCTTTCATGCTGCCTTCAGCCTCAAAACCACCCTTTCAAACTTGGCGCCGCGCCAGGCACAAAAATGGCCATATGTCTGGAGATGGGTCCCACGCCCAAAGAGCCAGCAGGGAAAACTATGCCTTGTTCTAAAGCTCTTTGGGAACCGCTTGCGTAGCCCCAGAGACCTGCGGGCTGCAGGCTTTCCTGCTGCCTTCAGCCTCAAAACCACCCTTTCCCACTTGGCGCCGCGCCAGGCACAAAAATGGCCATATGTCTGGAGACTGGTCCACGCCCAAAGAGCCAGCAGGGAAAACTATGCCTTGTTCTAAAGCTCTTTGAGAACCGCTTGCGTAGCCCCACGGACCTGGAGGCTGCAGGCTTTCCTGCTGCCTTCAGCCTCAAAACCACCCTTTCCCACTTGGCGCCGCGCCAGGCACAAAAACGGCAATATGTCTGGAGATTGGTCCCACGCCCAAAGAGCCAGCAGGGAAAACTATGCCTTGTTCTAAAGGTCTTTGGGAACCGCTTGCGTAGCCCCAGAGACCTGGGGGCTGCAGGCTTTCCTGCTGCCTTCAGCCTCAAAACCACCCTTTCCCACCTGGTGCCGCGCCAGGCACAAAAATGGCCATATGTCTGGAGACTGGTCCCACACTCAAAGAGCCAGGAGGGAAAACTGTGGCTTTTTCTAAAGCTCTTTGGGAACCGCTTGCGTAGCCACACAGACCTGGGGGCTGCAGGCTTTCCTGCTGCCTTCAGCCTCAAAACCACCCTTTCCCACTTGGCACCCCGCCAGGCACAAAAATGGCCATATGTCTGGAGACTGGTCCCACGCCCAAAGAGCCAGGAGGGAAAACTATGCCTTGTTCTAAAGCTCTTTGGCAACCGCTTGCGTAGCCCCACAGACCTGGGGGCTGCAGGCTTTCCTGCTGCCTTCAGCCTCAAAACCACCCTTTCCCACTTTGGCGTCGCTCCAGGCACAAAAATGGCCATATGTATGGAGATTGGTCCCACGGCCACAGAGCCAGCAGGAAAACCGTGCCTTGTTCTAAGGCTCTTTGGGAACAGCTTGCGTAGCCCCACAGACCTGGGGGCTGCAGGCTTTCCTGCTGCCTTCAGCCTCAAAACCACCCTTTCCCACTTGGTGCCGCACCAGGCCCAGAAACGGCAATATGTCTGGAGACTGGTCCCACACTCAAAGAGCCAGCAGGGAAAACTATGCCTTGTTCTAAAGCTCTTTGGGAACCGCTTGCGTCGCCCCACACACCTGGGGGCTGCAGGCTTTCCTGCTGCCTTCAGCCTCAAAACCACCCTTTCCTACTTGGCGCCGCGCCAGGCACAAAAATGGCCATATGTCTGGAGATGGGTCCCACGCACAAAGAGCCAGCAGGGAAAAATATGCCTTGTTCTAAAGCTCTTTGGGAACCGCTTGCGTAGCCCCACACACCTGGGGGCTGCAGGCTTTCCTGCTGCCTTCAGCCTCAAAACCACCCTTTTCCACTTGGCGCCGCGCCAGGCACAAAAATGGCCATATGGCTGGAGACTGGTCCCACGCCCAAAGAGCCAGCAGGGAAAAATATGCCTTGTTCTAAAGCTCTTTGGGAACCGCTTGCGTAGCCCCACGGACCTGGGGGCTGCAGGCTTTCCTGCTGCCTTCAGCCTCAAAACCACCCTTTCCCACTTGGCGCCGCGCCAGGCACAAAAATGACCATATGTCTGGAGACTGGTCCCACGCCCAAAGAGCCAGCAGGGAAAACTATGCCTTGTTCTAAAGCTCTTTGGGAACCGCTTGCGTAGCCCCACAGACCTGGGGGCTGCAGGCTTTCCTGCTGCCTTCAGCCTCAAAACCACCCTTTCCCAGTTGGCGTCGGTCCAGGCCCAAAAATGGCCATATGTCTGGAGACTGGTCCCACGCCCAAAGAGCCAGCAGGGAAAACTGTGGCTTTTTCTCAAGCTCTTTGGGAACCGCTTGCGTAGCCCCAGAGACCTGCGGGCTGCAGGCTTTCCTGCTGCCTTCAGCCTCAAAACCACCCTTTCCCACTTGGTGCCATGCCAGGCACAAAAATGGCCATATGTCTGGAGATGGGTCCCACGCCCAAAGAGCCAGCAGGGAAAACTATGCCTTGTTCTAAAGCTCTTTGGGAACCGCTTGCGTAGCCCCACACACCTGGGGGCTGCAGGCTTTCCTGCTGCCTTCAGCCTCAAAACCACCCTTTCCCACTTGGCGCCGCGCCAGGCACAAAAATGGCCATATGTCTGGAGATTGGTCCCACGCCCAAAGAGCCAGCAGGGAAAACTATGCCTTGTTCTAAAGCTCTTTGGGAACCGCTTGCGTAGCCCCACACACCTGGGGGCTGCAGGCTTTCCTGCTGCCTTCAGCCTCAAAACCACCCTTTCCCACTTGGCGCCGCGCCAGGCACAAAAATGGCCATATGTCTGGAGACTGGTCCCACGCCCAAAGAGCCAGGAGGGAAAACTGTGGCTTTTTCTAAAGCTCTTTGGGAACCGCTTGCGTAGCCCCACAGACCTGGGGGCTGCAGGCTTTCCTGCTGCCTTCAGCCTCAAAAACACCCTTTCCCACTTGGCTTCGGTCCAGGCCCAAAAATGGCCATATGTCTGGAGACTGGTCCCACGCCCAAAGAGCCAGCAGGGAAAATTGTGGCTTTTTCTAAAG
Source organism: Larus michahellis (assembly GCF_964199755.1). Taxonomy (NCBI): domain Eukaryota; kingdom Metazoa; phylum Chordata; class Aves; order Charadriiformes; family Laridae; genus Larus; species Larus michahellis. Next base: position 384,254 of record NW_027436045.1, read on the forward strand.
CTCTTTGGGAACCGCTTGTGTAGCCCCACAGACCTGGGGGCTGCAGGCTTTCCTGCTGCCTTCAGCCTCAAAACCACCCTTTCCCACTTGGCGCCGCGCCAGGCACAAAAATGGCCATATGTCTGGAGATGGGTCCCACGCCCAAAGAGCCAGCAGGGAAAACTATGCCTTGTTCTAAAGCTCTTTCGGAACCGCTTGCGCAGCCCCACAGACCTGGGGGCTGCAGGCTTTCCTGCTGCCTTCAGCCTCAAAACCACCCTTTCCCACTTGGCGTCGGACCAGGCCCAAAAATGGCCATATGTCTGGAGACTGGTCCCACGCCCAAAGAGCCAGGAAGGAAAACTGTAGCTTTTTCTCAAGCTCTTTGGGAACCGCTTGTGTGGCCCCACAGACCTGGGGGCTGCAGGCTTTCCTGCTGCCTTCAGCCTCAAAACCACCCTTTCCCACTTGGCGCCGCGCCAGGCACAAAAATGGCCATATGTCTGGAGACTGGTCCCACGCCCACAGAGCCAGCAGGGAAAACTATGCCTTGTTCTAAAGCTCTTTGGGAACCGCTTGTGTGGCCCCACAGACCTGGGGGCTGCAGGCTTTCCTGCTGCCTTCAGCCTCAAAACCACCCTTTCCCACTTGGCGCCGCGCCAGGCACAAAAATGGCCATATGTCTGGAGACTGGTCCCACGCCCAAAGAGACAGCAGGGAAAACTATGCCTTGTTCTAAAGCTCTTTGGGAACCGCTTGCGCAGCCCCACGCACCTGGGGGCTGCAGGCTTTCCTGCTGCCTTCAGCCTCAAAACCACCCTTTCCCACTTGACGCCGTGCCAGGCACAAAAATGGCCATATGGCTGGAGACTGGTCCCACGCCCAAAGAGCCAGCAAGGAAAACTGTGGCTTTTTCTCAAGCTCTTTGGGAACCGCTTGCGTAGCCCCAGAGACCTGCGGGCTGCAGGCTTTCCTGCTGCCTTCAGCCTCAAAACCACCCTTTCCCACTTGGTGCCGTGCCAGGCCCAAAAATGGCCATATGTCTGGAGACTGGTCCCACACTCAAAGAGCCAGGAGGGAAAACTGTGGCTTTTTCTAAAGCTCTTTGGGAACCGCTTCTGTAGCCCCACACACCTGGGGGCTGCAGGCTTTCCTGCTGCCTTCAGCCTCAAAACCACCCTTTCCCACTTGGCGCCGCGCCAGGCACAAAAATGGCCATATGTCTGGAGATTGGTCCCACGCCCAAAGAGCCAGCAGGGAAAACTATGCCTTGTTCTAAAGCTCTTTCGGAACCGCTTGCGTAGCCCCACACACCTGGGGGCTGCAGGCTTTCCTGCTGCCTTCAGCCTCAAAACCACCCTTTCCCACTTGGCGTCGGACCAGGCCCAAAAATGGCCATATGTCTGGAGACTGGTCCCACGCCCAAAGAGCCAGGAAGGAAAGCTGTAGCTTTTTCTCAAGCTCTTTGGGAACCGCTTGTGTGGCCCCACAGACCTGGGGGCTGCAGGCTTTCCTGCTGCCTTCAGCCTCAAAACCACCCTTTCCCACTTGGCGCCGCGCCAGGCACAAAAATGGCCATATGTCTGGAGACTGGTCCCACGCCCAAAGAGACAGCAGGGAAAACTATGCCTTGTTCTAAAGCTCTTTTGAACCGCTTGCGCAGCCCCACACACCTGGGGGCTGCAGGCTTTCATGCTGCCTTCAGCCTCAAAACCACCCTTTCCCACTTGGCGCCGTGCCAGGCACAAAAATGGCCATATGTCTGGAGACTGGTCCCACGCCCAAAGAGCCAGCAAGGAAAACTGTGGCTTTTTCTCAAGCTCTTTGGGAACCGCTTGCGTAGCCCCAGAGACCTGCGGGCTGCAGGCTTTCCTGCTGCCTTCAGCCTCAAAACCACCCTTTCCCACTTGGTGCCGTGCCAGGCCCAAAAATGGCCATATGTCTGGAGACTGGTCCCACACTCAAAGAGCCAGGAGGGAAAACTGTGGCTTTTTCTAAAGCTCTTTGGGAACCGCTTGTGTAGCCCCACACACCTGGGGGCTGCAGGCTTTCCTGCTGCCTTCAGCCTCAAAACCACCCTTTCCCACTTGGCGCCGCGCCAGGCACAAAAATGGCCATATGTCTGGAGATTGGTCCCACGCCCAAAGAGCCAGCAGGGAAAACTATGCCTTGTTCTAAAGCTCTTTCGGAACCGCTTGCGTAGCCCCACACACCTGGGGGCTGCAGGCTTTCCTGCTGCCTTCAGCCTCAAAACCACCCTTTCCCACTTGGCGTCGGACCAGGCCCAAAAATGGCCATATGTCTGGAGACTGGTCCCACGCCCAAAGAGCCAGGAAGGAAAACTGTAGCTTTTTCTCAAGCTCTTTGGGAACCGCTTGCGCAGCCCCACGCACCTGGGGGCTGCAGGCTTTCCTGCTGCCTTCAGCCTCAAAACCACCCTTTCCTACTTGGCGCCGTGCCAGGCACAAAAATGGCCATATGGCTGGAGACTGGTCCCACGCCCAAAGAGCCAGCAAGGAAAACTGTGGCTTTTTCTCAAGCTCTTTGGGAACCGCTTGCGTACCCCACAGACTGCAGGCTGCAGGCTTTCATGCTGCCTTCAGCCTCAAAACCACCCTTTCAAACTTGGCGCCGCGCCAGGCACAAAAATGGCCATATGTCTGGAGATTGGTCCCACGCCCAAAGAGCCAGCAGGGAAAACCATGCCTTGTTCTAAAGCTCTTTGGGAACCGCTTGCGTAGCCCCACACACCTGGCGGCTGCAGGCTTTCCTGCTGCCTTCAGCCTCAAAACTACCCTTTCCCACTTGGTGCCTCACCAGGCCCAAAAATGGCCATATGTCTGGAGACTGGTCCCACGCCCAAAGAGCCAGCAGGGAAAACTATGCCTTGTTCTAAAGCTCTTTGGGAACCGCTTGCGTAGCCCCACACATCTGCGGGCTGCAGGCTTTCCTGCTGCCTTCAGCCTGAAAAACACCATTTCCCACTTGGCGCTGCGCCAGGCACAAAAATGGCCATATGTCTGGAGACTGGTCCACGCCGAAAGAGCCAGCAGGGAAAACTATGCCTTGTTCTAAAGCTCTTTGGGAACCGCTTGTGTAGCCTCACAGACTGCGGGCTGCAGGCTTTCCTGCTGCCTTCAGCCTCAAAACCACCCTTTCCCACTTGGCGCCGCGCCAGGCACAAAAATGGCCATATGTCTGGAGACTGGTCCCACGCCCAAAGAGCCAGCAGGGAAAACTATGCCTTGTTCTAAAGCTCTTTGGGAACCGCTTGCGTAGCCCCACAGACCTGGGGGCTGCAGGCTTTCCTGCTGCCTTCAGCCTCAAAACCACCCTTTCCCACTTGGCGCCGCGCCAGGCACAAAAATGGCCATATGTCTGGAGACTGGTCCCACACTCAAAGAGCCAGGAGGGAATACTGTGGCTTTTTCTAAAGCTCTTTGGGAACCGCTTGTGTAGCCCCACACACCTGGGGGCTGCAGGCTTTAATGCTGCCTTCAGCCTCAAAACCACCCTTTCCCACTTTGGCGTCGCTCGAGGCACAAAAATGGCCATATGTCTGGAGATAGGTCCCACGCCCAAAGAGCCAGCAGGAAAACTATGCCTTGTTCTAAAGCTCTTTGGGAACCACTTGCGTAGCCCCACGCACCTGGGGGCTGCAGGCTTTCCTGCTGCCTTCAGCCTCAAAACTACCCTTTCCCACTTGGTGCCTCACCAGGCCCAAAAATGGCCATATGTCTGGAGATTGGTCCGACGCCCAAAGAGCCAGCAGGGAAAACTAGGCCTTGTTCTAAAGCTCTTTGGGAACCGCTTCCGTAGCCCCACACAGCTGGGGGCTGCAGGCTTTCCTGCTGCCTTCAGCCTGAAAACCACCCTTTCCCACTTGGCGTCGGTCCAGGCACAAAAATGGCCATATGTCTGGAGACTGGTCCACGCCGAAAGAGCCAGCAGGGAAAACTATGCCTTGTTCTAAAGCTCTTTGGGAACCGCTTGTGTAGCCTCACAGACTGCGGGCTGCAGGCTTTCCTGCTGCCTTCAGCCTCAAAACCACCCTTTCCCACTTGGCGCCACGCCAGGCACAAAAATGGCCATATGTCTGGAGATGGGTCCCACGCCCAAAGAGCCAGCAGGGAAAACTATGCCTTGTTCTAAAGCTCTTTGGGAACCGCTTGCGTAGCCCCAGAGACCTGCGGGCTGCAGGCTTTCCTGCTGCCTTCAGACTCAAAACCACCCTTTCCCACTTGGCGCCGCGCCAGGCACAAAAATGGCCATATGTCTGGAGACTGGTCCACGCCCAAAGAGCCAGCAGGGAAAACTATGCCTTGTTCTAAAGCTCTTTGGGAACCGCTTGCGTAGCCCCACAGACCTGGGGGCTGTAGGCTTTCCTGCTGCCTTCAGCCTCAAAACCACCCTTTCCCACTTTGGCGTCGGTCCAGGCACAAAAATGGCCATATGTCTGGAGATTGGTCCCACGCCCACAGAGCCAGCAGGGAAAACTATGCCTTGTTCTAAAGCTCTTTGGGAACCGCTTGCGTGGCCCCACACACCTGGGGGCTGCAGGCTTTCCTGCTGCCTTCAGCCTCAAAACCACCCTTTCCCACTTGGCGCCGCGCCAGGCACAAAAATGGCCATATGTCTGGAGACTGGTCCCACGCCCAAAGAGCCAGCAGGGAAAACTATGCCTTGTTCTAAAGCTCTTTGGGAACCGCTTGCGTAGCCCCACAGACTGCGGGCTGCAGGCTTTCCTGCTGCCTTCAGCCTCAAAACCACCCTTTCCCACTTGGCGCCGCGCCAGGCACAAAAATGGCCATATGTCTGGAGACTGGTCCCACGCCCAAAGAGCCAGCAGGGAAAACTGTGGATTTTTCTAAAGCTCTTTGGGAACCGCTTGCGTAGCCCCACAGACCTGGGGGATGCAAGCTTTCCTGCTGCCTTCAGCTTCAAAACCACCCTTTCCCACTTGGCGCCGCGCCAGGCCCAAAAATGGCCATATATCTGGAGACTGGTCCCACGCCCAAAGAGCCAGCAGGGAAAACTGTGGCTTTTTCTAAAGCTCTTTGGGAACCGCTTGTGTAGCCCCACACACCTGGGGGCTGCAGGCTTTCCTGCTGCCTTCAGCCTCAAAACCACCCTTTCCCACTTGGCGCCGCACCAGGCACAAAAATGGCGATATGTCTGGAGATGGGTCCCACGCCCAAAGAGCCAGCAGGGAAAACTATGCCTTGTTCTAAAGCTCTTTGGGAACCGCTTGCGTAGCCCCACACACCTGGGGGCTGCAGGCTTTCCTGCTGCCTTCAGCCTCAAAACCACCCTTTCCCACTTGGCGTCAGTCCAGGCCCAAAAATGGCCATATGTCTGGAGACTGGTCCCACGCCCAAAGAGCCAGCAGGGAAAACTATGCCTTGTTCTAAAGCTCTTTGGGAACCGCTTGCGTGGCCCCACAGACCTGGGGGCTGCACGCTTTCCTGCTCCCTTCAGCCTCAAAACCACCCTTTCCCACTTGGCGTCGGACCAGGCCCAAAAATGGCCATATGGCTGGAGACTGGTCCCACGCCCAAAGAGCCAGCAGGGAAAACTATGCCTTGTTGTAAAGCTCTTTGGGAACCGCTTGCGTAGCCCCACACACCTGGGGGCTGCAGGCTTTCCTGCTGCCTTCAGCCTCAAAACCACCCTTTCCCACTTGGCGCCGCGCCAGGCACAAGAATGGCCATATGTCTGGAGACTGGTCCCACGCCCAAAGAGCCAGCAGGGAAAACTGTGGCTTTTTCTAAAGCTCTTTGGGAACCGCTTGCGTACCCCACAGACTGCAGGCTGCAGGCTTTCATGATGCCTTCAGCCTCAAAACCACCCTTTCAAACTTGGCGCCGCGCCAGGCACAAAAATGGCCATATGTCTGGAGACTGGTCCCACGCCCAAAGAGCCAGCAGGGAAAACCATGCCTTGTTCTAAAGCTCTTTGGGAACCGCTTGCGTAGCCCCACGGACCTGGGGGCTGCAGGCTTTCCTGCTGCCTTCAGCCTCAAAACTACCCTTTCCCACTTGGTGCCTCACCAGGCCCAAAAATGGCCATATGTCTGGAGACTGGTCCCACGCCCAAAGAGCCAGCAGGGAAAACTAGGCCTTGTTCTAAAGCTCTTTGGGAACCGCTTCCGTAGCCCCACACAGCTGGGGGCTGCAGGCTTTCCTGCTGCCTTCAGCCTGAAAACCACCCTTTCCCACTTGGCGTCGGTCCAGGCACAAAAATGGCCATATGTCTGGAGACCGGTCCACGCCGAAAGAGCCAGCAGGGAAAACTATGCCTTGTTCTAAAGCTCTTTGGGAACCGCTTGTGTAGCCTCACAGACTGCGGGCTGCAGGCTTTCCTGCTGCCTTCAGCCTCAAAACCACCCTTTCCCACTTGGCGCCGCGCCAGGCACAAAAATGGCCATATGTCTGGAGATGGGTCCCACGCCCAAAGAGCCAGCAGGGAAAACTATGCCTTGTTCTAAAGCTCTTTGGGAACCGCTTGCGTAGCCCCAGAGACCTGCGGGCTGCAGGCTTTCCTGCTGCCTTCAGCCTCAAAACCACCCTTTCCCACTTGGCGCCGCGCCAGGCACAAAAATGGCCATATGTCTGGAGACTGGTCCACGCCCAAAGAGCCAGCAGGGAAAACTATGCCTTGTTCTAAAGCTCTTTGGGAACCGCTTGCGTAGCCCCACAGACCTGGGGGCTGTAGGCTTTCCTGCTGCCTTCAGCCTCAAAACCACCCTTTCCCACTTTGGCGTCGGTCCAGGCACAAAAATGGCCATATGTCTGGAGATTGGTCCCACGCCCAAAGAGCCAGCAGGGAAAACTATGCCTTGTTCTAAAGCTCTTTGGGAACCGCTTGCGTGGCCCCACACACCTGGGGGCTGCAGGCTTTCCTGCTGCCTTCAGCCTCAAAACCACCCTTTCTCACTTGGCGCCGCGCCAGGCACAAAAATGGCCATATGTCTGGAGACTGGTCCCACGCCCAAAGAGCCAGCAGGGAAAACTATGCCTTGTTCTAAAGCTCTTTGGGAACCGCTTGCGTAGCCCCACGGACCTGGGGGCTGCAGGCTTTCCTGCTGCCTTCAGCCTCAAAACCACCCTTTCCCACTTGGCGCCGCGCCAGGCACAAAAATGGCCATATGTGTGGAGACTGGTCCCACGCCCAAAGAGCCAGCAGGGAAAACTGTGGCTTTTTCTAAAGCTCTTTGGGAACCGCTTGCGTAGCCCCACACAGCTGGGGCTGCAGGCTTTCCTGCTGCCTTCAGCCTCAAAACCACCCTTTCCCACTTGGCGCCGCGCCAGGCCCAAAAATGGCCATATATCTGGAGACTGGTCCCACGCCCAAAGAGCCAGCAGGGAAAACTGTGGCTTTTTCTAAAGCTCTTTGGGAACCGCTTGTGTAGCCCCACACACCTGGGGGCTGCAGGCTTTCCTGCTGCCTTCAGCCTCAAAACCACCCTTTCCCACTTGGCGCCGCACCAGGCACAAAAATGGCGATATGTCTGGAGATGGGTCCCACGCCCAAAGAGCCAGCAGGGAAAACTATGCCTTGTTCTAAAGCTCTTTGGGAACCGCTTGCGTAGCCCCACACACCTGGGGGCTGCAGGCTTTCCTGCTGCCTTCAGCCTCAAAACCACCCTTTCCCACTTGGCGTCAGTCCAGGCCCAAAAATGGCCATATGTCTGGAGACTGGTCCCACGCCCAAAGAGCCAGCAGGGAAAACTATGCCTTGTTGTAAAGCTCTTTGGGAACCGCTTGCGTAGCCCCACACACCTGGGGGCTGCAGGCTTTCCTGCTGCCTTCAGCCTCAAAACCACCCTTTCCGACTTGGCGCCGCGCCAGGCACAAGAATGGCAATATGTCTGGAGACTGGTCCCATGCCCAAAGAGCCAGCAGGGAAAACTGTGGCTTTTTCTAAAGCTCTTTGGGAACCGCTTGCGTACCCCACAGACTGCAGGCTGCAGGCTTTCATGCTGCCTTCAGCCTCAAAACCACCCTTTCAAACTTGGCGCCGCGCCAGGCACAAAAATGGCCATATGTCTGGAGATTGGTCCACGCCCAAAGAGCCAGCAGGGAAAACCATGCCTTGTTCTAAAGCTCTTTGGGAACCGCTAGCGTAGCCCCACACACCTGGGGGCTGCAGGCTTTCCTGCTGCCTTCAGCCTCAAAACTACCCTTTCCCACTTGGTGCCGCACCAGGCCCAAAAATGGCAATATGTCTGGTGACTGGTCCCACACTCAAAGAGCCAGCAGGGAAAACTATGCCTTGTTCTAAAGCTCTTTGGGAACCGCTTGCGTAGCCCCACAGACCTGGGGGCTGCAGGCTTTCCTGCTGCCTTCAGCCTCAAAACCACCCTTTCCCACTTGGCGCCGCGCCAGGCACAAAAATGGCCATATGTCTGGAGATGGGTCCCACGCCCAAAGAGCCAGCAGGGAAAACTATGCCTTGTTCTAAAGCTCTTTGGGAACCGCTTGCGTAGCCCCACACACCTGGGGGCTGCAGGCTTTCCTGCTGCCTTCAGCCTCAAAACCACCCTTTCCCACTTGGCGTCAGTCCAGGCCCAAAAATGGCCATATGTCTGGAGACTGGTCCCACGCCCAAAGAGCCAGCAGGGAAAACTAGGCCTTGTTCTAAAGCTCTTTGGGAACCGCTTGCGTGGCCCCACAGCCCTGGGGGCTGCAGGCTTTCCTGCTGCCTTCAGCCTCAAAACCACCCTTTCCCACTTGGCGCCGCGCCAGGCACAAAAACAGCAATATGTCTGGAGATTGGTCCCACACTCAAAGAGCCAGAAGGGAAAACTATGCCTTGTTCTAAAGCTCTTTGGGAACCGCTTGCGTAGCCCCACACACCTGGGGGCTGCAGGCTTTCCTGCTGCCTTCAGCCTCAAAACCACCCTTTCCCACTTGGTGCCTTGCCAGGCCCAAAAATGGCCATATGTCTGGAGACTGGTCCCACACTCAAAGAGCCAGCAGGGAAAACTGTGGCTTTTTCTAAAGCTCTTTGGGAACCGCTTGTGTAGCCCCACAGACCTGGGGGCTGCAGGCTTTCCTGCTGCCTTCAGCCTCAAAACCACCCTTTCCCACTTGGCGCCGCGCCAGGCACAAAAATGGCCATATGTCTGGAGATGGGTCCCACGCCCAAAGAGCCAGCAGGGAAAACTATGCCTTGTTCTAAAGCTCTTTGGGAACCGCTTGCGTAGCCCCACACACCTGGGGGCTGCAGGCTTTCCTGCTGCCTTCAGCCTCAAAACTACCCTTTCCCACTTGGTGCCGCACCAGGCCCAAAAATGGCAATATGTCTGGAGACTGGTCCCACGCCCAAAGAGCCAGCAAGGAAAACTGTGGCTTTTTCTCAAGCTCTTTGGGAACCGCTTGCGCAGCCCCACGCACCTGGGGGCTGCAGGCTTTCCTGCTGCCTTCAGCCTCAAAACCACCCTTTCCCACTTGGCGCCGTGCCAGGCACAAAAATGGCCATATGTCTGGAGACTGGTCCCACGCCCAAAGAGCCAGCAAGGAAAGCTGTGGCTTTTTCTCAAGCTCTTTGGGAACCGCTTGCGTAGCCCCACACACCTGCGGGCTGCAGGCTTTCCTGCTGCCTTCAGCCTCAAAACCACCCTTTCCCACTTGGTGCCGTGCCAGGCCCAAAAATGGCCATATGTCTGGAGACTGCTCCCACACTCAAAGAGCCAGGAGGGAATACTGTGGCTTTTTCTAAAGCTCTTTGGGAACTGCTTGTGTAGCCCCACACACCTGGGGGCTGCAGGCTTTAATGCTGCCTTCAGCCTCAAAACCACCCTTTCCCACTTTGGCGTCGGTGCAGGCCCAAAAATGGCCATATGTCTGGAGATTGGTCCCACACTCAAAGAGCCAGCAGGGAAAACTATGCCTTGTTCTAAAGCTCTTTGGGAACCGCTTGTGTGGCCCCACAGACCTGGGGGCTGCAGGCTTTCCTGCTGCCTTCAGCCTCAAAACCACCCTTTCCCACTTGGCGCCGCGCCAGGCACAAAAATGGCCATATGTGTGGAGACTGGTCCCACGCCCAAAGAGCCAGCAGGGAAAACTATGCCTTGTTCTAAAGCTCTTTGGGAACCGCTTGCGCAGCCCCACGCACCTGGGGGCTGCAGGCTTTCCTGCTGCCTTCAGCCTCAAAACCACCCTTTCCCACTTGGCGCCGTGCCAGGCACAAAAATGGCCATATGTCTGGAGACTGGTCCCACGCCCAAAGAGCCAGCAAGGAAAACTGTGGCTTTTTCTCAAGCTCTTTGGGAACCGCTTGCGTAGCCCCAGAGACCTGCGGGCTGCAGGCTTTCCTGCTGCCTTCAGCCTCAAAACCACCCTTTCCCACTTGGTGCCGTGCCAGGCCCAAAAATGGCCATATGTCTGGAGACTGGTCCCACACTCAAAGAGCCAGGAGGGAAAAATGTGGCTTTTTCTAAAGCTCTTTGGGAACCGCTTGTGTAGCCCCACACACCTGGGGGCTGCAGGCTTTCCTGCTGCCTTCAGCCTCAAAACCACCCTTTCCCACTTGACGCCGCGCCAGGCACAAAAATGGCCATATGTCTGGAGATTGGTCCCACGCCCAAAGAGCCAGCAGGGAAAACTATGCCTTGTTCTAAAGCTCTTTCGGAACCGCTTGCGTAGCCCCACACACCTGGGGGCTGCAGGCTTTCCTGCTGCCTTCAGCCTCAAAACCACCCTTTCCCACTTGGCGTCGGACCAGGCCCAAAAATGGCCATATGTCTGGAGACTGGTCCCACGCCCAAAGAGCCAGGAAGGAAAACTGTAGCTTTTTCTCAAGCTCTTTGGGAACCGCTTGCGCAGCCCCACGCACCTGGGGGCTGCAGGCTTTCCTGCTGCCTTCAGCCTCAAAACCACCCTTTCCCACTTGGCGCCGTGCCAGGCACAAAAATGGCCATATGGCTGGAGACTGGTCCCACGCCCAAAGAGCCAGCAAGGAAAACTGTGGCTTTTTCTCAAGCTCTTTGGGAACCGCTTGCGTACCCCACAGACTGCAGGCTGCAGGCTTTCATGCTGCCTTCAGCCTCAAAACCACCCTTTCAAACTTGGCGCCGCGCCAGGCACAAAAATGGCCATATGTCTGGAGATTGGTCCCACGCCCAAAGAGCCAGCAGGGAAAACCATGCCTTGTTCTAAAGCTCTTTGGGAACCGCTTGCGTAGCCCCACACACCTGGGGGCTGCAGGCTTTCCTGCTGCCTTCAGCCTCAAAACTACCCATTCCCACTTGGTGCCTCACCAGGCCCAAAAATGGCCATATGTCTGGAGACTGGTCCCACGCCCAAAGAGCCAGCAGGGAAAACTATGCCTTGTTCTAAAGCTCTTTGGGAACCGCTTGCGTAGCCCCACACATCTGCGGGCTGCAGGCTTTCCTGCTGCCTTCAGCCTGAAAAACACCATTTCCCACTTGGCGCTGCGCCAGGCACAAAAATGGCCATATGGCTGGAGACTGGTCCACGCCCAAAGAGCCAGCAGGGAAAACTATGCCTTGTTCTAAAGCTCTTTGGGAACCGCTTGCGTAGCCCCACACACCTGGGGGCTGCAGGCTTTCCTGCTGCCTTCAGCCTCAAAACCACCCTTTCCCACTTGGTGCCTTGCCAGGCCCAAAAATGGCCATATGTCTGGAGACTGGTCCCACACTCAAAGAGCCAGGAGGGAAAACTGTGGCTTTTTCTAAAGCTCTTTGGGAACCGCTTGTGTAGCCCCACAGACCTGGGGGCTGCAGGCTTTCCTGCTGCCTTCAGCCTCAAAACCACCCTTTCCCACTTGGCGCCGCGCCAGGCACAAAAATGGCCATATGTCTGGAGATGGGTCCCACGCCCAAAGAGCCAGCAGGGAAAACTATGCCTTGTTCTAAAGCTCTTTGGGAACCGCTTGCGTAGCCCCACACACCTGGGGGCTGCAGGCTTTCCTGCTGCCTTCAGCCTCAAAACTACCCTTTCCCACTTGGTGCCGCACCAGGCCCAAAAATGGCAATATGTCTGGAGACTGGTCCCACGCCCAAAGAGCCAGCAAGGAAAACTGTGGCTTTTTCTCAAGCTCTTTGGGAACCGCTTGCGCAGCCCCACGCACCTGGGGGCTGCAGGCTTTCCTGCTGCCTTCAGCCTCAAAACCACCCTTTCCCACTTGGCGCCGTGCCAGGCACAAAAATGGCCATATGTCTGGAGACTGGTCCCACGCCCAAAGAGCCAGCAAGGAAAGCTGTGGCTTTTTCTCAAGCTCTTTGGGAACCGCTTGCGTAGCCCCACACACCTGCGGGCTGCAGGCTTTCCTGCTGCCTTCAGCCTCAAAACCACCCTTTCCCACTTGGTGCCGTGCCAGGCCCAAAAATGGCCATATGTCTGGAGACTGCTCCCACACTCAAAGAGCCAGGAGGGAATACTGTGGCTTTTTCTAAAGCTCTTTGGGAACTGCTTGTGTAGCCCCACACACCTGGGGGCTGCAGGCTTTAATGCTGCCTTCAGCCTCAAAACCACCCTTTCCCACTTTGGCGTCGGTGCAGGCCCAAAAATGGCCATATGTCTGGAGATTGGTCCCACACTCAAAGAGCCAGCAGGGAAAACTATGCCTTGTTCTAAAGCTCTTTGGGAACCGCTTGTGTGGCCCCACAGACCTGGGGGCTGCAGGCTTTCCTGCTGCCTTCAGCCTCAAAACCACCCTTTCCCACTTGGCGCCGCGCCAGGCACAAAAATGGCCATATGTGTGGAGACTGGTCCCACGCCCAAAGAGCCAGCAGGGAAAACTATGCCTTGTTCTAAAGCTCTTTGGGAACCGCTTGCGCAGCCCCACGCACCTGGGGGCTGCAGGCTTTCCTGCTGCCTTCAGCCTCAAAACCACCCTTTCCCACTTGGCGCCGTGCCAGGCACAAAAATGGCCATATGTCTGGAGACTGGTCCCACGCCCAAAGAGCCAGCAAGGAAAACTGTGGCTTTTTCTCAAGCTCTTTGGGAACCGCTTGCGTAGCCCCAGAGACCTGCGGGCTGCAGGCTTTCCTGCTGCCTTCAGCCTCAAAACCACCCTTTCCCACTTGGTGCCGTGCCAGGCCCAAAAATGGCCATATGTCTGGAGACTGGTCCCACACTCAAAGAGCCAGGAGGGAAAAATGTGGCTTTTTCTAAAGCTCTTTGGGAACCGCTTGTGTAGCCCCACACACCTGGGGGCTGCAGGCTTTCCTGCTGCCTTCAGCCTCAAAACCACCCTTTCCCACTTGACGCCGCGCCAGGCACAAAAATGGCCATATGTCTGGAGATTGGTCCCACGCCCAAAGAGCCAGCAGGGAAAACTATGCCTTGTTCTAAAGCTCTTTCGGAACCGCTTGCGTAGCCCCACACACCTGGGGGCTGCAGGCTTTCCTGCTGCCTTCAGCCTCAAAACCACCCTTTCCCACTTGGCGTCGGACCAGGCCCAAAAATGGCCATATGTCTGGAGACTGGTCCCACGCCCAAAGAGCCAGGAAGGAAAACTGTAGCTTTTTCTCAAGCTCTTTGGGAACCGCTTGCGCAGCCCCACGCACCTGGGGGCTGCAGGCTTTCCTGCTGCCTTCAGCCTCAAAACCACCCTTTCCCACTTGGCGCCGTGCCAGGCACAAAAATGGCCATATGGCTGGAGACTGGTCCCACGCCCAAAGAGCCAGCAAGGAAAACTGTGGCTTTTTCTCAAGCTCTTTGGGAACCGCTTGCGTACCCCACAGACTGCAGGCTGCAGGCTTTCATGCTGCCTTCAGCCTCAAAACCACCCTTTCAAACTTGGCGCCGCGCCAGGCACAAAAATGGCCATATGTCTGGAGATTGGTCCCACGCCCAAAGAGCCAGCAGGGAAAACCATGCCTTGTTCTAAAGCTCTTTGGGAACCGCTTGCGTAGCCCCACACACCTGGGGGCTGCAGGCTTTCCTGCTGCCTTCAGCCTCAAAACTACCCATTCCCACTTGGTGCCTCACCAGGCCCAAAAATGGCCATATGTCTGGAGACTGGTCCCACGCCCAAAGAGCCAGCAGGGAAAACTATGCCTTGTTCTAAAGCTCTTTGGGAACCGCTTGCGTAGCCCCACACATCTGCGGGCTGCAGGCTTTCCTGCTGCCTTCAGCCTGAAAAACACCATTTCCCACTTGGCGCTGCGCCAGGCACAAAAATGGCCATATGGCTGGAGACTGGTCCACGCCCAAAGAGCCAGCAGGGAAAACTATGCCTTGTTCTAAAGCTCTTTGGGAACCGCTTGTGTAGCCTCACAGACTGCGGGCTGCAGGCTTTCCTGCTGCCTTCAGCCTCAAAACCACCCTTTCCCACTTGGCGCCGCGCCAGGCACAAAAATGGCCATATGTCTGGAGATGGGTCCCACGCCCAAAGAGCCAGCAGGGAAAACTATGCCTTGTTCTAAAGCTCTTTTGGAACCGCTTGCGTAGCCCCACAGACCTGGGGGCTGCAGGCTTTCCTGCTGCCTTCAGCCTCAAAACCACCCTTTCCCACTTGGCGCCGCGCCAGGCACAAAAATGGCCATATGTCTGGAGACTGGTCCACGCCCAAAGAGCCAGCAGGGAAAACTATGCCTTGTTCTAAAGCTCTTTGGGAACCGCTTGCGTAGCCCCACACACCTGGGGGCTGCAGGCTTTCCTGCTGCCTTCAGCCTCAAAACCACCCTTTCCCACTTTGGCGTCGGTGCAGGCACAAAAATGGCCATATGTCTGGAGATTGGTCCCACGCCCACAGAGCCAGCTGGGAAAACTATGCCTTGTTCTAAAGCTCTTTGGGAACCGCTTGCGCAGCCCCACGCACCTGGGGGCTGCAGGCTTTCCTGCTGCCTTCAGCCTCAAAACCACCCTTTCCCACTTGGCGCCGCGCCAGGCCCAAAAATGGCCATATGTCTCGAGACTGGTCCCACGCCCACAGAGCCAGCAAGGAAAACTGTGGCTTTTTCTCAAGCTCTTTGGGAACCGCTTGCGTAGCCCCAGAGACCTGCGGGCTGCAGGCTTTCCTGCTGCCTTCAGCCTCAAAACCACCCTTTCCCACTTGGTGCCGCACCAGGCCCAAAAATGGCCATATGTCTGGAGACTGGTCCCACACTCAAAGAGCCAGGAGGGAAAACTGTGGCTTTTTCTAAAGCTCTTTGGGAACCGCTTGTGTAGCCCCACACACCTGGGGGCTGCAGGCTTTCCTGCTGCCTTCAGCCTCAAAACCACCCTTTCCCACTTGGCGCCGCGCCAGGCACAAAAACAGCAATATGTCTGGAGATGGGTCCCACGCCCAAAGAGCCAGCAGGGAAAACTATGCCTTGTTCTAAAGCTCTTTGGGAACCGCTTGCGTAGCCCCACACACCTGGGGGCTGCAGGCTTTCCTGCTGCCTTCAGCCTCAAAACCACCCTTTCCCACTTGGCGTCGGACCAGGCCCAAAAATGGCCATATGTCTGGAGACTCGTCCCACGCGAAAGAGCCAGCAAGGAAAACTGTGGCTTTTTCTCATGCTCTTTGGGAACCGCTTGCGTAGCCCCAGAGACCTGCGGGCTGCAGGCTTTCCTGCTGCCTTCAGCCTCAAAACCACCCTTTCCCACTTGGTGCCGTGCCAGGCCCAAAAATGGCCATATGTCTGGAGACTGGTCCCACGCCCACAGAGCCAGCAGGAAAACTATGCCTTGTTCTAAAGCTCTTTGGGAACCGCTTGCGTAGCCCCACAGACCTGGGGGCTGCAGGCTTTCCTGCTGCATTCAGCCTCAAAACCACCCTTTCCCACTTTGGCGTCGGTGCAGGCACAAAAATGGCCATATGTCTGGAGATGGGTCCCACGCCCAAAGAGCCAGCAGGGAAAACTATGCCTTGTTCTAAAGCTCTTTGGGAACCGCTTGCGTAGCCCCACGCACCTGGGGGCTGCAGGCTTTCCTGCTGCCTTCAGCCTCAAAACCACCCTTTCCCACTTGGCGCCGTGCCAGGCCCAAAAATGGCCATATGTCTGGAGACTGGTCCCACGCCCAAAGAGCCAGCAAGGAAAACTGTGGCTTTTTCTCAAGCTCTTTGGGAATCGCTTGCGTAGACCCAGAGACCTGGGGGCTGCAGGCTTTCCTGCTGCCTTCAGCCTCAAAACCACCCTTTCCCACTTGGTGCCGTGCCAGGCCCAAAAATGGCCATATGTCTGGAGACTGGTCCCACACTCAAAGAGCCAGGAGGGAAAACTGTGGCTTTTTCTAAAGCTCTTTGGGAACCGCTTGTGTAGCCCCACACACCTGGGGGCTGCAGGCTTTCCTGCTGCCTTCAGCCTCAAAACCACCCTTTCCCACTTGGCGCCGCGCCAGGCACAAAAATGGCCATATGTCTGGAGATGGGTCCCACGCCCAAAGAGCCAGCAGGGAAAACTATGCCTTGTTCTAAAGCTCTTTGGGAACCGCTTGCGTAGCCCCACAGACCTGGGGGCTGCAGGCTTTCCTGCTGCCTTCAGCCTCAAAACCACCCTTTCCCACTTGGCGCCGTGCCAGGCACAAAAATGGCCATATGTCTGGAGACTGGTCCCACGCCCAAAGAGCCAGCAAGGAAAACTGTGGCTTTTTCTCAAGCTCTTTGGGAACCGCTTGCGTACCCCACAGACTGCAGGCTGCAGGCTTTCCTGCTGCCTTCAGCCTCAAAACCACCCTTTCAAACTTGGCGCCGCGCCAGGCACAAAAATGGCCATATGTCTGGAGACTGGTCCCACGCCCAAAGAGCCAGCAGGGAAAACCATGCCTTGTTCTAAAGCTCTTTGGGAACCGCTTGCGTAGCCCCACGGACCTGGGGGCTGCAGGCTTTCCTGCTGCCTTCAGCCTCAAAACTACCCTTTCCCACTTGGTGCCTCACCAGGCCCAAAAATGGCCATATGTCTGGAGACTGGTCCCACGCCCAAAGAGCCAGCAGGGAAAACTAGGCCTTGTTCTAAAGGTCTTTGGGAACCGCTTCCGTAGCCCCACACACCTGGGGGCTGCAGGCTTTCCTGCTGCCTTCTGCCTGAAAACCACCCTTTCCCACTTGGCGTCGGTCCAGGCACAAAAATGGCCATATGTCTGGAGACTGGTCCACGCCAAAAGAGCCAGCAGGGAAAACTATGCCTTGTTCTAAAGCTCTTTGGGAACCGCTAGTGTAGCCTCACAGACTGCGGGCTGCAGGCTTTCCTGCTGCCTTCAGCCTCAAAACCACCCTTTCCCACTTGGCGCCGCGCCAGGCACAAAAATGGCCATATGTCTGGAGATGGGTCCCACGCCCAAAGAGCCAGCAGGGAAAACTATGCCTTGTTCTAAAGCTCTTTGGGAACCGCTTGCGTAGCCCCAGAGACCTGCGGGCTGCAGGCTTTCCTGCTGCCTTCAGCCTCAAAACCACCCTTTCCCACTTGGCGCCGCGCCAGGCACAAAAATGGCCATATGTCTGGAGACTGGTCCACGCCCAAAGAGCCAGCAGGGAAAACTATGCCTTGTTCTAAAGCTCTTTGGGAACCGCTTGCGTAGCCCCACAGACCTGGGGGCTGTAGGCTTTCCTGCTGCCTTCAGCCTCAAAACCACCCTTTCCCACTTTGGCGTCGGTCCAGGCACAAAAATGGCCATATGTCTGGAGATTGGTCCCACGCCCACAGAGCCAGCAGGGAAAACTATGCCTTGTTCTAAAGCTCTTTGGGAACCGCTTGCGTGGCCCCACACACCTGGGGGCTGCAGGCTTTCCTGCTGCCTTCAGCCTCAAAACCACCCTTTCCCACTTGGCGCCGCGCCAGGCACAAAAATGGCCATATGTCTGGAGACTGGTCCCACGCCCAAAGAGCCAGCAGGGAAAACTATGCCTTGTTCTAAAGCTCTTTGGGAACCGCTTGCGTAGCCCCACGGACCTGGGGGCTGCAGGCTTTCCTGCTGCCTTCAGCCTCAAAACCACCCTTTCCCACTTGGCGCCGCGCCAGGCACAAAAATGGCCATATGTGTGGAGACTGGTCCCACGCCCAAAGAGCCAGCAGGGAAAACTGTGGCTTTTTCTAAAGCTCTTTGGGAACCGCTTGCGTAGCCCCACACAGCTGGGGGCTGCAGGCTTTCCTGCTGCCTTCAGCCTCAAAACCACCCAATCCCACTTGGCGCCGCGCCAGGCACAAAAATGGCCATATGTCTGGAGACTGGTCCCACGCCCAAAGAGCCAGCAGGGAAAACTGTGGCTTTTTCTAAAGCTCTTTGGGAACCGCTTGTGTAGCCCCACACACCTGGGGGCTGCAGGCTTTCCTGCTGCCTTCAGCCTCAAAACCACCCTTTCCCACTTGGCGCCGCACCAGGCACAAAAATGGCCATATGTCTGGAGATGGGTCCCACGCCCAAAGAGCCAGCAGGGAAAACTATGCCTTGTTCTAAAGCTCTTTGGGAACCGCTTGCGTAGCCCCACAGACCTGGGGGCTGCAGGCTTTCCTGCTGCCTTCAGCCTCAAAACCACCCTTTCCCACTTGGCACTGCGCCAGGCACAAAAATGGCCATATGGCTGGAGACTGGTCCCACGCCCAAAGAGCCAGCAGGGAAAACTATGCCTTGTTGTAAAGCTCTTTGGGAACCGCTTGCGTAGCCCCACACACCTGGGGGCTGCAGGCTTTCCTGCTGCCTTCAGCCTCAAAACCACCCTTTCCCACTTGGCGCCGCGCCAGGCACAAGAATGGCAATATGTCTGGAGACTGGTCCCATGCCCAAAGAGCCAGCAGGGAAAACTGTGGCTTTTTCTAAAGCTCTTTGGGAAACGCTTGCGTACCCCACAGACTGCAGGCTGCAGGCTTTCATGCTGCCTTCAGCCTCAAAACCACCCTTTCAAACTTGGCGCCGCGCCAGGCACAAAAATGGCCATATGTCTGGAGATTGGTCCACGCCCAAAGAGCCAGCAGGGAAAACCATGCCTTGTTCTAAAGCTCTTTGGGAACCGCTAGCGTAGCCCCACACACCTGGGGGCTGCAGGCTTTCCTGCTGCCTTCAGCCTCAAAACTACCCTTTCCCACTTGGTGCCGCACCAGGCCCAAAAATGGCAATATGTCTGGTGACTGGTCCCACACTCAAAGAGCCAGCAGGGAAAACTATGCCTTGTTCTAAAGGTCTTTGGGAACCGCTGGCGTGGCCCCACACACCTGGGGGCTGCAGGCTTTCCTGCTGCCTTCAGCCTCAAAACCACCCTTTCCCACTTGGCGTTGGTCCAGGCACAAAAATGGCCATATGTCTGGAGACTGGTTCCACGCCCAAAGAGCCAGGAGGGAAAACTGTGGCTTTTTCTAAAGCTCCTTCGGAACCGCTTGCGTATCCCCACGGACCTGGGGGCTGCAGGCTTTCCTGCTGACTTCAGCCTCAAAACCACCCTATCCCACTTGGCGCCGCACCAGGCACAAAAATGGCAATATGTCTGGAGACTGGTCCCACACTCAAAGAGCCAGCAGGGAAAACTGTGGCTTTTTCTAAAGCTCTTTGGGAATCGCTTGAGTACCCCACAGACTGCAGGCTGCAGGCTTTCATGCTGCCTTCAGCCTCAAAACCACCCTTTCAAACTTGGCGCCGCGCCAGGCACAAATATGGCCATATGTCTGGAGATTGGTCCCACGCCCAAAGAGCCAGCAGGGAAAACCATGCCTTGTTCTAAAGCTCTTTGGGAACCGCTTGCGTAGCCCCACAGACCTGGGGGCTGCAGGCTTTCCTGCTGCCTTCAGCCTCAAAACCACCCTTTCCCACTTGGCGCCGCGCCAGGCACAAAAATGGCCATATGTCTGGAGACTGGTCCCACGCCCAAAGAGCCAGCAGGGAAAACTATGCCTTGTTCTAAAGCTCTTTGGGAACCGCTTGCGCAGCCCCACGCACCTGGGGGCTGCAGGCTTTCCTGCTGCCTTCAGCCTCAAAACCACCCTTTCCCACTTGGCGCCGTGCCAGGCACAAAAATGGCCATATGTCTGGAGAGTGGTCCCACGCCCAAAGAGCCAGCAAGGAAAACTGTGGCTTTTTCTCAAGCTCTTTGGGAACCGCTTGCGTAGCCCCAGAGACCTGCGGGCTGCAGGCTTTCCTGCTGCCTTCAGCCTCAAAACCACCCTTTCCCACTTGGTGCCCTGCCAGGCCCAAAAATGGCCATATGTCTGGAGACTGGTCCCACACTCAAAGAGCCAGCAGGGAAAACTGTGGCTTTTTCTAAAGCTCTTTGGGAACCGCTTGTGTAGCCCCACACACCTGGGGGCTGCAGGCTTTCCTGCTGCCTTCAACCTCAAAACCACCCTTTCCCACTTGGCGTTGGTCCAGCACAAAAATGGCCATATGTCTGGAGACTGGTTCCACGCCCAAAGAGCCAGGAGGGAAAACTGTGGCTTTTTCTAAAGCTCCTTCGGAACCGCTTGCGTATCCCCACGGACCTGGGGGCTGCAGGCTTTCCTGCTGACTTCAGCCTCAAAACCACCCTTTCCCACTTGGCGCCGCACCAGGCACAAAAATGGCAATATGTCTGGAGACTGGTCCCACACTCAAAGAGCCAGGAGGGAAAACTGTGGCTTTTTCTAAAGCTCTTTGGGAACCGCTAGCGTAGCCCCACACACCTGGGGGCTGCAGGCTTTCCTGCTGCCTTCAGCCTCAAAACTACCCTTTCCCACTTGGTGCCGCACCAGGCCCAAAAATGGCCATATGTCTGGAGACTGGTCCCACGCCCAAAGAGCCAGCAGGGAAAACTAGGCCTTGTTCTAAAGCTCTTTGGGAACCGCTTCCGTAGCCCCACACACCTGGGGGCTGCAGGCTTTCCTGCTGCCTTCAGCCTCAAAACCACCCTTTCCCACTTGGCGCCGCGCCAGGCACAAGAATGGCAATATGTCTGGAGACTGGTCCCATGCCCAAAGAGCCAGCAGGGAAAACTGTGGCTTTTTCTAAAGCTCTTTGGGAAACGCTTGCGTACCCCACAGACTGCAGGCTGCAGGCTTTCATGCTGCCTTCAGCCTCAAAACCACCCTTTCAAACTTGGCGCCGCGCCAGGCACAAAAATGGCCATATGTCTGGAGATTGGTCCACGCCCAAAGAGCCAGCAGGGAAAACCATGCCTTGTTCTAAAGCTCTTTGGGAACCGCTAGCGTAGCCCCACACACCTGGGGGCTGCAGGCTTTCCTGCTGCCTTCAGCCTCAAAACTACCCTTTCCCACTTGGTGCCGCACCAGGCCCAAAAATGGCAATATGTCTGGTGACTGGTCCCACACTCAAAGAGCCAGCAGGGAAAACTATGCCTTGTTCTAAAGGTCTTTGGGAACCGCTGGCGTGGCCCCACACACCTGGGGGCTGCAGGCTTTCCTGCTGCCTTCAGCCTCAAAACCACCCTTTCCCACTTGGCGTTGGTCCAGGCACAAAAATGGCCATATGTCTGGAGACTGGTTCCACGCCCAAAGAGCCAGGAGGGAAAACTGTGGCTTTTTCTAAAGCTCCTTCGGAACCGCTTGCGTATCCCCACGGACCTGGGGGCTGCAGGCTTTCCTGCTGACTTCAGCCTCAAAACCACCCTATCCCACTTGGCGCCGCACCAGGCACAAAAATGGCAATATGTCTGGAGACTGGTCCCACACTCAAAGAGCCAGCAGGGAAAACTGT
The DNA here is from genome assembly GCF_964199755.1 of Larus michahellis. Lineage (NCBI taxonomy): Eukaryota > Metazoa > Chordata > Aves > Charadriiformes > Laridae > Larus > Larus michahellis. The sequence continues at coordinate 405,805 of NW_027436045.1, forward strand.
GGCTTTTTCTAAAGCTCTTTGGGAATCGCTTGAGTACCCCACAGACTGCAGGCTGCAGGCTTTCATGCTGCCTTCAGCCTCAAAACCACCCTTTCAAACTTGGCGCCGCGCCAGGCACAAATATGGCCATATGTCTGGAGATTGGTCCCACGCCCAAAGAGCCAGCAGGGAAAACCATGCCTTGTTCTAAAGCTCTTTGGGAACCGCTTGCGTAGCCCCACAGACCTGGGGGCTGCAGGCTTTCCTGCTGCCTTCAGCCTCAAAACCACCCTTTCCCACTTGGCGCCGCGCCAGGCACAAAAATGGCCATATGTCTGGAGACTGGTCCCACGCCCAAAGAGCCAGCAGGGAAAACTATGCCTTGTTCTAAAGCTCTTTGGGAACCGCTTGCGCAGCCCCACGCACCTGGGGGCTGCAGGCTTTCCTGCTGCCTTCAGCCTCAAAACCACCCTTTCCCACTTGGCGCCGTGCCAGGCACAAAAATGGCCATATGTCTGGAGAGTGGTCCCACGCCCAAAGAGCCAGCAAGGAAAACTGTGGCTTTTTCTCAAGCTCTTTGGGAACCGCTTGCGTAGCCCCAGAGACCTGCGGGCTGCAGGCTTTCCTGCTGCCTTCAGCCTCAAAACCACCCTTTCCCACTTGGTGCCCTGCCAGGCCCAAAAATGGCCATATGTCTGGAGACTGGTCCCACACTCAAAGAGCCAGCAGGGAAAACTGTGGCTTTTTCTAAAGCTCTTTGGGAACCGCTTGTGTAGCCCCACACACCTGGGGGCTGCAGGCTTTCCTGCTGCCTTCAACCTCAAAACCACCCTTTCCCACTTGGCGTTGGTCCAGCACAAAAATGGCCATATGTCTGGAGACTGGTTCCACGCCCAAAGAGCCAGGAGGGAAAACTGTGGCTTTTTCTAAAGCTCCTTCGGAACCGCTTGCGTATCCCCACGGACCTGGGGGCTGCAGGCTTTCCTGCTGACTTCAGCCTCAAAACCACCCTTTCCCACTTGGCGCCGCACCAGGCACAAAAATGGCAATATGTCTGGAGACTGGTCCCACACTCAAAGAGCCAGGAGGGAAAACTGTGGCTTTTTCTAAAGCTCTTTGGGAACCGCTAGCGTAGCCCCACACACCTGGGGGCTGCAGGCTTTCCTGCTGCCTTCAGCCTCAAAACTACCCTTTCCCACTTGGTGCCGCACCAGGCCCAAAAATGGCCATATGTCTGGAGACTGGTCCCACGCCCAAAGAGCCAGCAGGGAAAACTAGGCCTTGTTCTAAAGCTCTTTGGGAACCGCTTCCGTAGCCCCACACAGCTGGGGGCTGCAGGCTTTCCTGCTGCCTTCTGCCTGAAAACCACCCTTTCCCACTTGGCGTCGGTCCAGGCACAAAAATGGCCATATGTCTGGAGACTGGTCCACGCCAAAAGAGCCAGCAGGGAAAACTATGCCTTGTTCTAAAGCTCTTTGGGAACCGCTAGTGTAGCCTCACAGACTGCGGGCTGCAGGCTTTCCTGCTGCCTTCAGCCTCAAAACCACCCTTTCCCACTTGGCGCCGCGCCAGGCACAAAAATGGCCATATGTCTGGAGATGGGTCCCACGCCCAAAGAGCCAGCAGGGAAAACTATGCCTTGTTCTAAAGCTCTTTGGGAACCGCTTGCGTAGCCCCAGAGACCTGCGGGCTGCAGGCTTTCCTGCTGCCTTCAGCCTCAAAACCACCCTTTCCCACTTGGCGCCGCGCCAGGCACAAAAATGGCCATATGTCTGGAGACTGGTCCACGCCCAAAGAGCCAGCAGGGAAAACTATGCCTTGTTCTAAAGCTCTTTGGGAACCGCTTGCGTAGCCCCACAGACCTGGGGGCTGTAGGCTTTCCTGCTGCCTTCAGCCTCAAAACCACCCTTTCCCACTTTGGCGTCGGTGCAGGCACAAAAATGGCCATATGTCTGGAGATTGGTCCCACGCCCACAGAGCCAGCAGGGAAAACTATGCCTTGTTCTAAAGCTCTTTGGGAACCGCTTGCGTGGCCCCACACACCTGGGGGCTGCAGGCTTTCCTGCTGCCTTCAGCCTCAAAACCACCCTTTCCCACTTGGCGCCGCGCCAGGCACAAAAATGGCCATATGTCTGGAGACTGGTCCCACGCCCAAAGAGCCAGCAGGGAAAACTATGCCTTGTTCTAAAGCTCTTTGGGAACCGCTTGCGTAGCCCCACACACCTGGGGGCTGCAGGCTTTCCTGCTGCCTTCAACCTCAAAACCACCCTTTCCCACTTGGCGTTGGTCCAGCACAAAAATGGCCATATGTCTGGAGACTGGTCCCACGCCCAAAGAGCCAGCAGGGAAAACTGTGGCTTTTTCTAAAGCTCTTTGGGAACCGCTTGCGTAGCCCCACACAGCTGGGGGCTGCAGGCTTTCCTGCTGCCTTCAGCCTCAAAACCACCCAATCCCACTTGGCGCCGCGCCAGGCACAAAAATGGCCATATGTCTGGAGACTGGTCCCACGCCCAAAGAGCCAGCAGGGAAAACTGTGGCTTTTTCTAAAGCTCTTTGGGAACCGCTTGTGTAGCCCCACACACCTGGGGGCTGCAGGCTTTCCTGCTGCCTTCAGCCTCAAAACCACCCTTTCCCACTTGGCGCCGCACCAGGCACAAAAATGGCCATATGTCTGGAGATGGGTCCCACGCCCAAAGAGCCAGCAGGGAAAACTATGCCTTGTTCTAAAGCTCTTTGGGAACCGCTTGCGTAGCCCCACAGACCTGGGGGCTGCAGGCTTTCCTGCTGCCTTCAGCCTCAAAACCACCCTTTCCCACTTGGCACTGCGCCAGGCACAAAAATGGCCATATGGCTGGAGACTGGTCCCACGCCCAAAGAGCCAGCAGGGAAAACTATGCCTTGTTGTAAAGCTCTTTGGGAACCGCTTGCGTAGCCCCACACACCTGGGGGCTGCAGGCTTTCCTGCTGCCTTCAGCCTCAAAACCACCCTTTCCCACTTGGCGCCGCGCCAGGCACAAGAATGGCAATATGTCTGGAGACTGGTCCCATGCCCAAAGAGCCAGCAGGGAAAACTGTGGCTTTTTCTAAAGCTCTTTGGGAAACGCTTGCGTACCCCACAGACTGCAGGCTGCAGGCTTTCATGCTGCCTTCAGCCTCAAAACCACCCTTTCAAACTTGGCGCCGCGCCAGGCACAAAAATGGCCATATGTCTGGAGATTGGTCCACGCCCAAAGAGCCAGCAGGGAAAACCATGCCTTGTTCTAAAGCTCTTTGGGAACCGCTAGCGTAGCCCCACACACCTGGGGGCTGCAGGCTTTCCTGCTGCCTTCAGCCTCAAAACTACCCTTTCCCACTTGGTGCCGCACCAGGCCCAAAAATGGCAATATGTCTGGTGACTGGTCCCACACTCAAAGAGCCAGCAGGGAAAACTATGCCTTGTTCTAAAGGTCTTTGGGAACCGCTGGCGTGGCCCCACACACCTGGGGGCTGCAGGCTTTCCTGCTGCCTTCAGCCTCAAAACCACCCTTTCCCACTTGGCGTTGGTCCAGGCACAAAAATGGCCATATGTCTGGAGACTGGTTCCACGCCCAAAGAGCCAGGAGGGAAAACTGTGGCTTTTTCTAAAGCTCCTTCGGAACCGCTTGCGTATCCCCACGGACCTGGGGGCTGCAGGCTTTCCTGCTGACTTCAGCCTCAAAACCACCCTATCCCACTTGGCGCCGCACCAGGCACAAAAATGGCAATATGTCTGGAGACTGGTCCCACACTCAAAGAGCCAGCAGGGAAAACTGTGGCTTTTTCTAAAGCTCTTTGGGAATCGCTTGAGTACCCCACAGACTGCAGGCTGCAGGCTTTCATGCTGCCTTCAGCCTCAAAACCACCCTTTCAAACTTGGCGCCGCGCCAGGCACAAATATGGCCATATGTCTGGAGATTGGTCCCACGCCCAAAGAGCCAGCAGGGAAAACCATGCCTTGTTCTAAAGCTCTTTGGGAACCGCTTGCGTAGCCCCACAGACCTGGGGGCTGCAGGCTTTCCTGCTGCCTTCAGCCTCAAAACCACCCTTTCCCACTTGGCGCCGCGCCAGGCACAAAAATGGCCATATGTCTGGAGACTGGTCCCACGCCCAAAGAGCCAGCAGGGAAAACTATGCCTTGTTCTAAAGCTCTTTGGGAACCGCTTGCGCAGCCCCACGCACCTGGGGGCTGCAGGCTTTCCTGCTGCCTTCAGCCTCAAAACCACCCTTTCCCACTTGGCGCAGCGCCAGGCACAAAAATGGCCATATGTCTGGAGAGTGGTCCCACGCCCAAAGAGCCAGCAAGGAAAACTGTGGCTTTTTCTCAAGCTCTTTGGGAACCGCTTGCGTAGCCCCAGAGACCTGCGGGCTGCAGGCTTTCCTGCTGCCTTCAGCCTCAAAACCACCCTTTCCCACTTGGTGCCCTGCCAGGCCCAAAAATGGCCATATGTCTGGAGACTGGTCCCACACTCAAAGAGCCAGCAGGGAAAACTGTGGCTTTTTCTAAAGCTCTTTGGGAACCGCTTGTGTAGCCCCACACACCTGGGGGCTGCAGGCTTTCCTGCTGCCTTCAACCTCAAAACCACCCTTTCCCACTTGGCGTTGGTCCAGCACAAAAATGGCCATATGTCTGGAGACTGGTTCCACGCCCAAAGAGCCAGGAGGGAAAACTGTGGCTTTTTCTAAAGCTCCTTCGGAACCGCTTGCGTATCCCCACGGACCTGGGGGCTGCAGGCTTTCCTGCTGACTTCAGCCTCAAAACCACCCTTTCCCACTTGGCGCCGCACCAGGCACAAAAATGGCAATATGTCTGGAGACTGGTCCCACACTCAAAGAGCCAGGAGGGAAAACTGTGGCTTTTTCTAAAGCTCTTTGGGAACCGCTAGCGTAGCCCCACACACCTGGGGGCTGCAGGCTTTCCTGCTGCCTTCAGCCTCAAAACTACCCTTTCCCACTTGGTGCCGCACCAGGCCCAAAAATGGCAATATGTCTGGTGACTGGTCCCACACTCAAAGAGCCAGCAGGGAAAACTATGCCTTGTTCTAAAGCTCTTTGGGAACCGCTGGCGTGGCCCCACACACCTGGGGGCTGCAGGCTTTCCTGCTGCCTTCAGCCTCAAAACCACCCTTTCCCACTTGGCGTTGGTCCAGGCACAAAAATGGCCATATGTCTGGAGACTGGTTCCACGCCCAAAGAGCCAGGAGGGAAAACTGTGGCTTTTTCTAAAGCTCCTTCGGAACCGCTTGCGTATCCCCACGGAACTGGGGGCTGCAGGCTTTCCTGCTGACTTCAGCCTCAAAACCACCCTATCCCACTTGGCGCCGCACCAGGCACAAAAATGGCAATATGTCTGGAGACTGGTCCCACACTCAAAGAGCCAGCAGGGAAAACTGTGGCTTTTTCTAAAGCTCTTTGGGAATCGCTTGAGTACCCCACAGACTGCAGGCTGAAGGCTTTCATGCTGCCTTCAGCCTCAAAACCACCCTTTCAAACTTGGCGCCGCGCCAGGCACAAATATGGCCATATGTCTAGAGATTGGTCCCACGCCCAAAGAGCCAGCAGGGAAAACCATGCCTTGTTCTAAAGCTCTTTGGGAACCGCTTGCGTAGCCCCACACACCTGGGGGCTGCAGGCTTTCCTGCTGCCTTCAGCCTCAAAACCACCCTTTCCCACTTGGCGCCGCGCCAGGCACAAAAATGGCCATATGTCTGGAGACTGGTCCCACGCCCAAAGAGCCAGCAGGGAAAACTATGCCTTGTTCTAAAGCTCTTTGGGAACCGCTTGCGCAGCCCCACGCACCTGGGGGCTGCAGGCTTTCCTGCTGCCTTCAGCCTCAAAACCACCCTTTCCCACTTGGCGCCGTGCCAGGCACAAAAATGGCCATATGTCTGGAGACTGGTCCCACGCCCAAAGAGCCAGCAAGGAAAACTGTGGCTTTTTCTCAAGCTCTTTGGGAACCGCTTGCGTAGCCCCAGAGACCTGCGGGCTGCAGGCTTTCCTGCTGCCTTCAGCCTCAAAACCACCCTTTCCCACTTGGTGCCCTGCCAGGCCCAAAAATGGCCATATGTCTGGAGACTGGTCCCACACTCAAAGAGCCAGCAGGGAAAACTGTGGCTTTTTCTAAAGCTCTTTGGGAACCGCTTGTGTAGCCCCACACACCTGGGGGCTGCAGGCTTTCCTGCTGCCTTCAGCCTCAAAACCACCCTTTCCCACTTGGCGTTGGTCCAGGCACAAAAATGGCCATATGTCTGGAGACTGGTTCCACGCCCAAAGAGCCAGGAGGGAAAACTGTGGCTTTTTCTAAAGCTCCTTCGGAACCGCTTGCGTATCCCCACGGACCTGGGGGCTGCAGGCTTTCCTGCTGCCTTCAGCCTCAAAACCACCCTTTCCCACTTGGCGCCGCACCAGGCACAAAAATGGCAATATGTCTGGAGACTGGTCCCACACTCAAAGAGCCAGCAGGGAAAACTGTGGCTTTTTCTCAAGCTCTTTGGGAACCGCTTGCGTAGCCCCAGAGACCTGCGAGCTGCAGGCTTTCCTGCTGCCTTCAGCCTCAAAACCACCCTTTCCCACTTGGTGCCCTGCCAGGCCCAAAAATGGCCATATGTCTGGAGACTGGTCCCACACTCAAAGAGCCAGGAGGGAAAACTGTGGCTTTTTCTAAAGCTCTTTGGGAACCGCTTGTGTAGCCCCACACACCTGGGGGCTGCAGGCTTTCATGCTGCCTTCAGCCTCAAAACCACCCTTTCAAACTTGGCGCCGCGCCAGGCACAAATATGGCCATATGTCTGGAGATTGGTCCCACGCCCAAAGAGCCAGCAGGGAAAACCATGCCTTGTTCTAAAGCTCTTTGGGAACCGCTTGCGTAGCCCCACGCACCTGGGGGCTGCAGGCTTTCCTGCTGCCTTCAGCCTCAAAACCACCCTTTCCCACTTGGCGCCGCGCCAGGCACAAAAATGGCCATATGTCTGGAGACTGGTCCCACGCCCAAAGAGCCAGCAGGGAAAACTATGCCTTGTTCTAAAGCTCTTTGGGAACCGCTTGCGCAGCCCCACGCACCTGGGGGCTGCAGGCTTTCCTGCTGCCTTCAGCCTCAAAACCACCCTTTCCCACTTGGCGCAGCGCCAGGCACAAAAATGGCCATATGTCTGGAGAGTGGTCCCACGCCCAAAGAGCCAGCAAGGAAAACTGTGGCTTTTTCTCAAGCTCTTTGGGAACCGCTTGCGTAGCCCCAGAGACCTGCGGGCTGCAGGCTTTCCTGCTGCCTTCAGCCTCAAAACCACCCTTTCCCACTTGATGCCCTGCCAGGCCCAAAAATGGCCATATGTCTGGAGACTGGTCCCACACTCAAAGAGCCAGCAGGGAAAACTGTGGCTTTTTCTAAAGCTCTTTGGGAACCGCTTGTGTAGCCCCACACACCTGGGGGCTGCAGGCTTTCCTGCTGCCTTCAACCTCAAAACCACCCTTTCCCACTTGGCGTTGGTCCAGCACAAAAATGGCCATATGTCTGGAGACTGGTTCCACGCCCAAAGAGCCAGGAGGGAAAACTGTGGCTTTTTCTAAAGCTCCTTCGGAACCGCTTGCGTATCCCCACGGACCTGGGGGCTGCAGGCTTTCCTGCTGACTTCAGCCTCAAAACCACCCTTTCCCACTTGGCGCCGCACCAGGCACAAAAATGGCAATATGTCTGGAGACTGGTCCCACACTCAAAGAGCCAGGAGGGAAAACTGTGGCTTTTTCTAAAGCTCTTTGGGAACCGCTAGCGTAGCCCCACACACCTGGGGGCTGCAGGCTTTCCTGCTGCCTTCAACCTCAAAACCACCCTTTCCCACTTGGCGTTGGTCCAGCACAAAAATGGCCATATGTCTGGAGACTGGTTCCACGCCCAAAGAGCCAGGAGGGAAAACTGTGGCTTTTTCTAAAGCTCCTTCGGAACCGCTTGCGTATCCCCACGGACCTGGGGGCTGCAGGCTTTCCTGCTGACTTCAGCCTCAAAACCACCCTTTCCCACTTGGCGCCGCACCAGGCACAAAAATGGCAATATGTCTGGAGACTGGTCCCACACTCAAAGAGCCAGGAGGGAAAACTGTGGCTTTTTCTAAAGCTCTTTGGGAACCGCTAGCGTAGCCCCACACACCTGGGGGCTGCAGGCTTTCCTGCTGCCTTCAGCCTCAAAACTACCCTTTCCCACTTGGTGCCGCACCAGGCCCAAAAATGGCCATATGTCTGGAGACTGGTCCCACGCCCAAAGAGCCAGCAGGGAAAACTAGGCCTTGTTCTAAAGCTCTTTGGGAACCGCTTCCGTAGCCCCACACAGCTGGGGGCTGCAGGCTTTCCTGCTGCCTTCTGCCTGAAAACCACCCTTTCCCACTTGGCGTCGGTCCAGGCACAAAAATGGCCATATGTCTGGAGACTGGTCCACGCCAAAAGAGCCAGCAGGGAAAACTATGCCTTGTTCTAAAGCTCTTTGGGAACCGCTAGTGTAGCCTCACAGACTGCGGGCTGCAGGCTTTCCTGCTGCCTTCAGCCTCAAAACCACCCTTTCCCACTTGGCGCCGCGCCAGGCACAAAAATGGCCATATGTCTGGAGATGGGTCCCACGCCCAAAGAGCCAGCAGGGAAAACTATGCCTTGTTCTAAAGCTCTTTGGGAACCGCTTGCGTAGCCCCAGAGACCTGCGGGCTGCAGGCTTTCCTGCTGCCTTCAGCCTCAAAACCACCCTTTCCCACTTGGCGCCGCGCCAGGCACAAAAATGGCCATATGTCTGGAGACTGGTCCACGCCCAAAGAGCCAGCAGGGAAAACTATGCCTTGTTCTAAAGCTCTTTGGGAACCGCTTGCGTAGCCCCACAGACCTGGGGGCTGTAGGCTTTCCTGCTGCCTTCAGCCTCAAAACCACCCTTTCCCACTTTGGCGTCGGTGCAGGCACAAAAATGGCCATATGTCTGGAGATTGGTCCCACGCCCACAGAGCCAGCAGGGAAAACTATGCCTTGTTCTAAAGCTCTTTGGGAACCGCTTGCGTGGCCCCACACACCTGGGGGCTGCAGGCTTTCCTGCTGCCTTCAGCCTCAAAACCACCCTTTCCCACTTGGCGCCGCGCCAGGCACAAAAATGGCCATATGTCTGGAGACTGGTCCCACGCCCAAAGAGCCAGCAGGGAAAACTATGCCTTGTTCTAAAGCTCTTTGGGAACCGCTTGCGTAGCCCCACACACCTGGGGGCTGCAGGCTTTCCTGCTGCCTTCAACCTCAAAACCACCCTTTCCCACTTGGCGTTGGTCCAGCACAAAAATGGCCATATGTCTGGAGACTGGTCCCACGCCCAAAGAGCCAGCAGGGAAAACTGTGGCTTTTTCTAAAGCTCTTTGGGAACCGCTTGCGTAGCCCCACACAGCTGGGGGCTGCAGGCTTTCCTGCTGCCTTCAGCCTCAAAACCACCCAATCCCACTTGGCGCCGCGCCAGGCACAAAAATGGCCATATGTCTGGAGACTGGTCCCACGCCCAAAGAGCCAGCAGGGAAAACTGTGGCTTTTTCTAAAGCTCTTTGGGAACCGCTTGTGTAGCCCCACACACCTGGGGGCTGCAGGCTTTCCTGCTGCCTTCAGCCTCAAAACCACCCTTTCCCACTTGGCGCCGCACCAGGCACAAAAATGGCCATATGTCTGGAGATGGGTCCCACGCCCAAAGAGCCAGCAGGGAAAACTATGCCTTGTTCTAAAGCTCTTTGGGAACCGCTTGCGTAGCCCCACAGACCTGGGGGCTGCAGGCTTTCCTGCTGCCTTCAGCCTCAAAACCACCCTTTCCCACTTGGCACTGCGCCAGGCACAAAAATGGCCATATGGCTGGAGACTGGTCCCACGCCCAAAGAGCCAGCAGGGAAAACTATGCCTTGTTGTAAAGCTCTTTGGGAACCGCTTGCGTAGCCCCACACACCTGGGGGCTGCAGGCTTTCCTGCTGCCTTCAGCCTCAAAACCACCCTTTCCCACTTGGCGCCGCGCCAGGCACAAGAATGGCAATATGTCTGGAGACTGGTCCCATGCCCAAAGAGCCAGCAGGGAAAACTGTGGCTTTTTCTAAAGCTCTTTGGGAAACGCTTGCGTACCCCACAGACTGCAGGCTGCAGGCTTTCATGCTGCCTTCAGCCTCAAAACCACCCTTTCAAACTTGGCGCCGCGCCAGGCACAAAAATGGCCATATGTCTGGAGATTGGTCCACGCCCAAAGAGCCAGCAGGGAAAACCATGCCTTGTTCTAAAGCTCTTTGGGAACCGCTAGCGTAGCCCCACACACCTGGGGGCTGCAGGCTTTCCTGCTGCCTTCAGCCTCAAAACTACCCTTTCCCACTTGGTGCCGCACCAGGCCCAAAAATGGCAATATGTCTGGTGACTGGTCCCACACTCAAAGAGCCAGCAGGGAAAACTATGCCTTGTTCTAAAGGTCTTTGGGAACCGCTGGCGTGGCCCCACACACCTGGGGGCTGCAGGCTTTCCTGCTGCCTTCAGCCTCAAAACCACCCTTTCCCACTTGGCGTTGGTCCAGGCACAAAAATGGCCATATGTCTGGAGACTGGTTCCACGCCCAAAGAGCCAGGAGGGAAAACTGTGGCTTTTTCTAAAGCTCCTTCGGAACCGCTTGCGTATCCCCACGGACCTGGGGGCTGCAGGCTTTCCTGCTGACTTCAGCCTCAAAACCACCCTATCCCACTTGGCGCCGCACCAGGCACAAAAATGGCAATATGTCTGGAGACTGGTCCCACACTCAAAGAGCCAGCAGGGAAAACTGTGGCTTTTTCTAAAGCTCTTTGGGAATCGCTTGAGTACCCCACAGACTGCAGGCTGCAGGCTTTCATGCTGCCTTCAGCCTCAAAACCACCCTTTCAAACTTGGCGCCGCGCCAGGCACAAATATGGCCATATGTCTGGAGATTGGTCCCACGCCCAAAGAGCCAGCAGGGAAAACCATGCCTTGTTCTAAAGCTCTTTGGGAACCGCTTGCGTAGCCCCACAGACCTGGGGGCTGCAGGCTTTCCTGCTGCCTTCAGCCTCAAAACCACCCTTTCCCACTTGGCGCCGCGCCAGGCACAAAAATGGCCATATGTCTGGAGACTGGTCCCACGCCCAAAGAGCCAGCAGGGAAAACTATGCCTTGTTCTAAAGCTCTTTGGGAACCGCTTGCGCAGCCCCACGCACCTGGGGGCTGCAGGCTTTCCTGCTGCCTTCAGCCTCAAAACCACCCTTTCCCACTTGGCGCAGCGCCAGGCACAAAAATGGCCATATGTCTGGAGAGTGGTCCCACGCCCAAAGAGCCAGCAAGGAAAACTGTGGCTTTTTCTCAAGCTCTTTGGGAACCGCTTGCGTAGCCCCAGAGACCTGCGGGCTGCAGGCTTTCCTGCTGCCTTCAGCCTCAAAACCACCCTTTCCCACTTGGTGCCCTGCCAGGCCCAAAAATGGCCATATGTCTGGAGACTGGTCCCACACTCAAAGAGCCAGCAGGGAAAACTGTGGCTTTTTCTAAAGCTCTTTGGGAACCGCTTGTGTAGCCCCACACACCTGGGGGCTGCAGGCTTTCCTGCTGCCTTCAACCTCAAAACCACCCTTTCCCACTTGGCGTTGGTCCAGCACAAAAATGGCCATATGTCTGGAGACTGGTTCCACGCCCAAAGAGCCAGGAGGGAAAACTGTGGCTTTTTCTAAAGCTCCTTCGGAACCGCTTGCGTATCCCCACGGACCTGGGGGCTGCAGGCTTTCCTGCTGACTTCAGCCTCAAAACCACCCTTTCCCACTTGGCGCCGCACCAGGCACAAAAATGGCAATATGTCTGGAGACTGGTCCCACACTCAAAGAGCCAGGAGGGAAAACTGTGGCTTTTTCTAAAGCTCTTTGGGAACCGCTAGCGTAGCCCCACACACCTGGGGGCTGCAGGCTTTCCTGCTGCCTTCAGCCTCAAAACTACCCTTTCCCACTTGGTGCCGCACCAGGCCCAAAAATGGCAATATGTCTGGTGACTGGTCCCACACTCAAAGAGCCAGCAGGGAAAACTATGCCTTGTTCTAAAGCTCTTTGGGAACCGCTGGCGTGGCCCCACACACCTGGGGGCTGCAGGCTTTCCTGCTGCCTTCAGCCTCAAAACCACCCTTTCCCACTTGGCGTTGGTCCAGGCACAAAAATGGCCATATGTCTGGAGACTGGTTCCACGCCCAAAGAGCCAGGAGGGAAAACTGTGGCTTTTTCTAAAGCTCCTTCGGAACCGCTTGCGTATCCCCACGGAACTGGGGGCTGCAGGCTTTCCTGCTGACTTCAGCCTCAAAACCACCCTATCCCACTTGGCGCCGCACCAGGCACAAAAATGGCAATATGTCTGGAGACTGGTCCCACACTCAAAGAGCCAGCAGGGAAAACTGTGGCTTTTTCTAAAGCTCTTTGGGAATCGCTTGAGTACCCCACAGACTGCAGGCTGAAGGCTTTCATGCTGCCTTCAGCCTCAAAACCACCCTTTCAAACTTGGCGCCGCGCCAGGCACAAATATGGCCATATGTCTAGAGATTGGTCCCACGCCCAAAGAGCCAGCAGGGAAAACCATGCCTTGTTCTAAAGCTCTTTGGGAACCGCTTGCGTAGCCCCACACACCTGGGGGCTGCAGGCTTTCCTGCTGCCTTCAGCCTCAAAACCACCCTTTCCCACTTGGCGCCGCGCCAGGCACAAAAATGGCCATATGTCTGGAGACTGGTCCCACGCCCAAAGAGCCAGCAGGGAAAACTATGCCTTGTTCTAAAGCTCTTTGGGAACCGCTTGCGCAGCCCCACGCACCTGGGGGCTGCAGGCTTTCCTGCTGCCTTCAGCCTCAAAACCACCCTTTCCCACTTGGCGCCGTGCCAGGCACAAAAATGGCCATATGTCTGGAGACTGGTCCCACGCCCAAAGAGCCAGCAAGGAAAACTGTGGCTTTTTCTCAAGCTCTTTGGGAACCGCTTGCGTAGCCCCAGAGACCTGCGGGCTGCAGGCTTTCCTGCTGCCTTCAGCCTCAAAACCACCCTTTCCCACTTGGTGCCCTGCCAGGCCCAAAAATGGCCATATGTCTGGAGACTGGTCCCACACTCAAAGAGCCAGCAGGGAAAACTGTGGCTTTTTCTAAAGCTCTTTGGGAACCGCTTGTGTAGCCCCACACACCTGGGGGCTGCAGGCTTTCCTGCTGCCTTCAGCCTCAAAACCACCCTTTCCCACTTGGCGTTGGTCCAGGCACAAAAATGGCCATATGTCTGGAGACTGGTTCCACGCCCAAAGAGCCAGGAGGGAAAACTGTGGCTTTTTCTAAAGCTCCTTCGGAACCGCTTGCGTATCCCCACGGACCTGGGGGCTGCAGGCTTTCCTGCTGCCTTCAGCCTCAAAACCACCCTTTCCCACTTGGCGCCGCACCAGGCACAAAAATGGCAATATGTCTGGAGACTGGTCCCACACTCAAAGAGCCAGCAGGGAAAACTGTGGCTTTTTCTCAAGCTCTTTGGGAACCGCTTGCGTAGCCCCAGAGACCTGCGAGCTGCAGGCTTTCCTGCTGCCTTCAGCCTCAAAACCACCCTTTCCCACTTGGTGCCCTGCCAGGCCCAAAAATGGCCATATGTCTGGAGACTGGTCCCACACTCAAAGAGCCAGGAGGGAAAACTGTGGCTTTTTCTAAAGCTCTTTGGGAACCGCTTGTGTAGCCCCACACACCTGGGGGCTGCAGGCTTTCATGCTGCCTTCAGCCTCAAAACCACCCTTTCAAACTTGGCGCCGCGCCAGGCACAAATATGGCCATATGTCTGGAGATTGGTCCCACGCCCAAAGAGCCAGCAGGGAAAACCATGCCTTGTTCTAAAGCTCTTTGGGAACCGCTTGCGTAGCCCCACGCACCTGGGGGCTGCAGGCTTTCCTGCTGCCTTCAGCCTCAAAACCACCCTTTCCCACTTGGCGCCGCGCCAGGCACAAAAATGGCCATATGTCTGGAGACTGGTCCCACGCCCAAAGAGCCAGCAGGGAAAACTATGCCTTGTTCTAAAGCTCTTTGGGAACCGCTTGCGCAGCCCCACGCACCTGGGGGCTGCAGGCTTTCCTGCTGCCTTCAGCCTCAAAACCACCCTTTCCCACTTGGCGCAGCGCCAGGCACAAAAATGGCCATATGTCTGGAGAGTGGTCCCACGCCCAAAGAGCCAGCAAGGAAAACTGTGGCTTTTTCTCAAGCTCTTTGGGAACCGCTTGCGTAGCCCCAGAGACCTGCGGGCTGCAGGCTTTCCTGCTGCCTTCAGCCTCAAAACCACCCTTTCCCACTTGATGCCCTGCCAGGCCCAAAAATGGCCATATGTCTGGAGACTGGTCCCACACTCAAAGAGCCAGCAGGGAAAACTGTGGCTTTTTCTAAAGCTCTTTGGGAACCGCTTGTGTAGCCCCACACACCTGGGGGCTGCAGGCTTTCCTGCTGCCTTCAACCTCAAAACCACCCTTTCCCACTTGGCGTTGGTCCAGCACAAAAATGGCCATATGTCTGGAGACTGGTTCCACGCCCAAAGAGCCAGGAGGGAAAACTGTGGCTTTTTCTAAAGCTCCTTCGGAACCGCTTGCGTATCCCCACGGACCTGGGGGCTGCAGGCTTTCCTGCTGACTTCAGCCTCAAAACCACCCTTTCCCACTTGGCGCCGCACCAGGCACAAAAATGGCAATATGTCTGGAGACTGGTCCCACACTCAAAGAGCCAGGAGGGAAAACTGTGGCTTTTTCTAAAGCTCTTTGGGAACCGCTAGCGTAGCCCCACACACCTGGGGGCTGCAGGCTTTCCTGCTGCCTTCAGCCTCAAAACTACCCTTTCCCACTTGGTGCCGCACCAGGCCCAAAAATGGCAATATGTCTGGTGACTGGTCCCACACTCAAAGAGCCAGCAGGGAAAACTATGCCTTGTTCTAAAGCTCTTTGGGAACCGCTGGCGTGGCCCCACACACCTGGGGGCTGCAGGCTTTCCTGCTGCCTTCAGCCTCAAAACCACCCTTTCCCACTTGGCGTTGGTCCAGGCACAAAAATGGCCATATGTCTGGAGACTGGTTCCACGCCCAAAGAGCCAGGAGGGAAAACTGTGGCTTTTTCTAAAGCTCCTTCGGAACCGCTTGCGTATCCCCACGGAACTGGGGGCTGCAGGCTTTCCTGCTGACTTCAGCCTCAAAACCACCCTATCCCACTTGGCGCCGCACCAGGCACAAAAATGGCAATATGTCTGGAGACTGGTCCCACACTCAAAGAGCCAGCAGGGAAAACTGTGGCTTTTTCTAAAGCTCTTTGGGAATCGCTTGAGTACCCCACAGACTGCAGGCTGAAGGCTTTCATGCTGCCTTCAGCCTCAAAACCACCCTTTCAAACTTGGCGCCGCGCCAGGCACAAATATGGCCATATGTCTAGAGATTGGTCCCACGCCCAAAGAGCCAGCAGGGAAAACCATGCCTTGTTCTAAAGCTCTTTGGGAACCGCTTGCGTAGCCCCACACACCTGGGGGCTGCAGGCTTTCCTGCTGCCTTCAGCCTCAAAACCACCCTTTCCCACTTGGCGCCGCGCCAGGCACAAAAATGGCCATATGTCTGGAGACTGGTCCCACGCCCAAAGAGCCAGCAGGGAAAACTATGCCTTGTTCTAAAGCTCTTTGGGAACCGCTTGCGCAGCCCCACGCACCTGGGGGCTGCAGGCTTTCCTGCTGCCTTCAGCCTCAAAACCACCCTTTCCCACTTGGCGCCGTGCCAGGCACAAAAATGGCCATATGTCTGGAGACTGGTCCCACGCCCAAAGAGCCAGCAAGGAAAACTGTGGCTTTTTCTCAAGCTCTTTGGGAACCGCTTGCGTAGCCCCAGAGACCTGCGGGCTGCAGGCTTTCCTGCTGCCTTCAGCCTCAAAACCACCCTTTCCCACTTGGTGCCCTGCCAGGCCCAAAAATGGCCATATGTCTGGAGACTGGTCCCACACTCAAAGAGCCAGCAGGGAAAACTGTGGCTTTTTCTAAAGCTCTTTGGGAACCGCTTGTGTAGCCCCACACACCTGGGGGCTGCAGGCTTTCCTGCTGCCTTCAGCCTCAAAACCACCCTTTCCCACTTGGCGTTGGTCCAGGCACAAAAATGGCCATATGTCTGGAGACTGGTTCCACGCCCAAAGAGCCAGGAGGGAAAACTGTGGCTTTTTCTAAAGCTCCTTCGGAACCGCTTGCGTATCCCCACGGACCTGGGGGCTGCAGGCTTTCCTGCTGCCTTCAGCCTCAAAACCACCCTTTCCCACTTGGCGCCGCACCAGGCACAAAAATGGCAATATGTCTGGAGACTGGTCCCACACTCAAAGAGCCAGCAGGGAAAACTGTGGCTTTTTCTCAAGCTCTTTGGGAACCGCTTGCGTAGCCCCAGAGACCTGCGAGCTGCAGGCTTTCCTGCTGCCTTCAGCCTCAAAACCACCCTTTCCCACTTGGTGCCCTGCCAGGCCCAAAAATGGCCATATGTCTGGAGACTGGTCCCACACTCAAAGAGCCAGGAGGGAAAACTGTGGCTTTTTCTAAAGCTCTTTGGGAACCGCTTGTGTAGCCCCACACACCTGGGGGCTGCAGGCTTTCCTGCTGCCTTCAGCCTCAAAACCACCCTTTCCCACTTGGCGCCGCAACAGGCACAAAAATGGCGATATGTCTGGAGATGGGTCCCACGCCCAAAGAGCCAGCAGGGAAAACTAGGCCTTGTTCTAAAGCTCTTTGGGAACCGCTTGCGTAGCCCCACACACCTGGGGGCTGCAGGCTTTCCTGCTGCCTTCAGCCTCAAAACCACCCTTTCCCACTTGGCGCCGCGCCAGGCACAAAAATGGCCATATGTCTGGAGACTGGTCCCACGCCCAAAGAGCCAGCAGGGAAAACTATGCCTTGTTCTAAAGCTCTTTGGGAACCGCTTGCGTGGCCCCACAGACCTGGGGGCTGCAGGCTTTCCTGCTCCCTTCAGCCTCAAAACCACCCTTTCCCACTTGGCGTCGGACCAGGCCCAAAAATGGCCATATGTCTGGAGACTGGTCCCACGCCCAAAGAGCCAGCAGGGAAAACTATGCCTTGTTGTAAAGCTCTTTGGGAACCGCTTGCGTAGCCCCACACACCTGGGGGCTGCAGGCTTTCATGCTGCCTTCAGCCTCAAAACCACCCTTTCCCACTTGGCGCCGCGCCAGGCACAAAAATGGCCATATGTCTGGAGACTGGTCCCACGCTCAAAGAGCCAGCAGGGAAAACTATGCCTTGTTCTAAAGCTCTTTGGGAACCGCTTGCGTAGCCCCACGCACCTGGGGGCTGCAGGCTTTCCTGCTGCCTTCAGCCTCAAAACCACCCTTTCCCACTTGGCGCCGTGCCAGGCACAAAAATGGCCATATGTCTGGAGACTGGTCCCACGCCCAAAGAGCCAGCAAGGAAAACTTTGGCTTTTTCTCAAGCTCTTTGGGAACCGCTTGCGTAGCCCCACACACCTGCGGGCTGCAGGCTTTCCTGCTGCCTTCAGCCTCAAAACCACCCTTTCCCACTTGGTGCCGTGCCAGGCCCAAAAATGGCCATATGTCTGGAGACTGGTCCCACACTCAAAGAGCCAGGAGGGAAAACTGTGGCTTTTTCTAAAGCTCTTTGGGAACCGCTTGTGTAGCCCCACACACCTGGGGGCTGCAGGCTTTCCTGCTGCCTTCAGCCTCAAAACCACCCTTTCCCACTTGGCGTCGGACCAGGCCCAAAAATGGCCATATGTCTGGAGACTGGTCCCACGCCCAAAGAGCCAGCAGGGAAAACTATGCCTTGTTCTAAAGCTCTTTGGGAACCGCTTGCGTAGCCCCACACACCTGCGTGCTGCAGGCTTTCCTGCTGCCTTCAGCCTGAAAAACACCCTTTCCCACTTGGCGCTGCGCCAGGCACAAAAATGGCCATATGTCTGGAGACTGGTCCACGCCGAAAGAGCCAGCAGGGAAAACTATGCCTTGTTCTAAAGCTCTTTGGGAACCGCTTGTGTAGCCTCACAGACTGCGGGCTGCAGGCTTTCCTGCTGCCTTCAGCCTCAAAACCACCCTTTCCCACTTGGCGCCGCGCCAGGCACAAAAATGGCCATATGTCTGGAGACTGGTCCCACGCCCAAAGAGCCAGCAGGGAAAACTAGGCCTTGTTCTAAAGCTCTTTGGGAACCGCTTGCGTAGCCCCACAGACCTGGGGGCTGCAGGCTTTCCTGCTGCCTTCAGCCTCAAAACCACCCTTTCCCAATTTGGCGTCGGTCCAGGCACAAAAATGGCCATATGTCTGGAGATTGGTCCCACGCCCACAGAGCCAGCAGGGAAAACTATGCCTTGTTCTAAAGCTCTTTGGGAACCGCTTGCGTGGCACCACACACCTGGGGGCTGCAGGCTTTCCTGCTGCCTTCAGCCTCAAAACCACCCTTTCCCACTTGGCCCCGCGCCAGGCACAAAAATGGCCATATGTCTGGAGACTGGTCCCACGCCCAAAGAGCCAGCAGGGAAAACTATGCCTTGTTCTAAAGCTCTTTGGGAACCGCTTGCGTAGCCCCACACACCTGGGGGCTGCAGGCTTTCCTGCTGCCTTCAGCCTCAAAACCACCCTTTCCCACCTGGTGCCTTGCCAGGCCCAAAAATGGCCATATGTCTGGAGACTGGTCCCACACTCAAAGAGCCAGGAGGGAAAACTGTGGCTTTTTCTAAAGCTCTTTGGGAACCGCTTGTGTAGCCCCAGAGACCTGCGGGCTGCAGGCTTTCCTGCTGCCTTCAGCCTCAAAACCACCCTTTCCCACTTGGCGCCGCGCCAGGCACAAAAATGGCCATATGTCTGGAGATGGGTCCCACGCCCAAAGAGCCAGCAGGGAAAACTATGCCTTGTTCTAAAGCTCTTTGGGTACCGCTTGCGTAGCCCCACACACCTGGGGGCTGCAGGCTTTCCTGCTGCCTTCAGCCTCAAAACCACCCTTTCCCACTTGGTGCCGTGCCAGGCCCAAAAATGGCCATATGTCTGGAGACTGGTCCCACACTCAAAGAGCCAGGAGGGAAAACTGTGGCTTTTTCTAAAGCTCTTTGGGAACCGCTTGTGTAGCCCCACACACCTGGGGGCTGCAGGCTTTCCTGCTGCCTTCAGCCTCAAAACCACCCTTTCCCACTTGACGCCGCGCCAGGCACAAAAATGGCCATATGTCTGGAGATTGGTCCCACGCCCAAAGAGCCAGCAGGGAAAACTATGCCTTGTTCTAAAGCTCTTTCGGAACCGCTTGCGTAGCCCCACACACCTGGGGGCTGCACGCTTTCCTGCTGCCTTCAGCCTCAAAACCACCCTTTCCCACTTGGCGTCGGACCAGGCCCAAAAATGGCCATATGTCTGGAGACTGGTCCCACGCCCAAAGAGCCAGGAAGGAAAACTGTAGCTTTTTCTCAAGCTCTTTGGGAACCGCTTGCGCAGCCCCACACACCTGGGGGCTGCAGGCTTTCCTGCTGCCTTCAGCCTCAAAACCACCCTTTCCCACTTGGCGCCGTGCCAGGCACAAAAATGGCCATATGGCTGGAGACTGGTCCCACGCCCAAAGAGCCAGCAAGGAAAACTGTGGCTTTTTCTCAAGCTCTTTGGGAACCGCTTGCGTACCCCACAGACTGCAGGCTGCAGGCTTTCATGCTGCCTTCAGCCTCAAAACCACCCTTTCAAACTTGGCGCCGCGCCAGGCACAAAAATGGCCATATGTCTGGAGACTGGTCCACGCCCAAAGAGCCAGCAGGGAAAACTATGCCTTGTTCTAAAGCTCTTTGGGAACCGTTTGCGTAGCCCCAGAGACCTGCGGGCTGCAGGCTTTCCTGCTGCCTTCAGCCTCAAAACCACCCTTTCCCACTTGGTGCCGCACCAGGCCCAAAAATGGCCATATGTCTGGAGACTGGTCCCACACTCAAAGAGCCAGGAGGGAAAACTGTGGCTTTTTCTAAAGCTCTTTGGGAACCGCTTGTGTAGCCCCACACACCTGGGGGCTGCAGGCTTTCCTGCTGCCTTCAGCCTCAAAACCACCCTTTCCCACTTGGCGCCGCGCCAGGCACAAAAACAGCAATATGTCTGGAGATGGGTCCCACGCCCAAAGAGCCAGCAGGGAAAACTATGCCTTGTTCTAAAGCTCTTTGGGAACCGCTTGCGTAGCCCCACACACCTGGGGGCTGCAGGCTTTCCTGCTGCCTTCAGCCTCAAAACCACCCTTTCCCACTTGGCGTCGGACCAGGCCCAAAAATGGCCATATGTCTGGAGACTCGTCCCACGCGAAAGAGCCAGCAAGGAAAACTGTGGCTTTTTCTCATGCTCTTTGGGAACCGCTTGCGTAGCCCCAGAGACCTGCGGGCTGCAGGCTTTCCTGCTGCCTTCAGCCTCAAAACCACCCTTTCCCACTTGGTGCCGTGCCAGGCCCAAAAATGGCCATATGTCTGGAGACTGGTCCCACACTCAAAGAGCCAGGAGGGAATACTGTGGCTTTTTCTAAAGCTCTTTGGGAACCGCTTGTGTAGCCCCACACACCTGGGGGCTGCAGGCTTTAATGCTGCCTTCAGCCTCAAAACCACCCTTTCCCACTTTGGCGTCGCTCGAGGCACAAAAATGGCCATATGTCTGGAGATAGGTCCCACGCCCACAGAGCCAGCAGGAAAACTATGCCTTGTTCTAAAGCTCTTTGGGAACCGCTTGCGTAGCCCCAGAGACCTGGGGGCTGCAGGCTTTCCTGCTGCCTTCAGCCTCAAAACCACCCTTTCCCACTTTGGCGTCGGTGCAGGCACAAAAATGGCCATATGTCTGGAGACTGGTCCCACGCCCAAAGAGCCAGCAGGGAAAACTATGCCTTGTTCTAAAGCTCTTTGGGAACCGCTTGCGTAGCCCCACGCACCTGGGGGCTGCAGGCTTTCCTGCTGCCTTCAGCCTCAAAACCACCCTTTCCCACTTGGCGCCGTGCCAGGCCCAAAAATGGCCATATGTCTGGAGACTGGTCCCACGCCCAAAGAGCCAGCAAGGAAAACTGTGGCTTTTTCTCCAGCTCTTTGGGAATCGCTTGCGTAGACCCAGAGACCTGGGGGCTGCAGGCTTTCCTGCTGCCTTCAGCCTCAAAACCACCCTTTCCCACTTGGTGCCGTGCCAGGCCCAAAAATGGCCATATGTCTGGAGACTGGTCCCACACTCAAAGAGCCAGGAGGGAAAACTGTGGCTTTTTCTAAAGCTCTTTGGGAACCGCTTGTGTAGCCCCACACACCTGGGGGCTGCAGGCTTTCCTGCTGCCTTCAGCCTCAAAACCACCCTTTCCCACTTGGCGCCGCGCCAGGCACAAAAATGGCCATATGTCTGGAGATGGGTCCCACGCCCAAAGAGCCAGCAGGGAAAACTATGCCTTGTTCTAAAGCTCTTTGGGAACCGCTTGCGTAGCCCCAGAGACCTGGGGGCTGCAGGCTTTCCTGCTGCCTTCAGCCTCAAAACCACCCTTTCCCACTTGGCGCCGTGCCAGGCACAAAAATGGCCATATGTCTGGAGACTGGTCCCACGCCCAAAGAGCCAGCAAGGAAAACTGTGGCTTTTTCTCAAGCTCTTTGGGAACCGCTTGCGTACCCCACAGACTGCAGGCTGCAGGCTTTCATGCTGCCTTCAGCCTCAAAACCACCCTTTCAAACTTGGCGCCGCGCCAGGCACAAAAATGGCCATATGTCTGGAGACTGGTCCCACGCCCAAAGAGCCAGCAGGGAAAACCATGCCTTGTTCTAAAGCTCTTTGGGAACCGCTTGCGTAGCCCCACGGACCTGCGGGCTGCAGGCTTTCCTGCTGCCTTCAGCCTCAAAACTACCCTTTCCCACTTGGTGCCTCACCAGGCCCAAAAATGGCCATATGTCTGGAGACTGGTCCCACGCCCAAAGAGCCAGCAGGGAAAACTAGGCCTTGTTCTAAAGCTCTTTGGGAACCGCTTCCGTAGCCCCACACAGCTGGGGGCTGCAGGCTTTCCTGCTGCCTTCAGCCTGAAAACCACCCTTTCCCACTTGGCGTCGGTCCAGGCACAAAAATGGCCATATGTCTGGAGACTGGTCCACGCCAAAAGAGCCAGCAGGGAAAACTATGCCTTGTTGTAAAGCTCTTTGGGAACCGCTAGTGTAGCCTCACAGACTGCGGGCTGCAGGCTTTCCTGCTGCCTTCAGCCTCAAAACCACCCTTTCCCACTTGGCGCCACGCCAGGCACAAAAATGGCCATATGTCTGGAGATGGGTCCCACGCCCAAAGAGCCAGCAGGGAAAACTATGCCTTGTTCTAAAGCTCTTTGGGAACCGCTTGCGTAGCCCCAGAGACCTGCGGGCTGCAGGCTTTCCTGCTGCCTTCAGCCTCAAAACCACCCTTTCCCACTTGGCGCCGCGCCAGGCACAAAAATGGCCATATGTCTGGAGACTGGTCCACGCCCAAAGAGCCAGCAGGGAAAACTATGCCTTGTTCTAAAGCTCTTTGGGAACCGCTTGCGTAGCCCCACAGACCTGGGGGCTGTAGGATTTCCTGCTGCCTTCAGCCTCAAAACCACCCTTTCCCACTTTGGCGTCGGTCCAGGCACAAAAATGGCCATATGTCTGGAGATTGGTCCCACGCCCACAGAGCCAGCAGGGAAAACTATGCCTTGTTCTAAAGCTCTTTGGGAACCGCTTGCGTGGCCCCACACACCTGGGGGCTGCAGGCTTTCCTGCTGCCTTCAGCCTCAAAACCACCCTTTCCCACTTGGCGCCGCGCCAGGCACAAAAATGGCCATATGTCTGGAGACTGGTCCCACGCCCAAAGAGCCAGCAGGGAAAACTATGCCTTGTTCTAAAGCTCTTTGGGAACCGCTTGCGTAGCCCCACGGACCTGGGGGCTGCAGGCTTTCCTGCTGCCTTCAGCCTCAAAACCACCCTTTCCCACTTGGCGCCGCGCCAGGCACAAAAATGGCCATATGTGTGGAGACTGGTCCCACGCCCAAAGAGCCAGCAGGGAAAACTGTGGATTTTTCTAAAGCTCTTTGGGAACCGCTTGCGTAGCCCCACACACCTGGGGGATGCAGGCTTTCCTGCTGCCTTCAGCCTCAAAACCACCCTTTCCCACTTGGCGCCGCGCCAGGCCCAAAAATGGCCATATATCTGGAGACTGGTCCCACGCCCAAAGAGCCAGCAGGGAAAACTGTGGCTTTTTCTAAAGCTCTTTGGGAACCGCTTGTGTAGCCCCACACACCTGGGGGCTGCACGCTTTCCTGCTGCCTTCAGCCTCAAAACCACCCTTTCCCACTTGGCGTCGGACCAGGCCCAAAAATGGCCATATGTCTGGAGACTGGTCCCACGCCCAAAGAGCCAGGAAGGAAAACTGTAGCTTTTTCTCAAGCTCTTTGGGAACCGCTTGCGCAGCCCCACACACCTGGGGGCTGCAGGCTTTCCTGCTGCCTTCAGCCTCAAAACCACCCTTTCCCACTTGGCGCCGTGCCAGGCACAAAAATGGCCATATGGCTGGAGACTGGTCCCACGCCCAAAGAGCCAGCAAGGAAAACTGTGGCTTTTTCTCAAGCTCTTTGGGAACCGCTTGCGTACCCCACAGACTGCAGGCTGCAGGCTTTCATGCTGCCTTCAGCCTCAAAACCACCCTTTCAAACTTGGCGCCGCGCCAGGCACAAAAATGGCCATATGTCTGGAGATTGGTCCCACGCCCAAAGAGCCAGCAGGGAAAACCATGCCTTGTTCTAAAGCTCTTTGGGAACCGCTTGCGTAGCCCCACACACCTGGGGGCTGCAGGCTTTCCTGCTGCCTTCAGCCTCAAAACTACCCATTCCCACTTGGTGCCTCACCAGGCCCAAAAATGGCCATATGTCTGGAGACTGGTCCCACGCCCAAAGAGCCAGCAGGGAAAACTATGCCTTGTTCTAAAGCTCTTTGGGAACCGCTTGCGTAGCCCCACACATCTGCGGGCTGCAGGCTTTCCTGCTGCCTTCAGCCTGAAAAACACCATTTCCCACTTGGCGCTGCGCCAGGCACAAAAATGGCCATATGGCTGGAGACTGGTCCACGCCGAAAGAGCCAGCAGGGAAAACTATGCCTTGTTCTAAAGCTCTTTGGGAACCGCTTGTGTAGCCTCACAGACTGCGGGCTGCAGGCTTTCCTGCTGCCTTCAGCCTCAAAACCACCCTTTCCCACTTGGCGCCGCGCCAGGCACAAAAATGGCCATATGTCTGGAGATGGGTCCCACGCCCAAAGAGCCAGCAGGGAAAACTATGCCTTGTTCTAAAGCTCTTTGGGAACCGCTTGCGTAGCCCCACAGACCTGGGGGCTGCAGGCTTTCCTGCTGCCTTCAGCCTCAAAACCACCCTTTCCCACTTGGCGCCACGCCAGGCACAAAAATGGCCATATGTCTGGAGACTGGTCCACGCCCAAAGAGCCAGCAGGGAAAACTATGACTTGTTCTAAAGCTCTTTGGGAACCGCTTGCGTAGCCCCACACACCTGGGGGCTGCAGGCTTTCCTGCTGCCTTCAGCCTCAAAACCACCCTTTCCCACTTTGGCGTCGGTGCAGGCACAAAAATGGCCATATGTCTGGAGATTGGTCCCACGCCCACAGAGCCAGCTGGGAAAACTATGCCTTGTTCTAAAGCTCTTTGGGAACCGCTTGCGCAGCCCCACGCACCTGGGGGCTGCAGGCTTTCCTGCTGCCTTCAGCCTCAAAACCACCCTTTCCCACTTGGCGCCGCGCCAGGCCCAAAAATGGCCATATGTCTGGAGACTGGTCCCACGCCCACAGAGCCAGCAAGGAAAACTGTGGCTTTTTCTCAAGCTCTTTGGGAACCGCTTGCGTAGCCCCAGAGACCTGCGGGCTGCAGGCTTTCCTGCTGCCTTCAGCCTCAAAACCACCCTTTCCCACTTGGTGCCGCACCAGGCCCAAAAATGGCCATATGTCTGGAGACTGGTCCCACACTCAAAGAGCCAGGAGGGAAAACTGTGGCTTTTTCTAAAGCTCTTTGGGAACCGCTTGTGTAGCCCCACACACCTGGGGGCTGCAGGCTTTCCTGCTGCCTTCAGCCTCAAAACCACCCTTTCCCACTTGGCGCCGCGCCAGGCACAAAAACAGCAATATGTCTGGAGATGGGTCCCACGCCCAAAGAGCCAGCAGGGAAAACTATGCCTTGTTCTAAAGCTCTTTGGGAACCGCTTGCGTAGCCCCACACACCTGGGGGCTGCAGGCTTTCCTGCTGCCTTCAGCCTCAAAACCACCCTTTCCCACTTGGCGTCGGACCAGGCCCAAAAATGGCCATATGTCTGGAGACTCGTCCCACGCGAAAGAGCCAGCAAGGAAAACTGTGGCTTTTTCTCATGCTCTTTGGGAACCGCTTGCGTAGCCCCACACACCTGCGGGCTGCAGGCTTTCCTGCTGCCTTCAGCCTCAAAACCACCCTTTCCCACTTGGTGCCGTGCCAGGCCCAAAAATGGCCATATGTCTGGAGACTGGTCCCACACTCAAAGAGCCAGGAGGGAATACTGTGGCTTTTTCTAAAGCTCTTTGGGAACCGCTTGTGTAGCCCCACACACCTGGGGGCTGCAGGCTTTAATGCTGCCTTCAGCCTCAAAACCACCCTTTCCCACTTTGGCGTCGGTGCAGGCACAAAAATGGCCATATGTCTGGAGACTGGTCCCACGCCCAAAGAGCCAGCAGGGAAAACTATGCCTTGTTCTAAAGCTCTTTGGGAACCGCTTGCGTAGCCCCACGCACCTGGGGGCTGCAGGCTTTCCTGCTGCCTTCAGCCTCAAAACCACCCTTTCCCACTTGGCGCCGTGCCAGGCCCAAAAATGGCCATATGTCTGGAGACTGGTCCCACGCCCAAAGAGCCAGCAAGGAAAACTGTGGCTTTTTCTCCAGCTCTTTGGGAATCGCTTGCGTAGACCCAGAGACCTGGGGGCTGCAGGCTTTCCTGCTGCCTTCAGCCTCAAAACCACCCTTTCCCACTTGGTGCCGTGCCAGGCCCAAAAATGGCCATATGTCTGGAGACTGGTCCCACACTCAAAGAGCCAGGAGGGAAAACTGTGGCTTTTTCTAAAGCTCTTTGGGAACCGCTTGCGTAGCCCCACACACCTGGGGGCTGCAGGCTTTCCTGCTGCCTTCAGCCTCAAAACCACCCTTTCCCACTTGGCGCCGCGCCAGGCACAAAAATGGCCATATGTCTGGAGATGGGTCCCACGCCCAAAGAGCCAGCAGGGAAAACTATGCCTTGTTCTAAAGCTCTTTGGGAACCGCTTGCGTAGCCCCAGAGACCTGGGGGCTGCAGGCTTTCCTGCTGCCTTCAGCCTCAAAACCACCCTTTCCCACTTGGCGCCGTGCCAGGCACAAAAATGGCCATATGTCTGGAGACTGGTCCCACGCCCAAAGAGCCAGCAAGGAAAACTGTGGCTTTTTCTCAAGCTCTTTGGGAACCGCTTGCGTACCCCACAGACTGCAGGCTGCAGGCTTTCATGCTGCCTTCAGCCTCAAAACCACCCTTTCAAACTTGGCGCCGCGCCAGGCACAAAAATGGCCATATGTCTGGAGACTGGTCCCACGCCCAAAGAGCCAGCAGGGAAAACCATGCCTTGTTCTAAAGCTCTTTGAGAACCGCTTGCGTAGCCCCACGGACCTGCGGGCTGCAGGCTTTCCTGCTGCCTTCAGCCTCAAAACTACCCTTTCCCACTTGGTGCCTCACCAGGCCCAAAAATGGCCATATGTCTGGAGACTGGTCCCACGCCCAAAGAGCCAGCAGGGAAAACTAGGCCTTGTTCTAAAGCTCTTTGGGAACCGCTTCCGTAGCCCCACACAGCTGGGGGCTGCAGGCTTTCCTGCTGCCTTCAGCCTGAAAACCACCCTTTCCCACTTGGCGTCGGTCCAGGCACAAAAATGGCCATATGTCTGGAGACTGGTCCACGCCAAAAGAGCCAGCAGGGAAAACTATGCCTTGTTGTAAAGCTCTTTGGGAACCGCTAGTGTAGCCTCACAGACTGCGGGCTGCAGGCTTTCCTGCTGCCTTCAGCCTCAAAACCACCCTTTCCCACTTGGCGCCGCGCCAGGCACAAAAATGGCCATATGTCTGGAGACTGGTCCACGCCCAAAGAGCCAGCAGGGAAAACTATGCCTTGTTCTAAAGCTCTTTGGGAACCGCTTGCGTAGCCCCACAGACCTGGGGGCTGTAGGATTTCCTGCTGCCTTCAGCCTCAAAACCACCCTTTCCCACTTTGGCGTCGGTCCAGGCACAAAAATGGCCATATGTCTGGAGATTGGTCCCACGCCCACAGAGCCAGCAGGGAAAACTATGCCTTGTTCTAAAGCTCTTTGGGAACCGCTTGCGTGGCCCCACACACCTGGGGGCTGCAGGCTTTCCTGCTGCCTTCAGCCTCAAAACCACCCTTTCCCACTTGGCGCCGCGCCAGGCACAAAAATGGCCATATGTCTGGAGACTGGTCCCACGCCCAAAGAGCCAGCAGGGAAAACTATGCCTTGTTCTAAAGCTCTTTGGGAACCGCTTGCGTAGCCCCACGGACCTGGGGGCTGCAGGCTTTCCTGCTGCCTTCAGCCTCAAAACCACCCTTTCCCACTTGGCGCCGCGCCAGGCACAAAAATGGCCATATGTGTGGAGACTGGTCCCACGCCCAAAGAGCCAGCAGGGAAAACTGTGGATTTTTCTAAAGCTCTTTGGGAACCGCTTGCGTAGCCCCACACACCTGGGGGATGCAGGCTTTCCTGCTGCCTTCAGCCTCAAAACCACCCTTTCCCACTTGGCGCCGCGCCAGGCCCAAAAATGGCCATATATCTGGAGACTGGTCCCACGCCCAAAGAGCCAGCAGGGAAAACTGTGGCTTTTTCTAAAGCTCTTTGGGAACCGCTTGTGTAGCCCCACACACCTGGGGGCTGCACGCTTTCCTGCTGCCTTCAGCCTCAAAACCACCCTTTCCCACTTGGCGTCGGACCAGGCCCAAAAATGGCCATATGTCTGGAGACTGGTCCCACGCCCAAAGAGCCAGGAAGGAAAACTGTAGCTTTTTCTCAAGCTCTTTGGGAACCGCTTGCGCAGCCCCACACACCTGGGGGCTGCAGGCTTTCCTGCTGCCTTCAGCCTCAAAACCACCCTTTCCCACTTGGCGCCGTGCCAGGCACAAAAATGGCCATATGGCTGGAGACTGGTCCCACGCCCAAAGAGCCAGCAAGGAAAACTGTGGCTTTTTCTCAAGCTCTTTGGGAACCGCTTGCGTACCCCACAGACTGCAGGCTGCAGGCTTTCATGCTGCCTTCAGCCTCAAAACCACCCTTTCAAACTTGGCGCCGCGCCAGGCACAAAAATGGCCATATGTCTGGAGATTGGTCCCACGCCCAAAGAGCCAGCAGGGAAAACCATGCCTTGTTCTAAAGCTCTTTGGGAACCGCTTGCGTAGCCCCACACACCTGGGGGCTGCAGGCTTTCCTGCTGCCTTCAGCCTCAAAACTACCCATTCCCACTTGGTGCCTCACCAGGCCCAAAAATGGCCATATGTCTGGAGACTGGTCCCACGCCCAAAGAGCCAGCAGGGAAAACTATGCCTTGTTCTAAAGCTCTTTGGGAACCGCTTGCGTAGCCCCACACATCTGCGGGCTGCAGGCTTTCCTGCTGCCTTCAGCCTGAAAAACACCATTTCCCACTTGGCGCTGCGCCAGGCACAAAAATGGCCATATGGCTGGAGACTGGTCCACGCCGAAAGAGCCAGCAGGGAAAACTATGCCTTGTTCTAAAGCTCTTTGGGAACCGCTTGTGTAGCCTCACAGACTGCGGGCTGCAGGCTTTCCTGCTGCCTTCAGCCTCAAAACCACCCTTTCCCACTTGGCGCCGCGCCAGGCACAAAAATGGCCATATGTCTGGAGATGGGTCCCACGCCCAAAGAGCCAGCAGGGAAAACTATGCCTTGTTCTAAAGCTCTTTGGGAACCGCTTGCGTAGCCCCACAGACCTGGGGGCTGCAGGCTTTCCTGCTGCCTTCAGCCTCAAAACCACCCTTTCCCACTTGGCGCCACGCCAGGCACAAAAATGGCCATATGTCTGGAGACTGGTCCACGCCCAAAGAGCCAGCAGGGAAAACTATGACTTGTTCTAAAGCTCTTTGGGAACCGCTTGCGTAGCCCCACACACCTGGGGGCTGCAGGCTTTCCTGCTGCCTTCAGCCTCAAAACCACCCTTTCCCACTTTGGCGTCGGTGCAGGCACAAAAATGGCCATATGTCTGGAGATTGGTCCCACGCCCACAGAGCCAGCTGGGAAAACTATGCCTTGTTCTAAAGCTCTTTGGGAACCGCTTGCGCAGCCCCACGCACCTGGGGGCTGCAGGCTTTCCTGCTGCCTTCAGCCTCAAAACCACCCTTTCCCACTTGGCGCCGCGCCAGGCCCAAAAATGGCCATATGTCTGGAGACTGGTCCCACGCCCACAGAGCCAGCAAGGAAAACTGTGGCTTTTTCTCAAGCTCTTTGGGAACCGCTTGCGTAGCCCCAGAGACCTGCGGGCTGCAGGCTTTCCTGCTGCCTTCAGCCTCAAAACCACCCTTTCCCACTTGGTGCCGCACCAGGCCCAAAAATGGCCATATGTCTGGAGACTGGTCCCACACTCAAAGAGCCAGGAGGGAAAACTGTGGCTTTTTCTAAAGCTCTTTGGGAACCGCTTGTGTAGCCCCACACACCTGGGGGCTGCAGGCTTTCCTGCTGCCTTCAGCCTCAAAACCACCCTTTCCCACTTGGCGCCGCGCCAGGCACAAAAACAGCAATATGTCTGGAGATGGGTCCCACGCCCAAAGAGCCAGCAGGGAAAACTATGCCTTGTTCTAAAGCTCTTTGGGAACCGCTTGCGTAGCCCCACACACCTGGGGGCTGCAGGCTTTCCTGCTGCCTTCAGCCTCAAAACCACCCTTTCCCACTTGGCGTCGGACCAGGCCCAAAAATGGCCATATGTCTGGAGACTCGTCCCACGCGAAAGAGCCAGCAAGGAAAACTGTGGCTTTTTCTCATGCTCTTTGGGAACCGCTTGCGTAGCCCCACACACCTGCGGGCTGCAGGCTTTCCTGCTGCCTTCAGCCTCAAAACCACCCTTTCCCACTTGGTGCCGTGCCAGGCCCAAAAATGGCCATATGTCTGGAGACTGGTCCCACACTCAAAGAGCCAGGAGGGAATACTGTGGCTTTTTCTAAAGCTCTTTGGGAACCGCTTGTGTAGCCCCACACACCTGGGGGCTGCAGGCTTTAATGCTGCCTTCAGCCTCAAAACCACCCTTTCCCACTTTGGCGTCGGTGCAGGCACAAAAATGGCCATATGTCTGGAGACTGGTCCCACGCCCAAAGAGCCAGCAGGGAAAACTATGCCTTGTTCTAAAGCTCTTTGGGAACCGCTTGCGTAGCCCCACGCACCTGGGGGCTGCAGGCTTTCCTGCTGCCTTCAGCCTCAAAACCACCCTTTCCCACTTGGCGCCGTGCCAGGCCCAAAAATGGCCATATGTCTGGAGACTGGTCCCACGCCCAAAGAGCCAGCAAGGAAAACTGTGGCTTTTTCTCCAGCTCTTTGGGAATCGCTTGCGTAGACCCAGAGACCTGGGGGCTGCAGGCTTTCCTGCTGCCTTCAGCCTCAAAACCACCCTTTCCCACTTGGTGCCGTGCCAGGCCCAAAAATGGCCATATGTCTGGAGACTGGTCCCACACTCAAAGAGCCAGGAGGGAAAACTGTGGCTTTTTCTAAAGCTCTTTGGGAACCGCTTGCGTAGCCCCACACACCTGGGGGCTGCAGGCTTTCCTGCTGCCTTCAGCCTCAAAACCACCCTTTCCCACTTGGCGCCGCGCCAGGCACAAAAATGGCCATATGTCTGGAGATGGGTCCCACGCCCAAAGAGCCAGCAGGGAAAACTATGCCTTGTTCTAAAGCTCTTTGGGAACCGCTTGCGTAGCCCCAGAGACCTGGGGGCTGCAGGCTTTCCTGCTGCCTTCAGCCTCAAAACCACCCTTTCCCACTTGGCGCCGTGCCAGGCACAAAAATGGCCATATGTCTGGAGACTGGTCCCACGCCCAAAGAGCCAGCAAGGAAAACTGTGGCTTTTTCTCAAGCTCTTTGGGAACCGCTTGCGTACCCCACAGACTGCAGGCTGCAGGCTTTCATGCTGCCTTCAGCCTCAAAACCACCCTTTCAAACTTGGCGCCGCGCCAGGCACAAAAATGGCCATATGTCTGGAGACTGGTCCCACGCCCAAAGAGCCAGCAGGGAAAACCATGCCTTGTTCTAAAGCTCTTTGAGAACCGCTTGCGTAGCCCCACGGACCTGCGGGCTGCAGGCTTTCCTGCTGCCTTCAGCCTCAAAACTACCCTTTCCCACTTGGTGCCTCACCAGGCCCAAAAATGGCCATATGTCTGGAGACTGGTCCCACGCCCAAAGAGCCAGCAGGGAAAACTAGGCCTTGTTCTAAAGCTCTTTGGGAACCGCTTCCGTAGCCCCACACAGCTGGGGGCTGCAGGCTTTCCTGCTGCCTTCAGCCTGAAAACCACCCTTTCCCACTTGGCGTCGGTCCAGGCACAAAAATGGCCATATGTCTGGAGACTGGTCCACGCCAAAAGAGCCAGCAGGGAAAACTATGCCTTGTTGTAAAGCTCTTTGGGAACCGCTAGTGTAGCCTCACAGACTGCGGGCTGCAGGCTTTCCTGCTGCCTTCAGCCTCAAAACCACCCTTTCCCACTTGGCGCCGCGCCAGGCACAAAAATGGCCATATGTCTGGAGATGGGTCCCACGCCCAAAGAGCCAGCAGGGAAAACTATGCCTTGTTCTAAAGCTCTTTGGGAACCGCTTGCGTAGCCCCACACACCTGGGGGCTGCAGGCTTTCCTGCTGCCTTCAGCCTCAAAACCACCCTTTCCCACTTGGCGCCGCGCCAGGCACAAAAATGGCCATATGTCTGGAGACTGGTCCACGCCCAAAGAGCCAGCAGGGAAAACTATGCCTTGTTCTAAAGCTCTTTGGGAACCGCTTGCGTAGCCCCACAGACCTGGGGGCTGTAGGATTTCCTGCTGCCTTCAGCCTCAAAACCACCCTTTCCCACTTTGGCGTCGGTCCAGGCACAAAAATGGCCATATGTCTGGAGATTGGTCCCACGCCCACAGAGCCAGCAGGGAAAACTATGCCTTGTTCTAAAGCTCTTTGGGAACCGCTTGCGTGGCCCCACACACCTGGGGGCTGCAGGCTTTCCTGCTGCCTTCAGCCTCAAAACCACCCTTTCCCACTTGGCGCCGCGCCAGGCACAAAAATGGCCATATGTCTGGAGACTGGTCCCACGCCCAAAGAGCCAGCAGGGAAAACTATGCCTTGTTCTAAAGCTCTTTGGGAACCGCTTGCGTAGCCCCACACACCTGGGGGCTGCAGGCTTTCCTGCTGCCTTCAGCCTCAAAACCACCCTTTCCCACTTGGCGCCGCGCCAGGCACAAAAATGGCCATATGTCTGGAGACTGGTCCCACGCCCAAAGAGCCAGCAGGGAAAACTGTGGATTTTTCTAAAGCTCTTTGGGAACCGCTTGCGTAGCCCCACACACCTGGGGGATGCAGGCTTTCCTGCTGCCTTCAGCCTCAAAACCACCCTTTCCCACTTGGCGCCGCGCCAGGCCCAAAAATGGCCATATATCTGGAGACTGGTCCCACGCCCAAAGAGCCAGCAGGGAAAACTGTGGCTTTTTCTAAAGCTCTTTGGGAACCGCTTGTGTAGCCCCACACACCTGGGGGCTGCAGGCTTTCCTGCTGCCTTCAGCCTCAAAACCACCCTTTCCCACTTGGTGCCGCACCAGGCACAAAAATGGCCATATGTCTGGAGATGGGTCCCACGCCCAAAGAGCCAGCAGGGAAAACTATGCCTTGTTCTAAAGCTCTTTGGGAACCGCTTGCGTAGCCCCACACACCTGGGGGCTGCAGGCTTTCCTGCTGCCTTCAGCCTCAAAACCACCCTTTCCCACTTGGCGTCAGTCCAGGCCCAAAAATGGCCATATGTCTGGAGATTGGTCCCACGCCCAAAGAGCCAGCAGGGAAAACTATGCCTTGTTCTAAAGCTCTTTGGGAACCGCTTGCGTGGCCCCACAGACCTGGGGGCTGCACGCTTTCCTGCTCCCTTCAGCCTCAAAACCACCCTTTCCCACTTGGCACTGCGCCAGGCACAAAAATGGCCATATGGCTGGAGACTGGTCCCACGCCCAAAGAGCCAGCAGGGAAAACTATGCCTTGTTGTAAAGCTCTTTGGGAACCGCTTGCGTAGCCCCACACACCTGGGGGCTGCAGGCTTTCCTGCTGCCTTCAGCCTCAAAACCACCCTTTCCCACTTGGCACCGCGCCAGGCACAAGAATGGCAATATGTCTGGAGACTGGTCCCATGCCCAAAGAGCCAGCAGGGAAAACTGTGGCTTTTTCTAAAGCTCTTTGGGAACCGCTTGCGTACCCCACAGACTGCAGGCTGCAGGCTTTCATGCTGCCTTCAGCCTCAAAACCACCCTTTCAAACTTGGCGCCGCGCCAGGCACAAAAATGGCCATATGTCTGGAGATTGGTCCACGCCCAAAGAGCCAGCAGGGAAAACCATGCCTTGTTCTAAAGCTCTTTGGGAACCGCTAGCGTAGCCCCACACACCTGGGGGCTGCAGGCTTTCCTGCTGCCTTCAGCCTCAAAACTACCCTTTCCCACTTGGTGCCGCACCAGGCCCAAAAATGGCAATATGTCTGGTGACTGGTCCCACACTCAAAGAGCCAGCAGGGAAAACTATGCCTTGTTCTAAAGGTCTTTGGGAACCGCTGGCGTGGCCCCACACACCTGGGGGCTGCAGGCTTTCCTGCTGCCTTCAGCCTCAAAACCACCCTTTCCCACTTGGCGTTGGTCCAGGCACAAAAATGGCCATATGTCTGGAGACTGGTTCCACGCCCAAAGAGCCAGGAGGGAAAACTGTGGCTTTTTCTAAAGCTCCTTCGGAACCGCTTGCGTATCCCCACGGACCTGGGGGCTGCAGGCTTTCCTGCTGACTTCAGCCTCAAAACCACCCTATCCCACTTGTCGCCGCACCAGGCACAAAAATGGCAATATGTCTGGAGACTGGTCCCACACTCTAAGAGCCAGCAGGGAAAACTGTGGCTTTTTCTAAAGCTCTTTGGGAATCGCTTGAGTACCCCACAGACTGCAGGCTGCAGGCTTTCATGCTGCCTTCAGCCTCAAAACCACCCTTTCAAACTTGGGGCCGCGCCAGGCACAAATATGGCCATATGTCTAGAGATTGGTCCCACGCCCAAAGAGCCAGCAGGGAAAACCATGCCTTGTTCTAAAGCTCTTTGGGAACCGCTTGCGTAGCCCCACACACCTGGGGGCTGCAGGCTTTCCTGCTGCCTTCAGCCTCAAAACCACCCTTTCCCACTTGGCGCCGCGCCAGGCACAAAAATGGCCATATGTCTGGAGACTGGTCCCACGCCCAAAGAGCCAGCAGGGAAAACTATGCCTTGTTCTAAAGCTCTTTGGGAACCGCTTGCGCAGCCCCACGCACCTGGGGGCTGCAGGCTTTCCTGCTGCCTTCAGCCTCAAAACCACCCTTTCCCACTTGGCGCCGTGCCAGGCACAAAAATGGCCATATGTCTGGAGAGTGGTCCCACGCCCAAAAAGCCAGCAAGGAAAACTGTGGCTTTTTCTCAAGCTCTTTGGGAACCGCTTGCGTAGCCCCAGAGACCTGCGGGCTGCAGGCTTTCCTGCTGCCTTCAGCCTCAAAACCACCCTTTCCCACTTGGTGCCCTGCCAGGCCCAAAAATGGCCATATGTCTGGAGACTGGTCCCACACTCAAAGAGCCAGCAGGGAAAACTGTGGCTTTTTCTAAAGCTCTTTGGGAACCGCTTGTGTAGCCCCACACACCTGGGGGCTGCAGGCTTTCCTGCTGCCTTCAACCTCAAAACCACCCTTTCCCACTTGGCGTTGGTCCAGCACAAAAATGGCCATATGTCTGGAGACTGGTTCCACGCCCAAAGAGCCAGGAGGGAAAACTGTGGCTTTTTCTAAAGCTCCTTCGGAACCGCTTGCGTATCCCCACGGACCTGGGGGCTGCAGGCTTTCCTGCTGACTTCAGCCTCAAAACCACCCTTTCCCACTTGGCGCCGCACCAGGCACAAAAATGGCAATATGTCTGGAGACTGGTCCCACACTCAAAGAGCCAGGAGGGAAAACTGTGGCTTTTTCTAAAGCTCTTTGGGAACCGCTAGCGTAGCCCCACACACCTGGGGGCTGCAGGCTTTCCTGCTGCCTTCAGCCTCAAAACTACCCTTTCCCACTTGGTGCCGCACCAGGCCCAAAAATGGCAATATGTCTGGTGACTGGTCCCACACTCAAAGAGCCAGCAGGGAAAACTATGCCTTGTTCTAAAGCTCTTTGGGAACCGCTGGCGTGGCCCCACACACCTGGGGGCTGCAGGCTTTCCTGCTGCCTTCAGCCTCAAAACCACCCTTTCCCACTTGGCGTTGGTCCAGGCACAAAAATGGCCATATGTCTGGAGACTGGTTCCACGCCCAAAGAGCCAGGAGGGAAAACTGTGGCTTTTTCTAAAGCTCCTTCGGAACCGCTTGCGTATCCCCACGGACCTGGGGGCTGCAGGCTTTCCTGCTGACTTCAGCCTCAAAACCACCCTATCCCACTTGGCGCCGCACCAGGCACAAAAATGGCAATATGTCTGGAGACTGGTCCCACACTCAAAGAGCCAGCAGGGAAAACTGTGGCTTTTTCTAAAGCTCTTTGGGAATCGCTTGAGTACCCCACAGACTGCAGGCTGAAGGCTTTCATGCTGCCTTCAGCCTCAAAACCACCCTTTCAAACTTGGCGCCGCGCCAGGCACAAATATGGCCATATGTCTAGAGATTGGTCCCACGCCCAAAGAGCCAGCAGGGAAAACCATGCCTTGTTCTAAAGCTCTTTGGGAACCGCTTGCGTAGCCCCACACACCTGGGGGCTGCAGGCTTTCCTGCTGCCTTCAGCCTCAAAACCACCCTTTCCCACTTGGCGCCGCGCCAGGCACAAAAATGGCCATATGTCTGGAGACTGGTCCCACGCCCAAAGAGCCAGCAGGGAAAACTAGGCCTTGTTCTAAAGCTCTTTGGGAACCGCTTGCGCAGCCCCACGCACCTGGGGGCTGCAGGCTTTCCTGCTGCCTTCAGCCTCAAAACCACCCTTTCCCACTTGGCGCCGTGCCAGGCACAAAAATGGCCATATGTCTGGAGAGTGGTCCCACGCCCAAAGAGCCAGCAAGGAAAACTGTGGCTTTTTCTCAAGCTCTTTGGGAACCGCTTGCGTAGCCCCACAGACCTGCGGGCTGCAGGCTTTCCTGCTGCCTTCAGCCTCAAAACCACCCTTTCCCACTTGGTGCCCTGCCAGGCCCAAAAATGGCCATATGTCTGGAGACTGGTCCCACACTCAAAGAGTCAGCAGGGAAAACTGTGGCTTTTTCTAAAGCTCTTTGGGAACCGCTTGTGTAGCCCCACACACCTGGGGGCTGCAGGCTTTCCTGCTGCCTTCAGCCTCAAAACCACCCTTTCCCACTTGGCGTTGGTCCAGGCACAAAAATGGCCATATGTCTGGAGACTGGTTCCACGCCCAAAGAGCCAGGAGGGAAAACTGTGGCTTTTTCTAAAGCTCCTTCGGAACCGCTTGCGTATCCCCACGGACCTGGGGGCTGCAGGCTTTCCTGCTGACTTCAGCCTCAAAACCACCCTTTCCCACTTGGCGTCGGACCAGGCCCAAAAATGGCCATATGTCTGGAGACTGGTCCCACGCCCAAAGAGCCAGCAGGGAAAACTATGCCTTGTTCTAAAGCTCTTTGGGAACCGCTTGCGTGGCCCCACAGACCTGGGGGCTGCAGGCTTTCCTGCTCCCTTCAGCCTCAAAACCACCCTTTCCCACTTGGCGTCGGACCAGGCCCAAAAATGGCCATATGTCTGGAGACTGGTCCCACGCCCAAAGAGCCAGCAGGGAAAACTATGCCTTGTTCTAAAGCTCTTTGGGAACCGCTTGCGTAGCCCCACACACCTGGGGGCTGCAGGCTTTCATGCTGCCTTCAGCCTCAAAACCACCCTTTCCCACTTGGCGCCGCGCCAGGCACAAAAATGGCCATATGTCTGGAGACTGGTCCCACGCTCAAAGAGCCAGCAGGGAAAACTATGCCTTGTTCTAAAGCTCTTTGGGAACCGCTTGCGCAGCCCCACGCACCTGGGGGCTGCAGGCTTTCCTGCTGCCTTCAGCCTCAAAACCACCCTTTCCCACTTGGCGCCGTGCCAGGCACAAAAATGGCCATATGTCTGGAGACTGGTCCCACGCCCAAAGAGCCAGCAAGGAAAACTTTGGCTTTTTCTCAAGCTCTTTGGGAACCGCTTGCGTAGCCCCACACACCTGCGGGCTGCAGGCTTTCCTGCTGCCTTCAGCCTCAAAACCACCCTTTCCCACTTGGTGCCGTGCCAGGCCCAAAAATGGCCATATGTCTGGAGACTGGTCCCACACTCAAAGAGCCAGGAGGGAAAACTGTGGCTTTTTCTAAAGCTCTTTGGGAACCGCTTGTGTAGCCCCACACACCTGGGGGCTGCAGGCTTTCCTGCTGCCTTCAGCCTCAAAACCACCCTTTCCCACTTGGCGTCGGACCAGGCCCAAAAATGGCCATATGTCTGGAGACTGGTCCCACGCCCAAAGAGCCAGCAGGGAAAACTATGCCTTGTTCTAAAGCTCTTTGGGAACCGCTTGCGTAGCCCCACACACCTGCGGGCTGCAGGCTTTCCTGCTGCCTTCAGCCTGAAATACACCCTTTCCCACTTGGCGCTGCGCCAGGCACAAAAATGGCCATATGTCTGGAGACTGGTCCACGCCGAAAGAGCCAGCAGGGAAAACTATGCCTTGTTCTAAAGCTCTTTGGGAACCGCTTGTGTAGCCTCACAGACTGCGGGCTGCAGGCTTTCCTGCTGCCTTCAGCCTCAAAACCACCCTTTCCCACTTGGCGCCGCGCCAGGCACAAAAATGGCCATATGTCTGGAGACTGGTCCCACGCCCAAAGAGCCAGCAGGGAAAACTAGGCCTTGTTCTAAAGCTCTTTGGGAACCGCTTGCGTAGCCCCACAGACCTGGGGGCTGCAGGCTTTCCTGCTGCCTTCAGCCTCAAAACCACCCTTTCCCAATTTGGCGTCGGTCCAGGCACAAAAATGGCCATATGTCTGGAGATTGGTCCCACGCCCACAGAGCCAGCAGGGAAAACTATGCCTTGTTCTAAAGCTCTTTGGGAACCGCTTGCGTGGCACCACAGACCTGGGGGCTGCAGGCTTTCCTGCTGCCTTCAGCCTCAAAACCACCCTTTCCCACTTGGCCCCGCGCCAGGCACAAAAATGGCCATATGTCTGGAGACTGGTCCCACGCCCAAAGAGCCAGCAGGGAAAACTATGCCTTGTTCTAAAGCTCTTTGGGAACCGCTTGCGTAGCCCCACACACCTGGGGGCTGCAGGCTTTCCTGCTGCCTTCAGCCTCAAAACCACCCTTTCCCACTTGGTGCCTTGCCAGGCCCAAAAATGGCCATATGTCTGGAGACTGGTCCCACACTCAAAGAGCCAGGAGGGAAAACTGTGGCTTTTTCTAAAGCTCTTTGGGAACCGCTT
This sequence comes from Larus michahellis, assembly GCF_964199755.1. Classification (NCBI taxonomy): domain Eukaryota; kingdom Metazoa; phylum Chordata; class Aves; order Charadriiformes; family Laridae; genus Larus; species Larus michahellis. Next base: position 444,473 of record NW_027436045.1, read on the forward strand.
GTGTAGCCCCACAGACCTGGGGGCTGCAGGCTTTCCTGCTGCCTTCAGCCTCAAAACCACCCTTTCCCACTTGGCGCCGCGCCAGGCACAATAATGGCCATATGTCTGGAGATGGGTCCCACGCCCAAAGAGCCAGCAGGGAAAACTATGCCTTGTTCTAAAGATCTTTGGGTACCGCTTGCGTAGCCCCACACACCTGGGGGCTGCAGGCTTTCCTGCTGCCTTCAGCCTCAAAACCACCCTTTCCCACTTGGCGTCAGTCCAGGCCCAAAAATGGCCATATGTCTGGAGACTGGTCCCACGCCCAAAGAGCCAGCAGGGAAAACTAGGCCTTGTTCTAAAGCTCTTTGGGAACCGCTTGCGTGGCCCCACACACCTGGGGGCTGCAGGCTTTCCTGCTGCCTTCAGCCTCAAAACCACCCTTTCCCACTTGGCGCCGCGCCAGGCACAAAAACAGCAATATGTCTGGAGATTGGTCCCACACTCAAAGAGCCAGAAGGGAAAACTATGCCTTGTTCTAAAGCTCTTTGGGAACCGCTTGCGTAGCCCCACAGACCTGGGGGCTGCAGTCTTTCCTGCTGCCTTCAGCCTCAAAACCACCCTTTCCCACTTGGCGTCGGACCAGGCCCAAAAATGGCCATATGTCTGGAGACTGGTCCCACGCCCAAAGAGCCAGCAGGGAAAACTGTGGCTTTTTCTAAAGCTCTTTGGGAACCGCTTGCGTAGCCCCACACACCTGGGGGCTGCAGGCTTTCCTGCTGCCTTCAGCCTCAAAACCACCCTTTCCCACTTGGTGCCTTGCCAGGCCCAAAAATGGCCATATGTCTGGAGACTGGTCCCACACTCAAAGAGCCAGGAGGGAAAATTGTGGCTTTTTCTAAAGCTCTTTGGGAACCGCTTGTGTAGCCCCACAGACCTGGGGGCTGCAGGCTTTCCTGCTGCCTTCAGCCTCAAAACCACCCTTTCCCACTTGGCGCCGCGCCAGGCACAAAAATGGCCATATGTCTGGAGATGGGTCCCACGCCCAAAGAGCCAGCAGGGAAAACTATGCCTTGTTCTAAAGCTCTTTGGGAACCGCTTGCGTAGCCCCACACACCTGGGGGCTGCAGGCTTTCCTGCTGCCTTCAGCCTCAAAACTACCCTTTCCCACTTGGTGCCGCACCAGGCCCAAAAATGGCAATATGTCTGGAGACTGGTCCCACGCCCAAAGAGCCAGCAGGGAAAACTATGCCTTGTTCTAAAGGTCTTTGGGAACCGCTGGCGTGGCCCCACACACCTGGGGGCTGCAGGCTTTCCTGCTGCCTTCAGCCTCAAAACCACCCTTTCCCACTTGGCGTCGGACCAGGCCCAAAAATGGCCATATGTCTGGAGACTGGTCCCACGCCCAAAGAGCCAGCAGGGAAAACTATGCCTTGTTCTAAAGCTCTTTGGGAACCGCTTGCGTAGCCCCACGGACATGGGGGCTGCAGGCTTTCCTGCTGCCTTCAGCCTCAAAACCACCCTTTCAAACTTGGCGCCGCGCCAGGCACAAAAATGGCCATATGTCTGGAGATGGGTCCCACGCCCAAAGAGCCAGCAGGGAAAACTATGCCTTGTTCTAAAGCGCTTTGGGAACCGCTTGCGTAGCCCCACACACCTGGGGGCTGCAGGCTTTCCTGCTGCCTTCAGCCTCAAAACCACCCTTTCCCACTTGGCGTCGGACCAGGCCCAAAAATGGCCATATGTCTGGAGACTGGTCCCACGCCCAAAGAGCCAGCAGGGAAAACTATGCCTTGTTCTAAAGCTCTTTGGGAACCGCTTGCGTAGCCCCACACACCTGCGGGCTGCAGGCTTTCCTGCTGCCTTCAGCCTGAAAAACACCCTTTCCCACTTGGCGCTGCGCCAGGCACAAAAATGGCCATATGTCTGGAGACTGGTCCACGCCGAAAGAGCCAGCAGGGAAAACTATGCCTTGTTCTAAAGCTCTTTGGGAACCGCTTGTGTAGCCTCACAGACTGCGGGCTGCAGGCTTTCCTGCTGCCTTCAGCCTCAAAACCACCCTTTCCCACTTGGCGCCGCGCCAGGCACAAAAATGGCCATATGTCTGGAGACTGGTCCCACGCCCAAAGAGCCAGCAGGGAAAACTAGGCCTTGTTCTAAAGCTCTTTGGGAACCGCTTGCGTAGCCCCACAGACCTGGGGGCTGCAGGCTTTCCTGCTGCCTTCAGCCTCAAAACAACCCTTTCCCAATTTGGCGTCGGTCCAGGCACAAAAATGGCCATATGTCTGGAGATTGGTCCCACGCCCACAGAGCCAGCAGGGAAAACTATGCCTTGTTCTAAAGCTCTTTGGGAACCGCTTGCGTGGCACCACAGACCTGGGGGCTGCAGGCTTTCCTGCTGCCTTCAGCCTCAAAACCACCCTTTCCCACTTTGCCCCGCGCCAGGCACAAAAATGGCCATATGTCTGGAGACTGGTCCCACGCCCAAAGAGCCAGCAGGGAAAACTATGCCTTGTTCTAAAGCTCTTTGGGAACCGCTTGCGTAGCCCCACACACCTGGGGGCTGCAGGCTTTCCTGCTGCCTTCAGCCTCAAAACCACCCTTTCCCACTTGGTGCCTTGCCAGGCCCAAAAATGGCCATATGTCTGGAGACTGGTCCCACACTCAAAGAGCCAGGAGGGAAAACTGTGGCTTTTTCTAAAGCTCTTTGGGAACCGCTTGTGTAGCCCCACAGACCTGGGGGCTGCAGGCTTTCCTGCTGCCTTCAGCCTCAAAACCACCCTTTCCCACTTGGCGCCGCGCCAGGCACAAAAATGGCCATATGTCTGGAGATGGGTCCCACGCCCAAAGAGCCAGCAGGGAAAACTATGCCTTGTTCTAAAGCTCTTTGGGTACCGCTTGCGTAGCCCCACACACCTGGGGGCTGCAGGCTTTCCTGCTGCCTTCAGCCTCAAAACCACCCTTTCCCACTTGGCGTCAGTCCAGGCCCAAAAATGGCCATATGTCTGGAGACTGGTCCCACGCCCAAAGAGCCAGCAGGGAAAACTAGGCCTTGTTCTAAAGCTCTTTGGGAACCGCTTGCGTGGCCCCACAGCCCTGGGGGCTGCAGGCTTTCCTGCTGCCTTCAGCCTCAAAACTACCCTTTCCCACTTGGTGCCGCACCAGGCCCAAAAATGGCAATATGTCTGGAGACTGGTCCCACGCCCAAAGAGCCAGCAGGGAAAACTATGCCTTGTTCTAAAGGTCTTTGGGAACCGCTGGCGTGGCCCCACACACCTGGGGGCTGCAGGCTTTCCTGCTGCCTTCAGCCTCAAAACCACCCTTTCCCACTTGGCGTCGGACCAGGCCCAAAAATGGCCATATGTCTGGAGACTGGTCCCACGCCCAAAGAGCCAGCAGGGAAAACTATGCCTTGTTCTAAAGCTCTTTGGGAACCGCTTGCGTAGCCCCACGGACATGGGGGCTGCAGGCTTTCCTGCTGCCTTCAGCCTCAAAACCACCCTTTCAAACTTGGCGCCGCGCCAGGCACAAAAATGGCCATATGTCTGGAGATGGGTCCCACGCCCAAAGAGCCAGCAGGGAAAACTATGCCTTGTTCTAAAGCGCTTTGGGAACCGCTTGCGTAGCCCCACACACCTGGGGGCTGCAGGCTTTCCTGCTGCCTTCAGCCTCAAAACCACCCTTTCCCACTTGGCGTCGGACCAGGCCCAAAAATGGCCATATGTCTGGAGACTGGTCCCACGCCCAAAGAGCCAGCAGGGAAAACTATGCCTTGTTCTAAAGCTCTTTGGGAACCGCTTGCGTAGCCCCACACACCTGCGGGCTGCAGGCTTTCCTGCTGCCTTCAGCCTGAAAAACACCCTTTCCCACTTGGCGCTGCGCCAGGCACAAAAATGGCCATATGTCTGGAGACTGGTCCACGCCGAAAGAGCCAGCAGGGAAAACTATGCCTTGTTCTAAAGCTCTTTGGGAACCGCTTGTGTAGCCTCACAGACTGCGGGCTGCAGGCTTTCCTGCTGCCTTCAGCCTCAAAACCACCCTTTCCCACTTGGCGCCGCGCCAGGCACAAAAATGGCCATATGTCTGGAGACTGGTCCCACGCCCAAAGAGCCAGCAGGGAAAACTAGGCCTTGTTCTAAAGCTCTTTGGGAACCGCTTGCGTAGCCCCACAGACCTGGGGGCTGCAGGCTTTCCTGCTGCCTTCAGCCTCAAAACAACCCTTTCCCAATTTGGCGTCGGTCCAGGCACAAAAATGGCCATATGTCTGGAGATTGGTCCCACGCCCACAGAGCCAGCAGGGAAAACTATGCCTTGTTCTAAAGCTCTTTGGGAACCACTTGCGTGGCACCACAGACCTGGGGGCTGCAGGCTTTCCTGCTGCCTTCAGCCTCAAAACCACCCTTTCCCACTTTGCCCCGCGCCAGGCACAAAAATGGCCATATGTCTGGAGACTGGTCCCACGCCCAAAGAGCCAGCAGGGAAAACTATGCCTTGTTCTAAAGCTCTTTGGGAACCGCTTGCGTAGCCCCACACACCTGGGGGCTGCAGGCTTTCCTGCTGCCTTCAGCCTCAAAACCACCCTTTCCCACTTGGTGCCTTGCCAGGCCCAAAAATGGCCATATGTCTGGAGACTGGTCCCACACTCAAAGAGCCAGGAGGGAAAACTGTGGCTTTTTCTAAAGCTCTTTGGGAACCGCTTGTGTAGCCCCACAGACCTGGGGGCTGCAGGCTTTCCTGCTGCCTTCAGCCTCAAAACCACCCTTTCCCACTTGGCGCCGCGCCAGGCACAAAAATGGCCATATGTCTGGAGATGGGTCCCACGCCCAAAGAGCCAGCAGGGAAAACTATGCCTTGTTCTAAAGCTCTTTGGGTACCGCTTGCGTAGCCCCACACACCTGGGGGCTGCAGGCTTTCCTGCTGCCTTCAGCCTCAAAACCACCCTTTCCCACTTGGCGTCAGTCCAGGCCCAAAAATGGCCATATGTCTGGAGACTGGTCCCACGCCCAAAGAGCCAGCAGGGAAAACTAGGCCTTGTTCTAAAGCTCTTTGGGAACCGCTTGCGTGGCCCCACAGCCCTGGGGGCTGCAGGCTTTCCTGCTGCCTTCAGCCTCAAAACCACCCTTTCCCACTTGGCGCCGCGCCAGGCACAAAAACAGCAATATGTCTGGAGATTGGTCCCACACTCAAAGAGCCAGAAGGGAAAACTATGCCTTGTTCTAAAGCTCTTTGGGAACCGCTTGCGTAGCCCCACGGACCTGGGGGCTGCAGGCTTTCCTGCTGCCTTCAGCCTCAAAACCACCCTTTCCCACTTGGCGTCGGACCAGGCCCAAAAATGGCCATATGTCTGGAGACTGGTCCCACGCCCAAAGAGCCAGCAGGGAAAACTGTGGCTTTTTCTCAAGCTCTTTGGGAACCGCTTGCGTAGCCCCACACACCTGGGGGCTGCAGGCTTTCCTGCTGCCTTCAGCCTCAAAACCACCCTTTCCCACTTGGTGCCTTGCCAGGCCCAAAAATGGCCATATGTCTGGAGACTGGTCCCACACTCAAAGAGCCAGGAGGGAAAACTGTGGCTTTTTCTAAAGCTCTTTGGGAACCGCTTGTGTAGCCCCGCAGACCTGGGGGCTGCAGGCTTTCCTGCTGCCTTCAGCCTCAAAACCACCCTTTCCCACTTGGCGCCGCGCCAGGCACAAAAATGGCCATATGTCTGGAGATGGGTCCCACGCCCAAAGAGCCAGCAGGGAAAACTATGCCTTGTTCTAAAGCTCTTTGGGAACCGCTTGCGTAGCCCCACACACCTGGGGGCTGCAGGCTTTCCTGCTGCCTTCAGCCTCAAAACTACCCTTTCCCACTTGGTGCCGCACCAGGCCCAAAAATGGCCATATGTCTGGAGACTGGTCCCACGCCCAAAGAGCCAGCAGGGAAAACTATGCCTTGTTCTAAAGGTCTTTGGGAACCGCTGGCGTGGCCCCACACACCTGGGGGCTGCAGGCTTTCCTGCTGCCTTCAGCCTCAAAACCACCCTTTCCCACTTGGCGTCGGACCAGGCCCAAAAATGGCCATATGTCTGGAGACTGGTCCCACGCCCAAAGAGCCAGCAGGGAAAACTATGCCTTGTTCTAAAACTCTTTGGGAACCGCTTGCGTAGCCCCACAGACCTGGGGGCTGCAGGCTTTCCTGCTGCCTTCAGCCTCAAAACCACCCTTTCCCACTTGGCGCCGCGCCAGGCACAAAAATGGCCATATGTCTGGAGATGGGTCCCACGCCCAAAGAGCCAGCAGGGAAAACTATGCCTTGTTCTAAAGCTCTTTGGGTACCGCTTGCGTAGCCCCACACACCTGGGGGCTGCAGGCTTTCCTGCTGCCTTCAGCCTCAAAACCACCCTTTCCCACTTGGCGTCAGTCCAGGCCAAAAAATGGCCATATGTCTGGAGACTGGTCCCACGCCCAAAGAGCCAGCAGGGAAAACTAGGCCTTGTTCTAAAGCTCTTTGGGAACCGCTTGCGTGGCCCCACAGCCCTGGGGGCTGCAGGCTTTCCTGCTGCCTTCAGCCTCAAAACCACCCTTTCCCACTTGGCGCCGCGCCAGGCACAAAAACAGCAATATGTCTGGAGATTGGTCCCACACTCAAAGAGCCAGCAGGGAAAACTATGCCTTGTTCTAAAGCTCTTTGGGAACCGCTTGCGTAGCCCCACAGACCTGGGGGCTGCAGTCTTTCCTGCTGCCTTCAGCCTCAAAACCACCCTTTCCCACTTGGCGTCGGACCAGGCCCAAAAATGGCCATATGTCTGGAGACTGGTCCCACGCCCAAAGAGCCAGCAGGGAAAACTGTGGCTTTTTCTAAAGCTCTTTGGGAACCGCTTGCGTAGCCCCACACACCTGGGGGCTGCAGGCTTTCCTGCTGCCTTCAGCCTCAAAACCACCCTTTCCCACTTGGTGCCTTGCCAGGCCCAAATATGGCCATATGTCTGGAGACTGGTCCCACACTCAAAGAGCCAGCAGGGAAAACTGTGGCTTTTTCTAAAGCTCTTTGGGAACCGCTTGTGTAGCCCCACGGACCTGGGGGCTGCAGGCTTTCCTGCTGCCTTCAGCCTCAAAACCACCCTTTCCCACTTGGCGCCGCGCCAGGCACAAAAATGGCCATATGTCTGGAGATGGGTCCCACGCCCAAAGAGCCAGCAGGGAAAACTATGCCTTGTTCTAAAGCTCTTTGGGAACCGCTTGCGTAGCCCCACAGACCTGGGGGCTGCAGGCTTTCCTGCTGCCTTCAGCCTCAAAACTACCCTTTCCCACTTGGTGCCGCACCAGGCCCAAAAATGGCAATATGTCTGGAGACTGGTCCCACGCCCAAAGAGCCAGCAGGGAAAACTATGCCTTGTTCTAAAGGTCTTTGGGAACCGCTGGCGTGGCCCCACACACCTGGGGGCTGCAGGCTTTCCTGCTGCCTTCAGCCTCAAAACCACCCTTTCCCACTTGGTGCCCTGCCAGGCCCAAAAATGGCCATATGTCTGGAGACTGGTCCCACGCCCAAAGAGCCAGCAGGGAAAACTATGCCTTGTTCTAAAGCTCTTTGGGAACCGCTTGCGTAGCCCCACAGACCTGGGGGCTGCAGGCTTTCCTGCTGCCTTCAGCCTCAAAACCACCCTTTCCCACTTGGCGCCGCGCCAGGCACAAAAATGGCCATATGTCTGGAGACTGGTCCCACGCCCAAAGAGCCAGCAGGGAAAACTATGCCTTGTTCTAAAGCTCTTTGGGAACCGCTTGCGTAGCCCCACGGACCTGGGGGCTGCAGGCTTTCCTGCTGCCTTCAGCCTCAAAACCACCCTTTCCCACTTGGCGTTGGTCGAGGCACAAAAATGGCCATATGTCTGGAGACTGGTCCCACACTCAAAGAGCCAGGAGGGAAAACTGTGGCTTTTTCTAAAGCTCTTTGGGAACCGCTTGTGTAGCCCCACACACCTGGGGGCTGCAGGCTTTCCTGCTGCCTTCAGCCTCAAAACCACCCTTTCCCACTTGGCGTCGGACCAGGCCCAAAAATGGCCATATGTCTGGAGACTGGTCCCACGCCCAAAGAGCCAGCAGGGAAAACTATGCCTTGTTCTAAAGCTCTTTGGGAACCGCTTGCGTAGCCCCACACACCTGCGGGCTGCAGGCTTTCCTGCTGCCTTCAGCCTGAAAAACACCCTTTCCCACTTGGCGCTGCGCCAGGCACAAAAATGGCCATATGTCTGGAGACTGGTCCACGCCGAAAGAGCCAGCAGGGAAAACTATGCCTTGTTCTAAAGCTCTTTGGGAACCGCTTGTGTAGCCTCACAGACTGCGGGCTGCAGGCTTTCCTGCTGCCTTCAGCCTCAAAACCACCCTTTCCCACTTGGCGCCGCGCCAGGCACAAAAATGGCCATATGTCTGGAGACTGGTCCCACGCCCAAAGAGCCAGCAGGGAAAACTAGGCCTTGTTCTAAAGCTCTTTGGGAACCGCTTGCGTAGCCCCACAGACCTGGGGGCTGCAGGCTTTCCTGCTGCCTTCAGCCTCAAAACAACCCTTTCCCAATTTGGCGTCGGTCCAGGCACAAAAATGGCCATATGTCTGGAGATTGGTCCCACGCCCACAGAGCCAGCAGGGAAAACTATGCCTTGTTCTAAAGCTCTTTGGGAACCGCTTGCGTGGCACCACAGACCTGGGGGCTGCAGGCTTTCCTGCTGCCTTCAGCCTCAAAACCACCCTTTCCCACTTGGCCCCGCGCCAGGCACAAAAATGGCCATATGTCTGGAGACTGGTCCCACGCCCAAAGAGCCAGCAGGGAAAACTATGCCTTGTTCTAAAGCTCTTTGGGAACCGCTTGCGTAGCCCCACACACCTGGGGGCTGCAGGCTTTCCTGCTGCCTTCAGCCTCAAAACCACCCTTTCCCACTTGGTGCCGCACCAGGCCCAAAAATGGCAATATGTCTGGAGACTGGTCCCACGCCCAAAGAGCCAGCAGGGAAAACTATGCCTTGTTCTAAAGGTCTTTGGCAACCGCTTGCGTGGCCCCACACACCTGGGGGCTGCAGGCTTTCCTGCTGCCTTCAGCCTCAAAACCACCCTTTCCCACTTGGCGTCGGACCAGGCCCAAAAATGGCCATATGTCTGGAGACTGGTCCCACGCCCAAAGAGCCAGCAGGGAAAACTATGCCTTGTTCTAAAACTCTTTGGGAACCGCTTGCGTAGCCCCACAGACCTGGGGGCTGCAGGCTTTCCTGCTGCCTTCAGCCTCAAAACCACCCTTTCCCACTTGGCGCCGCGCCAGGCACAAAAATGGCCATATGTCTGGAGATGGGTCCCACGCCCAAAGAGCCAGCAGGGAAAACTATGCCTTGTTCTAAAGCTCTTTGGGTACCGCTTGCGTAGCCCCACACACTTGGGGGCTGCAGGCTTTCCTGCTGCCTTCAGCCTCAAAACCACCCTTTCCCACTTGGCGTCAGTCCAGGCCCAAAAATGGCCATATGTCTGGAGACTGGTCCCACGCCCAAAGAGCCAGCAGGGAAAACTAGGCCTTGTTCTAAAGCTCTTTGGGAACCGCTTGCGTGGCCCCACAGCCCTGGGGGCTGCAGGCTTTCCTGCTGCCTTCAGCCTCAAAACCACCCTTTCCCACTTGGCGCCGCGCCAGGCACAAAAACAGCAATATGTCTGGAGATTGGTCCCACACTCAAAGAGCCAGAAGGGAAAACTATGCCTTGTTCTAAAGCTCTTTGGGAACCGCTTGCGTAGCCCCACAGACCTGGGGGCTGCAGTCTTTCCTGCTGCCTTCAGCCTCAAAACCACCCTTTCCCACTTGGCGTCGGACCAGGCCCAAAAATGGCCATATGTCTGGAGACTGGTCCCACGCCCAAAGAGCCAGCAGGGAAAACTGTGGCTTTTTCTAAAGCTCTTTGGGAACCGCTTGCGTAGCCCCACACACCTGGGGGCTGCAGGCTTTCCTGCTGCCTTCAGCCTCAAAACCACCCTTTCCCACTTGGTGCCTTGCCAGGCCCAAATATGGCCATATGTCTGGAGACTGGTCCCACACTCAAAGAGCCAGGAGGGAAAACTGTGGCTTTTTCTAAAGCTCTTTGGGAACCGCTTGTGTAGCCCCACGGACCTGGGGGCTGCAGGCTTTCCTGCTGCCTTCAGCCTCAAAACCACCCTTTCCCACTTGGCGCCGCGCCAGGCACAAAAATGGCCATATGTCTGGAGATGGGTCCCACGCCCAAAGAGCCAGCAGGGAAAACTATGCCTTGTTCTAAAGCTCTTTGGGAACCGCTTGCGTAGCCCCACAGACCTGGGGGCTGCAGGCTTTCCTGCTGCCTTCAGCCTCAAAACTACCCTTTCCCACTTGGTGCCGCACCAGGCCCAAAAATGGCAATATGTCTGGAGACTGGTCCCACGCCCAAAGAGCCAGCAGGGAAAACTATGCCTTGTTCTAAAGGTCTTTGGGAACCGCTGGCGTGGCCCCACACACCTGGGGGCTGCAGGCTTTCCTGCTGCCTTCAGCCTCAAAACCACCCTTTCCCACTTGGTGCCCTGCCAGGCCCAAAAATGGCCATATGTCTGGAGACTGGTCCCACGCCCAAAGAGCCAGCAGGGAAAACTATGCCTTGTTCTAAAGCTCTTTGGGAACCGCTTGCGTAGCCCCACAGACCTGGGGGCTGCAGGCTTTCCTGCTGCCTTCAGCCTCAAAACCACCCTTTCCCACTTGGCGCCGCGCCAGGCACAAAAATGGCCATATGTCTGGAGACTGGTCCCACGCCCAAAGAGCCAGCAGGGAAAACTATGCCTTGTTCTAAAGCTCTTTGGGAACCGCTTGCGTAGCCCCACGGACCTGGGGGCTGCAGGCTTTCCTGCTGCCTTCAGCCTCAAAACCACCCTTTCCCACTTGGCGTTGGTCGAGGCACAAAAATGGCCATATGTCTGGAGACTGGTCCCACACTCAAAGAGCCAGGAGGGAAAACTGTGGCTTTTTCTAAAGCTCTTTGGGAACCGCTTGTGTAGCCCCACACACCTGGGGGCTGCAGGCTTTCCTGCTGCCTTCAGCCTCAAAACCACCCTTTCCCACTTGGCGTCGGACCAGGCCCAAAAATGGCCATATGTCTGGAGACTGGTCCCACGCCCAAAGAGCCAGCAGGGAAAACTATGCCTTGTTCTAAAGCTCTTTGGGAACCGCTTGCGTAGCCCCACACACCTGCGGGCTGCAGGCTTTCCTGCTGCCTTCAGCCTGAAAAACACCCTTTCCCACTTGGCGCTGCGCCAGGCACAAAAATGGCCATATGTCTGGAGACTGGTCCACGCCGAAAGAGCCAGCAGGGAAAACTATGCCTTGTTCTAAAGCTCTTTGGGAACCGCTTGTGTAGCCTCACAGACTGCGGGCTGCAGGCTTTCCTGCTGCCTTCAGCCTCAAAACCACCCTTTCCCACTTGGCGCCGCGCCAGGCACAAAAATGGCCATATGTCTGGAGACTGGTCCCACGCCCAAAGAGCCAGCAGGGAAAACTATGCCTTGTTCTAAAGCTCTTTGGGAACCGCTTGCGTAGCCCCACAGACCTGGGGGCTGCAGGCTTTCCTGCTGCCTTCAGCCTCAAAAAAACCCTTTCCCAATTTGGCGTCGGTCCAGGCACAAAAATGGCCATATGTCTGGAGATTGGTCCCACGCCCACAGAGCCAGGAGGGAAAAGTATGCCTTGTTCTAAAGCTCTTTGGGAACCGCTTGCGTGGCACCACAGACCTGGGGGCTGCAGGCTTTCCTGCTGCCTTCAGCCTCAAAACCACCCTTTCCCACTTGGCGCCGCGCCAGGCACAAAAATGGCCATATGTCTGGAGACTGGTCCCACGCCCAAAGAGCCAGCAGGGAAAACTATGCCTTGTTCTAAAGCTCTTTGGGAACCGCTTGCGTAGCCCCACAGACCTGGGGGCTGCAGGCTTTCCTGCTGCCTTCAGCCTCAAAACTACCCTTTCCCACTTGGTGCCGCACCAGGCCCAAAAATGGCAATATGTCTGGAGACTGGTCCCACGCCCAAAGAGCCAGCAGGGAAAACTATGCCTTGTTCTAAAGGTCTTTGGGAACCGCTGGCGTGGCCCCACACACCTGGGGGCTGCAGGCTTTCCTGCTGCCTTCAGCCTCAAAACCACCCTTTCCCACTTGGTGCCCTGCCAGGCCCAAAAATGGCCATATGTCTGGAGACTGGTCCCACGCCCAAAGAGCCAGCAGGGAAAACTATGCCTTGTTCTAAAGCTCTTTGGGAACCGCTTGCGTAGCCCCACAGACCTGGGGGCTGCAGGCTTTCCTGCTGCCTTCAGCCTCAAAACCACCCTTTCCCACTTGGCGCCGCGCCAGGCACAAAAATGGCCATATGTCTGGAGACTGGTCCCACGCCCAAAGAGCCAGCAGGGAAAACTATGCCTTGTTCTAAAGCTCTTTGGGAACCGCTTGCGTAGCCCCACGGACCTGGGGGCTGCAGGCTTTCCTGCTGCCTTCAGCCTCAAAACCACCCTTTCCCACTTGGCGTTGGTCGAGGCACAAAAATGGCCATATGTCTGGAGACTGGTCCCACACTCAAAGAGCCAGGAGGGAAAACTGTGGCTTTTTCTAAAGCTCTTTGGGAACCGCTTGTGTAGCCCCACACACCTGGGGGCTGCAGGCTTTCCTGCTGCCTTCAGCCTCAAAACCACCCTTTCCCACTTGGCGTCGGACCAGGCCCAAAAATGGCCATATGTCTGGAGACTGGTCCCACGCCCAAAGAGCCAGCAGGGAAAACTATGCCTTGTTCTAAAGCTCTTTGGGAACCGCTTGCGTAGCCCCACACACCTGCGGGCTGCAGGCTTTCCTGCTGCCTTCAGCCTGAAAAACACCCTTTCCCACTTGGCGCTGCGCCAGGCACAAAAATGGCCATATGTCTGGAGACTGGTCCACGCCGAAAGAGCCAGCAGGGAAAACTATGCCTTGTTCTAAAGCTCTTTGGGAACCGCTTGTGTAGCCTCACAGACTGCGGGCTGCAGGCTTTCCTGCTGCCTTCAGCCTCAAAACCACCCTTTCCCACTTGGCGCCGCGCCAGGCACAAAAATGGCCATATGTCTGGAGACTGGTCCCACGCCCAAAGAGCCAGCAGGGAAAACTAGGCCTTGTTCTAAAGCTCTTTGGGAACCGCTTGCGTAGCCCCACAGACCTGGGGGCTGCAGGCTTTCCTGCTGCCTTCAGCCTCAAAACAACCCTTTCCCAATTTGGCGTCGGTCCAGGCACAAAAATGGCCATATGTCTGGAGATTGGTCCCACGCCCACAGAGCCAGCAGGGAAAACTATGCCTTGTTCTAAAGCTCTTTGGGAACCGCTTGCGTGGCACCACAGACCTGGGGGCTGCAGGCTTTCCTGCTGCCTTCAGCCTCAAAACCACCCTTTCCCACTTGGCCCCGCGCCAGGCACAAAAATGGCCATATGTCTGGAGACTGGTCCCACGCCCAAAGAGCCAGCAGGGAAAACTATGCCTTGTTCTAAAGCTCTTTGGGAACCGCTTGCGTAGCCCCACACACCTGGGGGCTGCAGGCTTTCCTGCTGCCTTCAGCCTCAAAACCACCCTTTCCCACTTGGTGCCGCACCAGGCCCAAAAATGGCAATATGTCTGGAGACTGGTCCCACGCCCAAAGAGCCAGCAGGGAAAACTATGCCTTGTTCTAAAGGTCTTTGGCAACCGCTTGCGTGGCCCCACACACCTGGGGGCTGCAGGCTTTCCTGCTGCCTTCAGCCTCAAAACCACCCTTTCCCACTTGGCGTCGGACCAGGCCCAAAAATGGCCATATGTCTGGAGACTGGTCCCACGCCCAAAGAGCCAGCAGGGAAAACTATGCCTTGTTCTAAAACTCTTTGGGAACCGCTTGCGTAGCCCCACAGACCTGGGGGCTGCAGGCTTTCCTGCTGCCTTCAGCCTCAAAACCACCCTTTCCCACTTGGCGCCGCGCCAGGCACAAAAATGGCCATATGTCTGGAGATGGGTCCCACGCCCAAAGAGCCAGCAGGGAAAACTATGCCTTGTTCTAAAGCTCTTTGGGTACCGCTTGCGTAGCCCCACACACTTGGGGGCTGCAGGCTTTCCTGCTGCCTTCAGCCTCAAAACCACCCTTTCCCACTTGGCGTCAGTCCAGGCCCAAAAATGGCCATATGTCTGGAGACTGGTCCCACGCCCAAAGAGCCAGCAGGGAAAACTAGGCCTTGTTCTAAAGCTCTTTGGGAACCGCTTGCGTGGCCCCACAGCCCTGGGGGCTGCAGGCTTTCCTGCTGCCTTCAGCCTCAAAACCACCCTTTCCCACTTGGCGCCGCGCCAGGCACAAAAACAGCAATATGTCTGGAGATTGGTCCCACACTCAAAGAGCCAGAAGGGAAAACTATGCCTTGTTCTAAAGCTCTTTGGGAACCGCTTGCGTAGCCCCACAGACCTGGGGGCTGCAGTCTTTCCTGCTGCCTTCAGCCTCAAAACCACCCTTTCCCACTTGGCGTCGGACCAGGCCCAAAAATGGCCATATGTCTGGAGACTGGTCCCACGCCCAAAGAGCCAGCAGGGAAAACTGTGGCTTTTTCTAAAGCTCTTTGGGAACCGCTTGCGTAGCCCCACACACCTGGGGGCTGCAGGCTTTCCTGCTGCCTTCAGCCTCAAAACCACCCTTTCCCACTTGGTGCCTTGCCAGGCCCAAATATGGCCATATGTCTGGAGACTGGTCCCACACTCAAAGAGCCAGGAGGGAAAACTGTGGCTTTTTCTAAAGCTCTTTGGGAACCGCTTGTGTAGCCCCACGGACCTGGGGGCTGCAGGCTTTCCTGCTGCCTTCAGCCTCAAAACCACCCTTTCCCACTTGGCGCCGCGCCAGGCACAAAAATGGCCATATGTCTGGAGATGGGTCCCACGCCCAAAGAGCCAGCAGGGAAAACTATGCCTTGTTCTAAAGCTCTTTGGGAACCGCTTGCGTAGCCCCACAGACCTGGGGGCTGCAGGCTTTCCTGCTGCCTTCAGCCTCAAAACTACCCTTTCCCACTTGGTGCCGCACCAGGCCCAAAAATGGCAATATGTCTGGAGACTGGTCCCACGCCCAAAGAGCCAGCAGGGAAAACTATGCCTTGTTCTAAAGGTCTTTGGGAACCGCTGGCGTGGCCCCACACACCTGGGGGCTGCAGGCTTTCCTGCTGCCTTCAGCCTCAAAACCACCCTTTCCCACTTGGTGCCCTGCCAGGCCCAAAAATGGCCATATGTCTGGAGACTGGTCCCACGCCCAAAGAGCCAGCAGGGAAAACTATGCCTTGTTCTAAAGCTCTTTGGGAACCGCTTGCGTAGCCCCACAGACCTGGGGGCTGCAGGCTTTCCTGCTGCCTTCAGCCTCAAAACCACCCTTTCCCACTTGGCGCCGCGCCAGGCACAAAAATGGCCATATGTCTGGAGACTGGTCCCACGCCCAAAGAGCCAGCAGGGAAAACTATGCCTTGTTCTAAAGCTCTTTGGGAACCGCTTGCGTAGCCCCACGGACCTGGGGGCTGCAGGCTTTCCTGCTGCCTTCAGCCTCAAAACCACCCTTTCCCACTTGGCGTTGGTCGAGGCACAAAAATGGCCATATGTCTGGAGACTGGTCCCACACTCAAAGAGCCAGGAGGGAAAACTGTGGCTTTTTCTAAAGCTCTTTGGGAACCGCTTGTGTAGCCCCACACACCTGGGGGCTGCAGGCTTTCCTGCTGCCTTCAGCCTCAAAACCACCCTTTCCCACTTGGCGTCGGACCAGGCCCAAAAATGGCCATATGTCTGGAGACTGGTCCCACGCCCAAAGAGCCAGCAGGGAAAACTATGCCTTGTTCTAAAGCTCTTTGGGAACCGCTTGCGTAGCCCCACACACCTGCGGGCTGCAGGCTTTCCTGCTGCCTTCAGCCTGAAAAACACCCTTTCCCACTTGGCGCTGCGCCAGGCACAAAAATGGCCATATGTCTGGAGACTGGTCCACGCCGAAAGAGCCAGCAGGGAAAACTATGCCTTGTTCTAAAGCTCTTTGGGAACCGCTTGTGTAGCCTCACAGACTGCGGGCTGCAGGCTTTCCTGCTGCCTTCAGCCTCAAAACCACCCTTTCCCACTTGGCGCCGCGCCAGGCACAAAAATGGCCATATGTCTGGAGACTGGTCCCACGCCCAAAGAGCCAGCAGGGAAAACTATGCCTTGTTCTAAAGCTCTTTGGGAACCGCTTGCGTAGCCCCACAGACCTGGGGGCTGCAGGCTTTCCTGCTGCCTTCAGCCTCAAAAAAACCCTTTCCCAATTTGGCGTCGGTCCAGGCACAAAAATGGCCATATGTCTGGAGATTGGTCCCACGCCCACAGAGCCAGGAGGGAAAAGTATGCCTTGTTCTAAAGCTCTTTGGGAACCGCTTGCGTGGCACCACAGACCTGGGGGCTGCAGGCTTTCCTGCTGCCTTCAGCCTCAAAACCACCCTTTCCCACTTGGCGCCGCGCCAGGCACAAAAATGGCCATATGTCTGGAGACTGGTCCCACGCCCAAAGAGCCAGCAGGGAAAACTATGCCTTGTTCTAAAGCTCTTTGGGAACCGCTTGCGTAGCCCCACACACCTGGGGGCTGCAGGCTTTCCTGCTGCCTTCAGCCTCAAAACCACCCTTTCCCACTTGGCTTCGGTCCAGGCCCAAAAATGGCCATATATCTGGAGACTGGTCCCACGCCCAAAGAGCCAGCAGGGAAAACTATGCCTTGTTCTAAAGCTCTTTGGGAACCGCTTGCGTAGCCCCACAGACCTGGGGGCTGCAGGCTTTCCTGCTGCCTTCAGCCTCAAAACTACCCTTTCCCACTTGGTGCCGCACCAGGCCCAAAAATGGCAATATGTCTGGAGACTGGTCCCACGCCCAAAGAGCCAGCAGGGAAAACTAGGCCTTGTTCTAAAGGTCTTTGGGAACCGCTGGCGTGGCCCCACACACCTGGGGGCTGCAGGCTTTCCTGCTGCCTTCAGCCTCAAAACCACCCTTTCCCACTTGGTGCCCTGCCAGGCCCAAAAATGGCCATATGTCTGGAGACTGGTCCCACGCCCAAAGAGCCAGCAGGGAAAACTATGCCTTGTTCTAAAGCTCTTTGGGAACCGCTTGCGTGGCCCCACAGACCTGGGGGCTGCAGGCTTTCCTGCTGCCTTCAGCCTCAAAACCACCCTTTCCCACTTGGCGCCGCGCCAGGCACAAAAATGGCCATATGTCTGGAGACTGGTCCCACGCCCAAAGAGCCAGCAGGGAAAACTATGCCTTGTTCTAAAGCTCTTTGGGAACCGCTTGCGTAGCCCCACGGACCTGGGGGCTGCAGGCTTTCCTGCTGCCTTCAGCCTCAAAACCACCCTTTCCCACTTGGCGTTGGTCGAGGCACAAAAATGGCCATATGTCTGGAGACTGGTCCCACACTCAAAGAGCCAGGAGGGAAAACTGTGGCTTTTTCTAAAGCTCTTTGGGAACCGCTTGTGTAGCCCCACACACCTGGGGGCTGCAGGCTTTCCTGCTGCCTTCAGCCTCAAAACCACCCTTTCCCACTTGGCGTCGGACCAGGCCCAAAAATGGCCATATGTCTGGAGACTGGTCCCACGCCCAAAGAGCCAGCAGGGAAAACTATGCCTTGTTCTAAAGCTCTTTGGGAACCGCTTGCGTAGCCCCACACACCTGCGGGCTGCAGGCTTTCCTGCTGCCTTCAGCCTGAAAAACACCCTTTCCCACTTGGCGCTGCGCCAGGCACAAAAATGGCCATATGTCTGGAGACTGGTCCACGCCGAAAGAGCCAGCAGGGAAAACTATGCCTTGTTCTAAAGCTCTTTGGGAACCGCTTGTGTAGCCTCACAGACTGCGGGCTGCAGGCTTTCCTGCTGCCTTCAGCCTCAAAACCACCCTTTCCCACTTGGCGCCGCGCCAGGCACAAAAATGGCCATATGTCTGGAGACTGGTCCCACGCCCAAAGAGCCAGCAGGGAAAACTATGCCTTGTTCTAAAGCTCTTTGGGAACCGCTTGCGTAGCCCCACAGACCTGGGGGCTGCAGGCTTTCCTGCTGCCTTCAGCCTCAAAACAACCCTTTCCCAATTTGGCGTCGGTCCAGGCACAAAAATGGCCATATGTCTGGAGATTGGTCCCACGCCCACAGAGCCAGGAGGGAAAAGTATGCCTTGTTCTAAAGCTCTTTGGGAACCGCTTGCGTGGCACCACAGACCTGGGGGCTGCAGGCTTTCCTGCTGCCTTCAGCCTCAAAACCACCCTTTCCCACTTGGCGCCGCGCCAGGCACAAAAATGGCCATATGTCTGGAGACTGGTCCCACGCCCAAAGAGCCAGCAGGGAAAACTATGCCTTGTTCTAAAGCTCTTTGGGAACCGCTTGCGTAGCCCCACACACCTGGGGGCTGCAGGCTTTCCTGCTGCCTTCAGCCTCAAAACCACCCTTTCCCACTTGGCTTCGGTCCAGGCCCAAAAATGGCCATATATCTGGAGACTGGTCCCACGCCCAAAGAGCCAGCAGGGAAAACTATGCCTTGTTCTAAAGCTCTTTGGGAACCGCTTGTGTAGCCCCACAGACCTGGGGGCTGCAGGCTTTCCTGCTGCCTTCAGCCTCAAAACCACCCTTTCCCACTTGGCGCCGCGCCAGGCACAAAAATGGCCATATGTCTGGAGATGGGTCCCACGCCCAAAGAGCCAGCAGGGAAAACTATGCCTTGTTCTAAAGCTCTTTGGGTACCGCTTGCGTAGCCCCACACACCTGGGGGCTGCAGGCTTTCCTGCTGCCTTCAGCCTCAAAACCACCCTTTCCCACTTGGCGTCAGTCCAGGCCCAAAAATGGCCATATGTCTGGAGACTGGTCCCACGCCCAAAGAGCCAGCAGGGAAAACTAGGCCTTGTTCTAAAGCTCTTTGGGAACCGCTTGCGTGGCCCCACAGCCCTGGGGGCTGCAGGCTTTCCTGCTGCCTTCAGCCTCAAAACCACCCTTTCCCACTTGGCGCCGCGCCAGGCACAAAAACAGCAATATGTCTGGAGATTGGTCCCACACTCAAAGAGCCAGAAGGGAAAACTATGCCTTGTTCTAAAGCTCTTTGGGAACCGCTTGCGTAGCCCCACAGACCTGGGGGCTGCAGTCTTTCCTGCTGCCTTCAGCCTCAAAACCACCCTTTCCCACTTGGCGTCGGACCAGGCCCAAAAATGGCCATATGTCTGGAGACTGGTCCCACGCCCAAAGAGCCAGCAGGGAAAACTGTGGCTTTTTCTAAAGCTCTTTGGGAACCGCTTGCGTAGCCCCACACACCTGGGGGCTGCAGGCTTTCCTGCTGCCTTCAGCCTCAAAACCACCCTTTCCCACTTGGTGCCTTGCCAGGCCCAAAAATGGCCATATGTCTGGAGACTGGTCCCACACACAAAGAGCCAGGAGGGAAAACTGTGGCTTTTTCTAAAGCTCTTTGGGAACCGCTTGTGTAGCCCCACAGACCTGGGGGCTGCAGGCTTTCCTGCTGCCTTCAGCCTCAAAACCACCCTTTCCCACTTGGTGTCGCGCCAGGCACAAAAATGGCCATATGTCTGGAGATGGGTCCCACGCCCAAAGAGCCAGCAGGGAAAACTATGCCTTGTTCTAAAGCTCTTTGGGAACCGCTTGCGTAGTCCCACACACCTGGGGGCTGCAGGCTTTCCTGCTGCCTTCAGCCTCAAAACTACCCTTTCCCACTTGGTGCCGCACCAGGCCCAAAAATGGCAATATGTCTGGAGACTGGTCCCACGCCCAAAGAGCCAGCAGGGAAAACTATGCCTTGTTCTAAAGGTCTTTGGGAACCGCTGGCGTGGCCCCACACACCTGGGGGCTGCAGGCTTTCCTGCTGCCTTCAGCCTCAAAACCACCCTTTCCCACTTGGCGTCGGTCCAGGCACAAAAATGGCCATATGTCTGGAGACTGGTCCCACGCCCAAAGAGCCAGCAGGGAAAACTAGGCCTTGTTCTAAAGCTCTTTGGGAACCGCTTGCGTGGCACCACAGACCTGGGGGCTGCAGGCTTTCCTGCTGCCTTCAGCCTCAAAACCACCCTTTCCCACTTGGCGCCGCGCCAGGCACAAAAATGGCCATATGTCTGGAGACTGGTCCCACGCCCAAAGAGCCAGCAGGGAAAACTATGCCTTGTTCTAAAGCTCTTTGGGAACCGCTTGCGTAGCCCCACACACCTGGGGGCTGCAGGCTTTCCTGCTGCCTTCAGCCTCAAAACCACCCTTTCCCACTTGGTGCCTTGCCAGGCCCAAAAATGGCCATATGTCTGGAGACTGGTCCCACACTCAAAGAGCCAGGAGGGAAAACTGTGGCTTTTTCTAAAGCTCTTTGGGAACCGCTTGTGTAGCCCCACAGACCTGGGGGCTGCAGGCTTTCCTGCTGCCTTCAGCCTCAAAACCACCCTTTCCCACTTGGCGCCGCGCCAGGCACAAAAATGGCCATATGTCTGGAGATGGGTCCCACGCCCAAAGAGCCAGCAGGGAAAACTATGCCTTGTTCTAAAGCTCTTTGGGTACCGCTTGCGTAGCCCCACACACCTGGGGGCTGCAGGCTTTCCTGCTGCCTTCAGCCTCAAAACCACCCTTTCCCACTTGGCGTCAGTCCAGGCCCAAAAATGGCCATATGTCTGGAGACTGGTCCCACGCCCAAAGAGCCAGCAGGGAAAACTAGGCCTTGTTCTAAAGCTCTTTGGGAACCGCTTGCGTGGCCCCACAGCCCTGGGGGCTGCAGGCTTTCCTGCTGCCTTCAGCCTCAAAACCACCCTTTCCCACTTGGCGCCGCGCCAGGCACAAAAACAGCAATATGTCTGGAGATTGGTCCCACACTCAAAGAGCCAGAAGGGAAAACTATGCCTTGTTCTAAAGCTCTTTGGGAACCGCTTGCGTAGCCCCACAGACCTGGGGGCTGCAGTCTTTCCTGCTGCCTTCAGCCTCAAAACCACCCTTTCCCACTTGGCGTCGGACCAGGCCCAAAAATGGCCAAAGGTCTGGAGACTGGTCCCACGCCCAAAGAGCCAGCAGGGAAAACTGTGGCTTTTTCTAAAGCTCTTTGGGAACCGCTTGCGTAGCCACACACACCTGGGGGCTGCAGGCTTTCCTGCTGCCTTCAGCCTCAAAACCACCCTTTCCCACTTGGTGCCTTGCCAGGCCCAAAAATGGCCATATGTCTGGAGACTGGTCCCACGCCCAAAGAGCCAGCAGGGAAAACTGTGGCTTTTTCTAAAGCTCTTTGGGAACCGCTTGTGTAGCCCCACAGACCTGGGGGCTGCAGGCTTTCCTGCTGCCTTCAGCCTCAAAACCACCCTTTCCCACTTGGCGCCGCGCCAGGCACAAAAATGGCCATATGTCTGGAGATGGGTCCCACGCCCAAAGAGCCAGCAGGGAAAACTATGCCTTGTTCTAAAGCTCTTTGGGAACCGCTTGCGTAGCCCCACAGACCTGGGGGCTGCAGGCTTTCCTGCTGCCTTCAGCCTCAAAACTACCCTTTCCCACTTGGTGCCGCACCAGGCCCAAAAATGGCAATATGTCTGGAGACTGGTCCCACGCCCAAAGAGCCAGCAGGGAAAACTATGCCTTGTTCTAAAGGTCTTTGGGAACCGCTGGCGTGGCCCCACACACCTGGGGGCTGCAGGCTTTCCTGCTGCCTTCAGCCTCAAAACCACCCTTTCCCACTTGGCGTCGGACCAGGCCCAAAAATGGCCATATGTCTGGAGACTGGTCCCACGCCCAAAGAGCCAGCAGGGAAAACTATGCCTTGTTCTAAAGCTCTTTGGGAACCGCTTGCGTAGCCCCACAGACCTGGGGGCTGCAGGCTTTCCTGCTGCCTTCAGCCTCAAAACCACCCTTTCCCACTTGGCGCCGCGCCAGGCACAAAAATGGCCATATGTCTGGAGATGGGTCCCACGCCCAAAGAGCCAGCAGGGAAAACTATGCCTTGTTCTAAAGCTCTTTGGGTACCGCTTGCGTAGCCCCACACACCTGGGGGCTGCAGGCTTTCCTGCTGCCTTCAGCCTCAAAACCACCCTTTCCCACTTGGCGTCAGTCCAGGCCCAAAAATGGCCATATGTCTGGAGACTGGTCCCACGCCCAAAGAGCCAGCAGGGAAAACTAGGCCTTGTTCTAAAGCTCTTTGGGAACCGCTTGCGTGGCCCCACAGACTGGGGGCTGCAGGCTTTCCTGCTGCCTTCAGCCTCAAAACCACCCTTTCCCACTTGGCGCCGCGCCAGGCACAAAAACAGCAATATGTCTGGAGATTGGTCCCACACTCAAAGAGCCAGAAGGGAAAACTATGCCTTGTTCTAAAGCTCTTTGGGAACCGCTTGCGTAGCCCCACAGACCTGGGGGCTGCAGTCTTTCCTGCTGCCTTCAGCCTCAAAACCACCCTTTCCCACTTGGCGTCGGACCAGGCCCAAAAATGGCCATATGTCTGGAGACTGGTCCCACGCCCAAAGAGCCAGCAGGGAAAACTGTGGCTTTTTCTAAAGCTCTTTGGGAACCGCTTGCGTAGCCCCACACACCTGGGGGCTGCAGGCTTTCCTGCTGCCTTCAGCCTCAAAACCACCCTTTCCCACTTGGTGCCTTGCCAGGCCCAAAAATGGCCATATGTCTGGAGACTGGTCCCACACTCAAAGAGCCAGGAGGGAAAACTGTGGCTTTTTCTAAAGCTCTTTGGGAACCGCTTGTGTAGCCCCACACACCTGGGGGCTGCAGGCTTTCCTGCTGCCTTCAGCCTCAAAACCACCCTTTCCCACTTGGCGCCGCGCCAGGCACAAAAATGGCCATATGTCTGGAGATGGGTCCCACGCCCAAAGAGCCAGCAGGGAAAACTATGCCTTGTTCTAAAGCTCTTTGGGAACCGCTTGCGTAGCCCCACAGACCTGGGGGCTGCAGGCTTTCCTGCTGCCTTCAGCCTCAAAACCACCCTTTCCCACTTGGCGCCGCGCCAGGCACAAAAATGGCCATATGTCTGGAGACTGGTCCCACGCCCAAAGAGCCAGCAGGGAAAACTATGCCTTGTTCTAAAGCTCTTTGGGAACCGCTTGCGTAGCCCCACACACCTGGGGGCTGCAGGCTTTCCTGCTGCCTTCAGCCTCAAAACCACCCTTTCCCACTTGGCGTTGGTCGAGGCACAAAAATGGCCATATGTCTGGAGACTGGTCCCACACTCAAAGAGCCAGGAGGGAAAACTGTGGCTTTTTCTAAAGCTCTTTGGGAACCGCTTGTGTAGCCCCACACACCTGGGGGCTGCAGGCTTTCCTGCTGCCTTCAGCCTCAAAACCACCCTTTCCCACTTGGCGCCGCGCCAGGCACAAAAATGGCCATATGTCTGGAGATGGGTCCCACGCCCAAAGAGCCAGCAGGGAAAACTATGCCTTGTTCTAAAGCTCTTTGGGAACCGCTTGCGTAGCCCCACAGACCTGGGGGCTGCAGGCTTTCCTGCTGCCTTCAGCCTCAAAACCACCCTTTCCCACTTGGCGCCGCGCCAGGCACAAAAATGGCCATATGTCTGGAGACTGGTCCCACGCCCAAAGAGCCAGCAGGGAAAACTATGCCTTGTTCTAAAGCTCTTTGGGAACCGCTTGCGTAGCCCCACACACCTGGGGGCTGCAGGCTTTCCTGCTGCCTTCAGCCTCAAAACCACCCTTTCCCACTTGGCGTTGGTCGAGGCACAAAAATGGCCATATGTCTGGAGACTGGTCCCACACTCAAAGAGCCAGGAGGGAAAACTGTGGCTTTTTCTAAAGCTCTTTGGGAACCGCTTGTGTAGCCCCACACACCTGGGGGCTGCAGGCTTTCCTGCTGCCTTCAGCCTCAAAACCACCCTTTCCCACTTGGCGCCGCGCCAGGCACAAAAATGGCCATATGTCTGGAGATGGGTCCCACGCCCAAAGAGCCAGCAGGGAAAACTATGCCTTGTTCTAAAGCTCTTTGGGAACCGCTTGCGTAGCCCCACAGACCTGGGGGCTGCAGGCTTTCCTGCTGCCTTCAGCCTCAAAACCACCCTTTCCCACTTGGCGCCGCGCCAGGCACAAAATTGGCCATATGTCTGGAGACTGGTCCCACGCCCAAAGAGCCAGCAGGGAAAACTATGCCTTGTTCTAAAGCTCTTTGGGAACCGCTTGCGTAGCCCCACACACCTGGGGGCTGCAGGCTTTCCTGCTGCCTTCAGCCTCAAAACCACCCTTTCCCACTTGGCGCCGCGCCAGGCACAAAAATGGCCATATGTCTGGAGACTGGTCCCACGCCCAAAGAGCCAGCAGGGAAAACTAGGCCTTGTTCTAAAGCTCTTTGGGAACCGCTTGCGTAGCCACACAGACCTGGGGGCTGCAGGCTTTCCTGCTGCCTTCAGCCTCAAAACAACCCTTTCCCAATTTGGCGTCGGTCCAGGCACAAAAATGGCCATATGTCTGGAGATTGGTCCCACGCCCACAGAGCCAGCAGGGAAAACTATGCCTTGTTCTAAAGCTCTTTGGGAACCGCTTGCGTGGCACCACAGACCTGGGGGCTGCAGGCTTTCCTGCTGCCTTCAGCCTCAAAACCACCCTTTCCCACTTGGCGCCGCTCCAGGCACAAAAATGGCCATATGTCTGGAGACTGGTCCCACGCCCAAAGAGCCAGCAGGGAAAACTATGCCTTGTTCTAAAGCTCTTTGGGAACCGCTTGCGTAGCCCCACACACCTGGGGGCTGCAGGCTTTCCTGCTGCCTTCAGCCTCAAAACCACCCTTTCCCACTTGGCTTCGGTCCAGGCCCAAAAATGGCCATATATCTGGAGACTGGTCCCACGCCCAAAGAGCCAGCAGGGAAAACTGTGGCTTTTTCTAAAGCTCTTTGGGAACCGCTTGCGTAGCCCCACAGACCTGCGGGCTGCAGGCTTTCCTGCTGCCTTCAGCCTCAAAACCACCCTTTCCCACTTGGCGCCGCGCCAGGCACAAAAATGGCCATATGTCTGGAGATGGGTCCCACGCCCAAAGAGCCAGCAGGGAAAACTATGCCTTGTTCTAAAGCTCTTTGGGTACCGCTTGCGTAGCCCCACACACCTGGGGGCTGCAGGCTTTCCTGCTGCCTTCAGCCTCAAAACCACCCTTTCCCACTTGGCGTCAGTCCAGGCCCAAAAATGGCCATATGTCTGGAGACTGGTCCCACGCCCAAAGAGCCAGCAGGGAAAACTAGGCCTTGTTCTAAAGCTCTTTGGGAACCGCTTGCGTGGCCCCACAGACTGGGGGCTGCAGGCTTTCCTGCTGCCTTCAGCCTCAAAACCACCCTTTCCCACTTGGCGCCGCGCCAGGCACAAAAACAGCAATATGTCTGGAGATTGGTCCCACACTCAAAGAGCCAGAAGGGAAAACTATGCCTTGTTCTAAAGCTCTTTGGGAACCGCTTGCGTAGCCCCACGGACCTGGGGGCTGCAGTCTTTCCTGCTGCCTTCAGCCTCAAAACCACCCTTTCCCACTTTGCGTCGGACCAGGCCCAAAAATGGCCATATGTCTGGAGACTGGTCCCACGCCCAAAGAGCCAGCAGGGAAAACTGTGGCTTTTTCTAAAGCTCTTTGGGAACCGCTTGCGTAGCCCCACACACCTGGGGGCTGCAGGCTTTCCTGCTGCCTTCAGCCTCAAAACCACCCTTTCCCACTTGGCGTCGGACCAGGCCCAAAAATGGCCATATGTCTGGAGACTGGTCCCACACTCAAAGAGCCAGCAGGGAAAACTGTGGCTTTTTCTAAAGCTCTTTGGGAACCGCTTGTGTAGCCCCACAGACCTGGGGGCTGCAGGCTTTCCTGCTGCCTTCAGCCTCAAAACCACCCTTTCCCACTTGGCGCCGCGCCAGGCACAAAAATGGCCATATGTCTGGAGATGGGTCCCACGCCCAAAGAGCCAGCAGGGAAAACTATGCCTTGTTCTAAAGCTCTTTGGGAACCGCTTGCGTAGCCCCACACACCTGGGGGCTGCAGGCTTTCCTGCTGCCTTCAGCCTCAAAACTACCCTTTCCCACTTGGTGCCGCACCAGGCCCAAAAATGGCAATATGTCTGGAGACTGGTCCCACGCCCAAAGAGCCAGCAGGGAAAACTATGCCTTGTTCTAAAGGTCTTTGGGAACCGCTGGCGTGGCCCCACACACCTGGGGGCTGCAGGCTTTCCTGCTGCCTTCAGCCTCAAAACCACCCTTTCCCACTTGGCGTCGGACCAGGCCCAAAAATGGCCATATGTCTGGAGACTGGTCCCACGCCCAAAGAGCCAGCAGGGAAAACTAGGCCTTGTTCTAAAGCTCTTTGGGAACCGCTTGCGTAGCCCCACAGACCTGGGGGCTGCAGGCTTTCCTGCTGCCTTCAGCCTCAAAACCACCCTTTCCCACTTGGCGCCGCGCCAGGCACAAAAATGGCCATATGTCTGGAGACTGGTCCCACGCCCAAAGAGCCAGCAGGGAAAACTATGCCTTGTTCTAAAGCTCTTTGGGAACCGCTTGCGTAGCCCCACACACCTGGGGGCTGCAGGCTTTCCTGCTGCCTTCAGCCTCAAAACCACCCTTTCCCACTTGGCGTTGGTCGAGGCACAAAAATGGCCATATGTCTGGAGACTGGTCCCACGCCCAAAGAGCCAGCAGGGAAAACTGTGGCTTTTTCTAAAGCTCTTTGGGAACCGCTTGCGTAGCCCCACACACCTGGGGGCTGCAGGCTTTCCTGCTGCCTTCAGCCTCAAAACCACCCTTTCCCACATGGCGTCGGTCCAGGCCCAAAAATGGCCATATATCTGGAGACTGGTCCCACGCCCAAAGAGCCAGCAGGGAAAACTATGCCTTGTTCTAAAACTCTTTGGGAACCGCTTGCGTAGCCCCACACACCTGGGGGCTGCAGGCTTTCCTGCTGCCTTCAGCCTCAAAACCACCCTTTCCCACTTGGCGCAGCACCAGGCACAAAAATGGCCATATGTCTGGAGATTGGTCCCACACTCAAAGATCCAGCAGGGAAAATTGTGGCTTTTTCTAAAGCTCTTTGGGAACCGCTTGCGTAGCCCCACACACCTGAGGGCTGCAGGCTCTCCTGCTGCCTTCAGCCTCAAAACCACCCTTTCCCACTTGGCGTTGGTACAGGCACAAAAATGGCGATATGTCTGGAGATGGGTCCCACGCCCAAAGAGCCAGCAGGGAAAACTATGCCTTGTTCTAAAGGTCTTTGGGAACCGCTGGCGTGCCCCACACACCTGGGGGCTGCAGGCTTTCCTGCTGCCTTCAGCCTCAAAACCACCCTTTCCCACTTGGCACCGTGCCAGGCACAAAAATGGCCATATGTCTGGAGATGGGTCCCACGCCCAAAGAGCCAGCAGGGAAAACTATGCCTTGTTCTAAAGCTCTTTGGGAACCGCTTGCGTAGCCCCACACACCTGGGGGCTGCAGGCTTTCCTGCTGCCTTCAGCCTCAAAACCACCCTTTCCCACTTGGCGCCGCGCCAGGCACAAAAATGGCCATATGTCTGGAGACTGGTCCCACGCCCAAAGAGCCAGCAGGGAAAACTGTGGCTTTTTCTAAAGCTCTTTGGGAACCGCTTGCGTAGCCCCAGAGACCTGCGGGCTGCAGGCTTTCCTGCTGCCTTCAGCCTCAAAACCACCCTTTCCCACTTGGTGCCGCGCCAGGCCTAAAAATGGCCATATGTCTGGAGACTGGTCCCACACTCAAAGAGCCAGGAGGGAAAACTGTGGCTTTTTCTAAAGCTCTTTGGGAACCGCTTGCGTAGCCCCACACACCTGCGGGCTGCAGGCTTTCCTGCTGCCTTCAGCCTCAAAACCACCCTTTCCCACTTGGTGCCGCGCCAGGCACAAAAATGGCCATATGTCTGGAGACTGGTCCAAGCCCAAAGAGCCAGCAGGGAAAACTATGCCTTGTTCTAAAGCTCTTTGGGAACCGCTTGCGTAGCCCCACACACCTGGGGGCTGCAGGCTTTCCTGCTGCCTTCAGCCTCAAAACCACCCTTTCCCACTTTGGCGTCGGTCCAGGCACAAAAATGGCCATATGTCTGGAGATTGGTCCCACGCCCACAGAGCCAGCAGGGAAAACTATGCCTTGTTCTAAAGCTCTTTGGGAACCGCTTGCGTGGCACCACAGACCTGGGGACTGCAGGCTTTCCTGCTGCCTTCAGCCTCAAAACCACCCTTTCCCACTTGGCGCCGCGCCAGGCACAAAAATGGCCATATGTCTGGAGACTGGTCCCACGCCCAAAGAGCCAGCAGGGAAAACTATGCCTTGTTCTAAAGCTCTTTGGGAACCGCTTGCGTAGCCCCACACACCTGGGGGCTGCAGGCTTTCCTGCTGCCTTCAGCCTCAAAACCACCCTTTCCCACTTGGCGCCGCGCCAGGCACAAAAATGGCCATATGTCTGGAGATTGGTCCCACACTCAAAGAGCCAGCAGGGAAAACTGTGGCTTTTTCTAAAGCTCTTTGGGAACCGCTTGCGTAGCCCCACAGACCTGGGGGCTGCAGGCTCTCCTGCTGCCTTCAGCCTCAAAACCACCCTTTCCCACTTGGCGTTGGTACAGGCACAAAAATGGCCATATGTCTGGAGATGGGTCCCACGCCCAAAGAGCCAGCAGGGAAAACCATGCCTTGTTCTAAAGCTCTTTGGGAACCGCTTGCGTGGCACCACACACCTGGGGTCTGCAGGCTTTCCTGCTGCCTTCAGCCTCAAAACCACCCTTTCCCACTTGGCGCCGCGCCAGGCACAAAAATGGCCATATGTCTGGAGACTGGTCCAAGCCCAAAGAGCCAGCAGGGAAAACTATGCCTTGTTCTAAAGCTCTTTGGGAACCGCTTGCGTAGCCCCACAGACCTGGGGGCTGCAGGCTTTCCTGTTGCCTTCAGCCTCAAAACCACCCTTTCCCACTTGGCGTCGGTCCAGGCCCAAAAATGGCCATATGTCTGGAGACTGGTCCCACGCCCAAAGAGCCAGCAGGGAAAACTATGCCTTGTTCTAAAGGTCTTTGGGAACGGCTTGCGTAGCCCCACACACCTGCGGCCTGCAGGCTTTCCTGCTGCCTTCAGCCTCAAAACCACCCTTTCCCACTTGGTGCCGCGCCAGGCACAAAAATGGCCATATGTCTGGAGACTGGTCCACGCCCAAAGAGCCAGCAGGGAAAACTATGCCTTGTTCTAAAGCTCTTTGGGAACCGCTTGCGTAGCCCCACAGACCTGGGGGCTGCAGGCTTTCCTGCTGCCTTCAGCCTCAAAACCACCCTTTCCCACTTTGGCGTCGGTCCAGGCACAAAAATGGCCATATGTCTGGAGACTGGTCCCACGCCCAAAGAGACAGCAGGGAAAACTATGCCTTGTTCTAAAGCTCTTTGGGAACCGCTTGCGTAGCCCCACACACCTGGGGGCTGCAGGCTTTCCTGCTGCCTTCAGCCTCAAAACCACCCTTTCCCACTTGGCGCCGCGCCAGGCACAAAAATGGCCATATGTCTGGAGATTGGTCCCACACTCAAAGAGCCAGCAGGGAAAACTGTGGCTTTTTCTAAAGCTCTTTGGGAACCGCTTGCGTAGCCCCACAGACTGGGGGCTGCAGGCTCTCCTGCTGCCTTCAGCCTCAAAACCACCCTTTCCCACTTGGCGTTTGTACAGGCACAAAAATGGCCATATGTCTGGAGATGGGTCCCACGCCCAAAGAGCCAGCAGGGAAAACCATGCCTTGTTCTAAAGCTCTTTGGGAACCGCTTGCGTAGCCCCACACACCTGGGGGCTGCAGGCTTTCCTGCTGCCTTCAGCCTCAAAACCACCCTTTTCCACTTGGCGCCGCGCCAGGCACAAAAATGGCCATATGGCTGGAGACTGGTCCCACGCCCAAAGAGCCAGCAGGGAAAACTATGCCTTGTTCTAAAGCTCTTTGGGAACCGCTTGCGTAGCCCCACACACCTGGGGGCTGCAGGTTTTCCTGCTGCCTTCAGCCTCAAAACCACCCTTTCCCACTTGGCGTCGGTCCAGGCCCAAAAATGGCCATATGTCTGGAGACTAGTCCCACGCCCAAAGAGCCAGCAGGGAAAACTGTGGCTTTTTCTAAAGCTCTTTGGGAACCACTTGCGTAGCCCCAGAGACCTGCGGACTGCAGGCTTTCCTGCTGCCTTCAGCCTCAAAACCACCCTTTCCCACTTGGTGCCGTGCCAGGCCCAAAAATGGCCATATGTCTGGAGACTGGTCCCACACTCAAAGAGCCAGGAGGGAAAACTGTGGCTTTTTCTAAAGCTCTTTGGGAACCGCTTGTGTAGCCCCACACACCTGGGGGCTGCAGGCTTTCCTGCTGCCTTCAGCCTCAAAACCACCCTTTCCCACTTGGCGCCGCGCCAGGCACAAAAATGGCCATATGTCTGGAGATGGGTCCCACGCCCAAAGAGCCAGCAGGGAAAACTGTGCCTTGTTCTAAAGCTCTTTGGGAACCGCTTGCGTAGCCCCACACACCTGGGGGCTGCAGGCTTTCCTGCTGCCTTCAGCCTCAAAACCACCCTTTCCCACTTGGCGTCGGTCCAGGCCCAAAAATGGCCATATGTCTGGAGACTAGTCCCACGCCCAAAGAGCTAGCAGGGAAAACTATGCCTTGTTCTACAGCTCTTTGGGAACCGCTTGCGTAGCCCCACACACCTGCGGGCTGCAAGCTTTCCTGCTGCCTTCAGCCTGAAAAACACCCTTTCCCACTTGGCGCCGCGCCAGGCACAACAATGGCCATATGTCTGGAGACTGGTCCACGCCGAAAGAGCCAGCAGGGAAAACTATGCCTTGTTCTAAAGCTCTTTGGGAACCGCTTGGGTAGCCTCACAGACTGCGGGCTGCAGGCTTTCCTGCTGCCTTCAGCCTCAAAACCACCCTTTCCCACTTGGTGCCGTGCCAGGCCCAAAAATGGCCATATGTCTGGAGACTGGTCCCACACTCAAAGAGCCAGCAGGGAAAACTGTGGCTTTTTCTAAAGCTCTTTGGGAACCGCTTGTGTAGCCCCACACACCTGGGGGCTGCAGGCTTTCCTGCTGCCTTCAGCCTCAAAACCACCCTTTCCCACTTGGCGCCGCGCCAGGCACAAAAATGGCCATATGTCTGGAGATGGGTCCCACGCCCAAAGAGCCAGCAGGGAAAACTGTGCCTTGTTCTAAAGCTCTTTGGGAACCGCTTGCGTAGCCCCACACACCTGGGGGCTGCAGGCTTTCCTGCTGCCTTCAGCCTCAAAACCACCCTTTCCCACTTGGCGCCGCGCCAGGCACAAAAATGGCCATATGTCTGGAGACTGGTCCCACGCCCAAAGAGCTAGCAGGGAAAACTATGCCTTGTTCTAAAGCTCTTTGGGAACCGCTTGCGTAGCCCCACACACTTGCGGGCTGCAGGCTTTCCTGCTGCCTTCAGCCTGAAAACCACCCTTTCAAACTTGGCGCCGCGCCAGGCACAAAATGGCCATATGTCTGGAGACTGGTCCCACGCCCAAAGAGCCAGCAGGGAAAACTGTGGCTTTTTCTAAAGCTCTTTGGGAACCGCTTGCGTAGCCCCACACACCTGGGGGCTGCAGGCTTTCCTGCTGCCTTCAGCCTCAAAACCACCCTTTCCCACTTGGCGTCGGTCCAGGCCCAAAAATGGCCATATATCTGGAGACTGGTCCCACGCCCAAAGAGCCAGCAGGGAAAACTATGCCTTGCTCTAAAGCTCTTTGGGAACCGCTTGCGTAGGCCCACACACCTGGGGGCTGCAGGCTTTCCTCCTGCCTTCAGCCTCAAAACCACCCTTTCCCACTTGGCGCCGCGCCAGGCACAAAAATGGCCATATGTCTGGAGATTGGTCCCACACTCAAAGAGCCAGCAGGGAAAACTGTGGCTTTTTCTAAAGCTCTTTGGGAACCGCTTGCGTAGCCCCACGGACCTGGGGGCTGCAGGCTTTCCTGCTGCCTTCAGCCTCAAAACCACCCAATCCCACTTGGCGCCGCGCCAGGCACAAAAATGGCCATATGTCTGGAGATGGGTCCCACGCCCACAGAGCCAGCAGGGAAAACTATGCCTTGTTGTAAAGCTCTTTGGGAACCGCTTGCGTAGCCCCACGGACCTGGGGGCTGCAGGCTCTCCTGCTGCCTTCAGCCTCAAAACCACCCTTTCCCACTTGGTGCAGCGCCAGGCACAAAAATGGAAATATGTCTGGAGACTGGTCCACGCCCAAAGAGCCAGCAGGGAAAACTATGCCTTGTTCTAAAGCTCTTTGGGAACCGCTTGCGTATCCCCACGGACCTGGGGGCTGCAGGCTCTCCTGCTGCCTTCAGCCTCAAAACCACCCTTTCCCACTTGGCGCCGCACCAGGCACAAAAATGGCCATATGTCTGGAGACTGGTCCCACGCCCAAAGAGCCAGCAGGGAAAACTGTGGCTTTTTCTAAAGCTCTTTGGGAATCGCTTGCGTACCCCACAGACTGCAGGCTGCAGGCTTTCATGCTGCCTTCAGCCTCAAAACCACCCTTTCAAACTTGGCGCCGCGCCAGGCACAAATATGGCCATATGTCTGGAGATTGGTCCCACGCCCAAAGAGCCAGCAGGGAAAACCATGCCTTGTTCTAAAGCTCTTTGGGAACCGCTTGCGTAGCCCCACAGACCTGGGGTCTGCAGGCTTTCCTGCTGCCTTCAGCCTCAAAACCACCCTTTCCCACTTGGCGCCGCACCAGGCCCAAAAATGGCAATATGTCTGGTGACTGGTCCCACACTCAAAGAGCCAGCAGGGGAAACTATGCCTTGTTCTAAAGCTCTTTGGGAACTGCTTGCGTAGCCCCACAGACCTGGGGGCTGCAGGCTTTCCTGCTGCCTTCAGCCTCAAAACCACCCTTTTCCACTTGGCGCCGCGCCAGGCACAAAAATGGCCATATGGCTGGAGACTGGTCCCACGCCCAAAGAGCCAGCAGGGAAAACTATGCCTTGTTCTAAAGCTCTTTGGGAACCGCTTGCGTAGCCCCACGGACCTGGGGGCTGCAGGCTTTCCTGCTGCCTTCAGCCTCAAAACCACCCTTTCCCACTTGGCGCCGTGCCAGGCACAAAAATGGCCATATGTCTGGAGAATGTTTTCCCTGCTGGCTCTTTGGGCGTGGGACCAATCTCCATACATATGGCCATTTTTGTGCCTGGCGCGGCGCCAAGTGGGAAAGGGAGGTTTTGAGGCTGAAGGCAGCAGGAAAGCCTGCAGCCTGCAGGTCTGTGGGGCTACGCAAGCGGTTCCCAAAGAGCTTTAGAACAAGGCATAGTTTTCCCTGCTGGCTCTTTGGGCGTAGGACCCATCTCCAGACATATGGCCATTTTTGTGCCTGGCGCGGCGCCAAGTGGGAAAGGGTGGTTTTGAGGCTGAAAGCGCCAGAAAAGCCTGCAGAACCCAGGTGTGTGGGTCTACGCAAGCGGTTCCCAAAGAGCTTTAGAACAAGGCCTATTTTTCCCTGCTGGCTCTTTGGGCGTGGGACCAGTCTCCAGACATATGGCCATTTTTGGGCCTGGCGCGGCGCCAAGTGGGAAAGGGTGGTTTTGAGGCTGAAGACAGCAGGAAAGCCTGCAGCCCCCAGGTCTGTGGGGCCACGCAAGCGTTTCCCAAAGAGCTTTAGAACAAGGCATAGTTTTCCCTGCTGGCTCTTTGGGCATGGGACCAATCTCCAGACATATGGCCATTTTTGTGCCTCGAGCAACGCCAAAGTGGGACAGGGTGGTTTTGAGGCTGAAGGCAGCAGGAAAGCCTGCAGCCCCCAGGTGTGTGGGGCTACGCAAGCGGTTCCCAAAGAGCTTTAGAACAAGGCATAGTTTTCCCTGCTGGCTCTTTGGACGTGGGACCAATCTCCAGACATATTGCCATTTTTGTGCCTGGCGCGGCGCCAAGTGGGAAAGGGTGATTTTGAGTCTGAAGGTTCCAGAAAAGCCTGCAGCCCCCAGGTGTGTGGGGCTACGCAAGCGGTTCCCAAAGAGCTTTAGAACAAGGCATAGTTTTCCCTGCTGGCTCTTTGGGCGTGGGACCAATCTCCAGACTTATGGCCATTTTTGTGCCTGGAGCGACGCTAAAGTGGGACAGGGTGGTTTTGAGGCTGAAGGCAGCAGGAAAGCCTGCAGCCCCCAGGTGTGTGGGGCTACGCAAGCGGTTCCCAAAGAGCTTTAGAACAAGGCCTAGTTTTCCCTGCTGGCTCTTTGGGCGTGGGACCAGTCTCCAGACATATGGCCATTTTTGTGCCTGGCGCGGTGCCAAGTGGGAAAGGGTGGTTTTGAGGCTGAAGGCAGCAGGAAAGCCTGCAGCCCCCAGGTCTGTGGGGCTACGCAAGCGGTTCCCAAAGTGCCTTAGAACAAGACATAATTTTCCCTGCTGGCTCTTTGGGCATAGGACAATTCTCCAGACATATGGCCATTTTTGTGCCTGGCGCGGCGCCAAGTGGGAAAGGGTGGTTTTGAGGCTGAAGGCAGCAGGAAAGCCTGCAGCCCCCAGGTGTGTGGGGCCACGCAAGCGGTTCCCAAAGAGCTTTAGAACAAGGCATAGTTTTCCCTGCTGGCTCTTTGGGCGTGGGTCCCATCTCCAGACATATGGCCATTTTTGTGCCTGGCGCGACGCCAAGTGGGAAAGGGTGGTTTTGAGGCTGAAGGCAGCAGGAAAGCCTGCAGCCCCCAGGTGTGTGGGGCTACGCAAGCGGTTCCCAAAGAGCTTTAGAACAAGGCATAGTTTTCCCTGCTGGCTCTTTGGGCGTGGACCAGTCTCCAGACATATGGCCATTTTTGTGCCTGGCGCGGCGCCTTGTGGGAAAGGGTGGTTTTGAGGCTGAAGGCAGCAGGAAAGCCTGCAGCCCCCAGGTCTGTGGGGCTACGCAAGCGGTTCCCAAAGAGCTTTAGAAAAAGCCACAGTTTTCCCTCCTGGCTCTTTGGGCGTGGACCAGTCTCCAGACATATGGCCTTTTTTGTGCCTGTCGCGGCGCCAAGTGGGAAAGGGTGGTTTTGAGGCTGAAGGCAGCAGGAAAGCCTGCAGCCCCCAGGTCTGTGGGGCTACGCAAGCGATTCCCAAAGAGCTTTAGAACAAGGCATAGTTTTCCCTGCTGGCTCTTTGGGCGTGGGACCAGTCTCCAGACATATGGCCATTTTTGTGCCTGGCGCGGCGCCAAGTGGGAAAGGGTGGTTTTGAGGCTGAAAGCGCCAGAAAAGCCTGCAGACCCCAGGTGTGTGGGTCTACGCAAGCGGTTCCCAAAGAGCTTTAGAACAAGGCATATTTTTCCCTGCTGGCTCTTTGGGCGTGGGACCAGTCTCCAGACATATGGCCATTTTTGTGCCTGGACCAACGCCAAGTGGGAAAGGGTGGTTTTGAGGCTGAAGGCAGCAGGAAAGCCTGCAGCCCCCAGGTGTGTGGGGCTACGCATGCGGTTCCCAAAGAGCTTTAGAACAAGGCATAGTTTTCCCTGCTGGCTCTTTGGGCGTGGGACCAGTCTCCAGACATATGGCCTTTTTTGTGCCTGGCGCGGCGCCAAGTGGGAAAGGGTGGTTTTGAGGCTGAAGACAGCAGGAAAGCCTGCAGCCCCCAGGTGTGTGGGGCTACGCTAGCGATTCCCAACGAGCTTTAGAACAAGGCACAGTTTTCCCTGCTGGCTCTTTGGGCGTGGGACCAGTCTCCAGACATATGGCCATTTTTGTGCCTGGCGCGGCGCCAAGTGGGAAAGGGTGGTTTTAAGGCTGAAGGCAGCAGGAAAGCCTGCAGCCCCCAGGTCTGTGGGGCCACGCAAGCGGTTCCCAAAGAGCTTTAGAACAAGGCATAGTTTTCCCTGCTGGCTCTTTGGGCGTTGGACCAATCTCCAGACTTATGGCCATTTTTGTGCCTGGAGCGACGCTAAAGTGGGAAAGGGTGGTTTTGAGGCTGAAGGCAGCAGGAAAGCCTGCAGCCCCCAGGTCTGTGGGGCTACGCAAGCGGTTCCCAAAGAGCTTTAGAAAAAGCCACAGTTTTCCCTGCTCGCTCTTTGGGCGTGGACCAGTCTCCAGACATATGGCCATTTTTGTGCCTCGAGCAACGCCAAAGTGGGACAGGGTGGTTTTGAGGCTGAAGGCAGCAGGAAAGCCTGCAGCCCCCAGGTGTGTGGGGCTACGCAAGCGGTTCCCAAAGAGCTTTAGAACAAGGCATAGTTTTCCCTGCTGGCTCTTTGGACGTGGGACCAATCTCCAGACATATTGCCATTTTTGTGCCTGGCGCGGCGCCAAGTGGGAAAGGGTGATTTTGAGTCTGAAGGTTCCAGGAAAGCCTGCAGCCCCCAGGTGTGTGGGGCTACGCAAGCGGTTCCCAAAGAGCTTTAGAACAAGGCATAGTTTTCCCTGCTGGCTCTTTGGGCGTGGGACCAATCTCCAGACTTATGGCCATTTTTGTGCCTGGAGCGACGCTAAAGTGGGACAGGGTGGTTTTGAGGCTGAAGGCAGCAGGAAAGCCTGCAGCCCCCAGGTGTGTGGGGCTACGCAAGCGGTTCCCAAAGAGCTTTAGAACAAGGCCTAGTTTTCCCTGCTGGCTCTTTGGGCGTGGGACCAGTCTCCAGACATATGGCCATTTTTGTGCCTGGCGCGGTGCCAAGTGGGAAAGGGTGGTTTTGAGGCTGAAGGCAGCAGGAAAGCCTGCAGCCCCCAGGTCTGTGGGGCTACGCAAGCGGTTCCCAAAGTGCTTTAGAACAAGACATAATCTTCCCTGCTGGCTCTTTGGGCATAGGACAATTCTCCAGACATATGGCCATTTTTGTGCCTGGCGCGGCGCCAAGTGGGAAAGGGTGGTTTTGAGGCTGAAGGCAGCAGGAAAGCCTGCAGCCCCCAGGTGTGTGGGGCCACGCAAGCGGTTCCCAAAGAGCTTTAGAACAAGGCATAGTTTTCCCTGCTGGCTCTTTGGGCGTGGGTCCCATCTCCAGACATATGGCCATTTTTGTGCCTGGCGCGACGCCAAGTGGGAAAGGGTGGTTTTGAGGCTGAAGGCAGCAGGAAAGCCTGCAGCCCCCAGGTGTGTGGGGCTACGCAAGCGGTTCCCAAAGAGCTTTAGAACAAGGCATAGTTTTCCCTGCTGGCTCTTTGGGCGTGGACCAGTCTCCAGACATATGGCCATTTTTGTGCCTGGCGCGGCGCCTTGTGGGAAAGGGTGGTTTTGAGGCTGAAGGCAGCAGGAAAGCCTGCAGCCCCCAGGTCTGTGGGGCTACGCAAGCGGTTCCCAAAGAGCTTTAGAAAAAGCCACAGTTTTCCCTCCTGGCTCTTTGGGCGTGGACCAGTCTCCAGACATATGGCCTTTTTTGTGCCTGTCGCGGCGCCAAGTGGGAAAGGGTGGTTTTGAGGCTGAAGGCAGCAGGAAAGCCTGCAGCCCCCAGGTCTGTGGGGCTACGCAAGCGATTCCCAAAGAGCTTTAGAACAAGGCATAGTTTTCCCTGCTGGCTCTTTGGGCGTGGGACCAGTCTCCAGACATATGGCCATTTTTGTGCCTGGCGCGGCGCCAAGTGGGAAAGGGTGGTTTTGAGGCTGAAAGCGCCAGAAAAGCCTGCAGACCCCAGGTGTGTGGGTCTACGCAAGCGGTTCCCAAAGAGCTTTAGAACAAGGCATATTTTTCCCTGCTGGCTCTTTGGGCGTGGGACCAGTCTCCAGACATATGGCCATTTTTGTGCCTGGACCAACGCCAAGTGGGAAAGGGTGGTTTTGAGGCTGAAGGCAGCAGGAAAGCCTGCAGCCCCCAGGTGTGTGGGGCTACGCATGCGGTTCCCAAAGAGCTTTAGAACAAGGCATAGTTTTCCCTGCTGGCTCTTTGGGCGTGGGACCAGTCTCCAGACATATGGCCTTTTTTGTGCCTGGCGCGGCGCCAAGTGGGAAAGGGTGGTTTTGAGGCTGAAGACAGCAGGAAAGCCTGCAGCCCCCAGGTGTGTGGGGCTACGCTAGCGATTCCCAACGAGCTTTAGAACAAGGCACAGTTTTCCCTGCTGGCTCTTTGGGCGTGGGACCAGTCTCCAGACATATGGCCATTTTTGTGCCTGGCGCGGCGCCAAGTGGGAAAGGGTGGTTTTAAGGCTGAAGGCAGCAGGAAAGCCTGCAGCCCCCAGGTCTGTGGGGCCACGCAAGCGGTTCCCAAAGAGCTTTAGAACAAGGCATAGTTTTCCCTGCTGGCTCTTTGGGCGTTGGACCAATCTCCAGACTTATGGCCATTTTTGTGCCTGGAGCGACGCTAAAGTGGGAAAGGGTGGTTTTGAGGCTGAAGGCAGCAGGAAAGCCTGCAGCCCCCAGGTCTGTGGGGCTACGCAAGCGGTTCCCAAAGAGCTTTAGAAAAAGCCACAGTTTTCCCTGCTCGCTCTTTGGGCGTGGACCAGTCTCCAGACATATGGCCATTTTTGTGCCTGGAGCGGCGCCAAGTGGGAAAGGGTGGTTTTGAGGCTGAAGGCAGCAGGAAAGCCTGCAGCCCCCAGGTCTGTGGGGCTACGCAAGCGATTCCGAAAGAGCTTTAGAACAAGGCATAGTTTTCCCTGCTGGCTCTTTGGGCGTGGGACCAGTCTCCAGACATATGGCCATTTTTGTGCCTGG
Source organism: Larus michahellis (assembly GCF_964199755.1). Lineage (NCBI taxonomy): Eukaryota > Metazoa > Chordata > Aves > Charadriiformes > Laridae > Larus > Larus michahellis. The sequence goes on from NW_027436045.1 coordinate 482,975, forward strand.
CGCGGTGCCAAGTGGGAAAGGGTGGTTTTGAGGCTGAAAGCGCCAGAAAAGCCTGCAGACCCCAGGTGTGTGGGTCTACGCAAGCGGTTCCCAAAGAGCTTTAGAACAAGGCATATTTTTCCCTGCTGGCTCTTTGGGCGTGGGACCAGTCTCCAGACATATGGCCATTTTTGTGCCTGGCGCGGCGCCAAGTGGGAAAGGGTGGTTTTGAGGCTGAAGGCAGCAGGAAAGCCTGCAGACGCCAGGTGTGTGGGGCTACGCATGCGGTTCCCAAAGAGCTTTAGAACAAGGCATAGTTTTCCCTGCTGGCTCTTTGGGCGTGGGACCAGTCTCCAGACATATGGCCTTTTTTGTGCCTGGCGCGGCGCCAAGTGGGAAAGGGTGGTTTTGAGGCTGAAGACAGCAGGAAAGCCTGCAGCCCCCAGGTGTGTGGGGCTACACTAGCGATTCCCAACGAGCTTTAGAACAAGGCACAGTTTTCCCTGCTGGCTCTTTGGGCGTGGGACCAGCCTCCAGACATATGGCCATTTTTGTGCCTGGCGCGGCGCCAAGTGGGAAAGGGTGGTTTTAAGGCTGAAGGCAGCAGGAAAGCCTGCAGCCCCCAGGTCTGTGGGGCCACGCAAGCGGTTCCCAAAGAGCTTTAGAACAAGGCATAGTTTTCCCTGCTGGCTCTTTGGGCGTTGGACCAATCTCCAGACTTATGGCCATTTTTGTGCCTGGAGCGACGCTAAAGTGGGAAAGGGTGGTTTTGAGGCTGAAGGCAGCAGGAAAGCCTGCAGCCCCCAGGTCTGTGGGGCTACGCAAGCGATTCCGAAAGAGCTTTAGAACAAGGCATAGTTTTCCCTGCTGGCTCTTTGGGCGTGGGACCAGTCTCCAGACATATGGCCATTTTTGTGCCTGGCGCGGCGCCAAGTGGGAAAGGGTGGTTTTGAGGCTGAAAGGGCCAGAAAAGCCTGCAGACCCCAGGTGTGTGGGTCTACGCAAGCGGTTCCCAAAGAGCTTTAGAACAAGGCATATTTTTCCCTGCTGGCTCTTTGGGCGTGGGACCAGTCTCCAGACATATGGCCATTTTTGTGCCTGGACCAACGCCAAGTGGGAAAGGGTGGTTTTGAGGCTGAAGGCAGCAGGAAAGCCTGCAGACGCCAGGTGTGTGGGGCTACGCATGCGGTTCCCAAAGAGCTTTAGAACAAGGAATAGTTTTCCCTGCTGGCTCTTTGGGCGTGGGACCAGTCTCCAGACATATGGCCTTTTTTGTGCCTGGCGCGGCGCCAAGTGGGAAAGGGTGGTTTTGAGGCTGAAGGCAGCAGGAAAGCCTGCAGCCCCCAGGTCTGTGGGGCTACGCAAGCGATTCCCAAAGAGCTTTAGAACAAGGCATAGTTTTCCCTGCTGGCTCTTTGGGCGTGGGACCAGTCTCCAGACATATGGCCATTTTTGTGCCTGGCGCGGCGCCAAGTGGGAAAGGGTGGTTTTGAGGCTGAAAGTGCCAGAAAAGCCTGCAGACCCCAGGTGTGTGGGTCTACGCAAGCGGTTCCCAAAGAGCTTTAGAACAAGGCATATTTTTCCCTGCTGGCTCTTTGGGCGTGGGACCAGTCTCCAGACATATGGCCATTTTTGTGCCTGGACCAACGCCAAGTGGGAAAGGGTGGTTTTGAGGCTGAAGGCAGCAGGAAAGCCTGCAGACGCCAGGTGTGTGGGGCTACGCAAGCGGTTCCCAAAGAGCTTTAGAACAAGGCCTAGTTTTCCCTGCTGGCTCTTTGGGCGTGGGACCAGTCTCCAGACATATGGCCATTTTTGTGCCTGGCGCGGCGCCAAGTTGGAAAGGGTGGTTTTGAGGCTGAAGGCTCCAGGAAAGCCTGCAGCCCCCAGGTCCGTGGGGCTACGCAAGCGATTCCCAAAGAGCTTTAGAACAAGGCCTAGTTTTCCCTGCTGGCTCTTTGGGCGTGGGACCAGTCTCCAGACATATGGCCATTTTTGTGCCTGGCGCGGCGCCAAGTGGGAAAGGGTGGTTTTGAGGCTGAAGACAGCAGGAAAGCCTGCAGCCCCCAGGTGTGTGGGGCTACGCAAGCGATTCCCAACGAGCTTTAGAAAAAGCCACAGTTTTCCCTGCTGGCTCTTTGGGCGTGGACCAGTCTCCAGACATATGGCCATTTTTGTGCCTGGAGCGGCGCCAAGTGGGAAAGGGTGGTTTTGAGGCTGAAGGCAGCAGGAAAGCCTGCAGCCCCCAGGTCTGTGGGGCTACGCAAGCGATTCCGAAAGAGCTTTAGAACAAGGCATAGTTTTCCCTGCTGGCTCTTTGGGCGTGGGACCAGTCTCCAGACATATGGCCATTTTTGTGCCTGGCGCGGCGCCAAGTGGGAAAGGGTGGTTTTGAGGCTGAAAGCGCCAGAAAAGCCTGCAGACCCCAGGTGTGTGGGTCTACGCAAGCGGTTCCCAAAGAGCTTTAGAACAAGGCATATTTTTCCCTGCTGGCTCTTTGGGCGTGGGACCAGTCTCCAGACATATGGCCATTTTTGTGCCTGGACCAACGCCAAGTGGGAAAGGGTGGTTTTGAGGCTGAAGGCAGCAGGAAAGCCTGCAGACGCCAGGTGTGTGGGGCTACGCATGCGGTTCCCAAAGAGCTTTAGAACAAGGCATAGTTTTCCCTGCTGGCTCTTTGGGCGTGGGACCAGTCTCCAGACATATGGCCTTTTTTGTGCCTGGTGCGGCGCCAAGTGGGAAAGGGTGGTTTTGAGGCTGAAGGCAGCAGGAAAGCCTGCAGCCCCCAGGTGTGTGGGGCTACACAAGCGGTTCCCAAAGAGCTTTAGAAAAAGCCACAGTTTTCCCTGCTGGCTCTTTGGGCGTGGGACCAGTCTCCAGATATATGGCCATTTTTGGGCCTGGCGCGGCGCCAAGTGGGAAAGGGTGGTTTTGAGGCTGAAGACAGCAGGAAAGCCTGCAGCCCCCAGGTGTGTGGGGCTACACTAGCGATTCCCAACGAGCTTTAGAACAAGGCACAGTTTTCCCTGCTGGCTCTTTGGGCGTGGGACCAGCCTCCAGACATATGGCCATTTTTGTGCCTGGCGCGGCGCCAAGTGGGAAAGGGTGGTTTTAAGGCTGAAGGCAGCAGGAAAGCCTGCAGCCCCCAGGTCTGTGGGGCCACGCAAGCGGTTCCCAAAGAGCTTTAGAACAAGGCATAGTTTTCCCTGCTGGCTCTTTGGGCGTTGGACCAATCTCCAGACTTATGGCCATTTTTGTGCCTGGAGCGACGCTAAAGTGGGAAAGGGTGGTTTTGAGGCTGAAGGCAGCAGGAAAGCCTGCAGCCCCCAGGTCTGTGGGGCTACGCAAGCGGTTCCCAAAGAGCTTTAGAAAAAGCCACAGTTTTCCCTGCTCGCTCTTTGGGCGTGGACCAGTCTCCAGACATATGGCCATTTTTGTGCCTGGAGCGGCGCCAAGTGGGAAAGGGTGGTTTTGAGGCTGAAGGCAGCAGGAAAGCCTGCAGCCCCCAGGTCTGTGGGGCTACGCAAGCGATTCCGAAAGAGCTTTAGAACAAGGCATAGTTTTCCCTGCTGGCTCTTTGGGCGTGGGACCAGTCTCCAGACATATGGCCATTTTTGTGCCTGGCGCGGCGCCAAGTGGGAAAGGGTGGTTTTGAGGCTGAAAGCGCCAGAAAAGCCTGCAGACCCCAGGTGTGTGGGTCTACGCAAGCGGTTCCCAAAGAGCTTTAGAACAAGGCATATTTTTCCCTGCTGGCTCTTTGGGCGTGGGACCAGTCTCCAGACATATGGCCATTTTTGTGCCTGGACCAACGCCAAGTGGGAAAGGGTGGTTTTGAGGCTGAAGGCAGCAGGAAAGCCTGCAGACGCCAGGTGTGTGGGGCTACGCATGCGGTTCCCAAAGAGCTTTAGAACAAGGCATAGTTTTCCCTGCTGGCTCTTTGGGCGTGGGACCAGTCTCCAGACATATGGCCTTTTTTGTGCCTGGCGCGGCGCCAAGTGGGAAAGGGTGGTTTTGAGGCTGAAGGCAGCAGGAAAGCCTGCAGCCCCCAGGTCTGTGGGGCTACGCAAGCGATTCCCAAAGAGCTTTAGAACAAGGCATAGTTTTCCCTGCTGGCTCTTTGGGCGTGGGACCAGTCTCCAGACATATGGCCATTTTTGTGCCTGGCGCGGCGCCAAGTGGGAAAGGGTGGTTTTGAGGCTGAAAGTGCCAGAAAAGCCTGCAGACCCCAGGTGTGTGGGTCTACGCAAGCGGTTCCCAAAGAGCTTTAGAACAAGGCATATTTTTCCCTGCTGGCTCTTTGGGCGTGGGACCAGTCTCCAGACATATGGCCATTTTTGTGCCTGGACCAACGCCAAGTGGGAAAGGGTGGTTTTGAGGCTGAAGGCAGCAGGAAAGCCTGCAGACGCCAGGTGTGTGGGGCTACGCAAGCGGTTCCCAAAGAGCTTTAGAACAAGGCATAGTTTTCCCTGCTGGCTCTTTGGGCGTGGGACCAGTCTCCAGACATATGGCCATTTTTGTGCCTGGCGCGGCGCCAAGTTGGAAAGGGTGGTTTTGAGGCTGAAGGCTCCAGGAAAGCCTGCAGCCCCCAGGTCCGTGGGGCTACGCAAGCGATTCCCAAAGAGCTTTAGAACAAGGCCTAGTTTTCCCTGCTGGCTCTTTGGGCGTGGGACCAGTCTCCAGACATATGGCCATTTTTGTGCCTGGCGCGGCGCCAAGTGGGAAAGGGTGGTTTTGAGGCTGAAGACAGCAGGAAAGCCTGCAGCCCCCAGGTGTGTGGGGCTACGCAAGCGATTCCCAACAAGCTTTAGAACAAGGCACAGTTTTCCCTGCTGGCTCTTTGGGCGTGGGACCAGTCTCCAGACATATGGCCATTTTTGTGCCTGGCGCGGCGCCAAGTGGGAAAGGGTGGTTTTAAGGCTGAAGGCAGCAGGAAAGCCTGCAGCCCCCAGGTCTGTGGGGCCACGCAAGCGGTTCCCAAAGAGCTTTACAACAAGGCATAGTTTTCCCTGCTGGCTCTTTGGGCGTGGGACCAATCTCCAGACTTATGGCCATTTTTGTGCCTGGAGCGACGCTAAAGTGGGAAAGGGTGGTTTTGAGGCTGAAGGCAGCAGGAAAGCCTGCAGCCTGCAGTCTGTGGGGTACGCAAGCGGTTCCCAAAGAGCTTTAGAAAAAGCCACAGTTTTCCCTGCTGGCTCTTTGGGCGTGGACCAGTCTCCAGACATATGGCCATTTTTGTGCCTGGAGCGGCGCCAAGTGGGAAAGGGTGATTTTGAGTCTGAAGGCTCCAGGAAAGCCTGCATCCCCCAGGTCTGTGGGGCTACGCAAGCGGTTCCCAAAGAGCTTTAGAACAAGGCATAGTTTTCCCTGCTGGCTCTTTGGGCGTGGGACCAATCTCCAGACTTATGGCCATTTTTGTGCCTGGAGCGACGCTAAAGTGGGAAAGGGTGGTTTTGAGGCTGAAGGCAGCAGGAAAGCCTGCAGCCCCCAGGTCTGTGGGGCTACGCAAGCGGTTCCCAAAGAGCTTTAGAAAAAGCCACAGTTTTCCCTGCTCGCTCTTTGGGCGTGGACCAGTCTCCAGACATATGGCCATTTTTGTGCCTGGAGCGGCGCCAAGTGGGAAAGGGTGGTTTTGAGGCTGAAGGCAGCAGGAAAGCCTGCAGCCCCCAGGTCTGTGGGGCTACGCAAGCGATTCCGAAAGAGCTTTAGAACAAGGCATAGTTTTCCCTGCTGGCTCTTTGGGCGTGGGACCAGTCTCCAGACATATGGCCATTTTTGTGCCTGGCGCGGCGCCAAGTGGGAAAGGGTGGTTTTGAGGCTGAAAGCGCCAGAAAAGCCTGCAGACCCCAGGTGTGTGGGTCTACGCAAGCGGTTCCCAAAGAGCTTTAGAACAAGGCATATTTTTCCCTGCTGGCTCTTTGGGCGTGGGACCAGTCTCCAGACATATGGCCATTTTTGTGCCTGGACCAACGCCAAGTGGGAAAGGGTGGTTTTGAGGCTGAAGGCAGCAGGAAAGCCTGCAGACGCCAGGTGTGTGGGGCTACGCATGCGGTTCCCAAAGAGCTTTAGAACAAGGCATAGTTTTCCCTGCTGGCTCTTTGGGCGTGGGACCAGTCTCCAGACATATGGCCTTTTTTGTGCCTGGCGCGGCGCCAAGTGGGAAAGGGTGGTTTTGAGGCTGAAGGCAGCAGGAAAGCCTGCAGCCCCCAGGTCTGTGGGGCTACGCAAGCGATTCCCAAAGAGCTTTAGAACAAGGCATAGTTTTCCCTGCTGGCTCTTTGGGCGTGGGACCAGTCTCCAGACATATGGCCATTTTTGTGCCTGGCGTGGCGCCAAGTGGGAAAGGGTGGTTTTGAGGCTGAAAGTGCCAGAAAAGCCTGCAGACCCCAGGTGTGTGGGTCTACGCAAGCGGTTCCCAAAGAGCTTTAGAACAAGGCATATTTTTCCCTGCTGGCTCTTTGGGCGTGGGACCAGTCTCCAGACATATGGCCATTTTTGTGCCTGGACCAACGCCAAGTGGGAAAGGGTGGTTTTGAGGCTGAAGGCAGCAGGAAAGCCTGCAGACGCCAGGTGTGTGGGGCTACGCAAGCGGTTCCCAAAGAGCTTTAGAACAAGGCATAGTTTTCCCTGCTGGCTCTTTGGGCGTGGGACCAGTCTCCAGACATATGGCCATTTTTGTGCCTGGCGCGGCGCCAAGTTGGAAAGGGTGGTTTTGAGGCTGAAGGCTCCAGGAAAGCCTGCAGCCCCCAGGTCCGTGGGGCTACGCAAGCGATTCCCAAAGAGCTTTAGAACAAGGCCTAGTTTTCCCTGCTGGCTCTTTGGGCGTGGGACCAGTCTCCAGACATATGGCCATTTTTGTGCCTGGCGCGGCGCCAAGTGGGAAAGGGTGGTTTTGAGGCTGAAGACAGCAGGAAAGCCTGCAGCCCCCAGGTGTGTGGGGCTACGCAAGCGATTCCCAACAAGCTTTAGAACAAGGCACAGTTTTCCCTGCTGGCTCTTTGGGCGTGGGACCAGTCTCCAGACATATGGCCATTTTTGTGCCTGGCGCGGCGCCAAGTGGGAAAGGGTGGTTTTAAGGCTGAAGGCAGCAGGAAAGCCTGCAGCCCCCAGGTCTGTGGGGCCACGCAAGCGGTTCCCAAAGAGCTTTACAACAAGGCATAGTTTTCCCTGCTGGCTCTTTGGGCGTGGGACCAATCTCCAGACTTATGGCCATTTTTGTGCCTGGAGCGACGCTAAAGTGGGAAAGGGTGGTTTTGAGGCTGAAGGCAGCAGGAAAGCCTGCAGCCTGCAGTCTGTGGGGTACGCAAGCGGTTCCCAAAGAGCTTTAGAAAAAGCCACAGTTTTCCCTGCTGGCTCTTTGGGCGTGGACCAGTCTCCAGACATATGGCCATTTTTGTGCCTGGAGCGGCGCCAAGTGGGAAAGGGTGATTTTGAGTCTGAAGGCTCCAGGAAAGCCTGCATCCCCCAGGTCTGTGGGGCTACGCAAGCGGTTCCCAAAGAGCTTTAGAACAAGGCATAGTTTTCCCTGCTGGCTCTTTGGGCGTGGGACCAATCTCCAGACATATGGCCATTTTTGTGCCTGGCGCGGCGCCAAGTGGTAAAGGGTGGTTTTGAGGCTGAAGGCAGCAGGAAAGCCTGCAGCCGCCAGGTGTGTGGGTCTACGCATGCGGTTCCCAAAGAGCTTTAGAACAAGGCATAGTTTTCCCTGCTGGCTCTTTGGGCGTGGGACCAGTCTCCAGACATATGGCCATTTTTGTGCCTGGCGCGGCGCCAAGTTGGAAAGGTTGGTTTTGAGGCTGAAGGCTCCAGGAAAGCCTGCAGCCCCCAGGTCCGTGGGGCTACGCAAGCGATTCCCAAAGAGCTTTAGAACAAGGCCTAGTTTTCCCTGCTGGCTCTTTGGGCGTGGGACCAGTCTCCAGACATATGGCCATTTTTGTGCCTGGCGCGGCGCCAAGTGGGAAAGGGTGGTTTTGAGGCTGAAGGCAGCAGGAAAGCCTGCAGCCCCCAGGTGTGTGGGGCCACGCAAGCGTTTCCCAAAGAGCTTTAGAACAAGGCATAGTTTTCCCTGCTGGCTCTTTGGGCGTGGGACCAATCTCCAGACATATGGCCATTTTTGTGCCTCGAGCAACGCCAAAGTCGGACAGGGTGGTTTTGAGGCTGAAGGCAGCAGGAAAGCCTGCAGCCCCCAGGTGTGTGGGGCTACGCAAGCGGTTCCCAAAGAGCTTTAGAACAAGGCATAATTTTCCCTGCTGGCTCTTTGGACGTGGGACCAGTCTCCAGTTATATGGCCATTTTTGTGCCTGGCGTGGCGCCAAGTGGGAAAGGGTGATTTTGAGTCTGAAGGCTCCAGGAAAGCCTGCAGCCCCCAGGTCTGTGGGGCTACGCAAGCGGTTCCCAAAGAGCTTTAGAACAAGGCATAGTTTTCCCTGCTGGCTCTTTGGGCGTGGGACCAATCTCCAGACTTATGGCCATTTTTGTGCCTGGAGCGACGCTAAAGTGGGAAAGGGTGGTTTTGAGGCTGAAGGCAGCAGGAAAGCCTGCAGCCCCCAGGTCTGTGGGGCTACGCAAGCGGTTCCCAAAGAGCTTTAGAACAATGCATTTTTTTCCCTGCTGTCTCTTTGGGCGTGGGACCAGTCTCCAGACATATGGCCATTTTTGTGCCTGGCGCGGCGCCAAGTGGGAAAGGGTGGTTTTGAGGCTGAAGACAGCAGGAAAGCCTGCAGCCCCCAGGTGTGTGGGGCCACGCAAGCGTTTCCCAAAGAGCTTTAGAACAAGGCATAGTTTTCCCTGCTGGCTCTTTGGGCGTGGGACCAGTCTCCAGACATATGGCCATTTTTGTGCCTGGTGCGGCGCCAAGTGGGAAAGGGTGGTTTTAAGGCTGAAGGCAGCAGGAAAGCCTGCAGCCCCCAGGTCTGAGGGGCCACGCAAGCGGTTCCTAAAGAGCTTTACAACAAGGCATAGTTTTCCCTGCTGGCTCTTTGGGCGTGGGACCAATCTCCAGACTTATGGCCATTTTTGTGCCTAGAGCGACGCTAAAGTGGGACAGGGTGGTTTTGAGGCTGAAGGCAGCAGGAAAGCCTGCAGCCCCCAGGTCTGTGGGGCTACGCAAGCCGTTCTCAAAGATCTTTAGAAAAAGCCACAGTTTTCCCTGCTGGCTCTTTCGGCGTGGACCAGTCTCCAGACATATGGCCATTTTTGTGCCTGGAGCGGCACCAAGTGGGAAAGGGTGGTTTTGAGGCTGAAGGCAGCACGAAAGCCTGCAGCCCCCAGGTCCGTGGGGCTACGCAAGCGGTTCCCAAAGAGCTTTAGAACAAGGCATAGTTTTCCCTGCTGGCTCTTTGGGCGTGGGACCAGTCTCCAGACATATGGCCATTTTTGTGCCTGGCACGACGCCAAGTGGGAAAGGGTGGTTTTGAGGCTGAAGGCAGCAGGAAAGCCTGCAGACCCCAGGTCTGTAGGGCCACGCAAGCGGTTCCCAAAGAGCTGTACAACAAGGCATAGTTTTCCCTGCTGGCTCTTTGGGCGTGGGACCAATCTCCAGACTTATGGCCATTTTTGTGCCTGGAGCGACGCTAAAGTGGGACAGGGTGGTTTTGAGGCTGAAGGCAGCAGGAAAGCCTGCAGCCCCCAGGTCCGTGGGGCTACGCAAGCAGTTCCCAAAGAGCTTTAGAACAAGGCATAGTTTTCCCTCCTGGCTCTTTGGGCGTGGACCAGTCTCCAGACATATGGCCATTTTTGTGCCTGTCGCGGCGCCAAGTGGGAAAGGGTGGTTTTGAGGCTGAAGGCAGCAGGAAAGCCTGCATCCGGCAGGTGTGTGGGGCTACGCAAGCGGTTCCCAAAGAGCTTTAGAACAAGGCATAGTTTTCCCTGCTGGCTCTTTGGGCGTGGGACCAATCTCCAGACATATGGCCATTTTTGTGCCTCGAGGAACGCCAAAGTCGGACAGGGTGGTTTTGAGTCTGAAGGCAGCAGGAAAGCCTGCAGCCCCCAGGTCCGTGGGGCTACGCAAGCGGTTACCAAAGAGCTTTAGAACAAGGCATAATTTTCCCTGCTGGCTCTTTGGACGTGGGACCAGTCTCCAGACATATGGCCATTTTTGTGCCTGGCGCGGCGCCAAGTGGGAAAGGGTGATTTTGAGTCTGAAGGCTCCAGGAAAGCCTGCAGCCCCCAGGTCTGTGGGGCTACGCAAGCGGTTCCCAAAGAGCTTTAGAACAAGGCATAGTTTTCCCTGCTGGCTCTTTGGGCGTGGGACCAATCTCCAGACTTATGGCCATTTTTGTGCCTGGAGCGACGCTAAAGTGGGAAAGGGTGGTTTTGAGGCTGAAGGCAGCAGGAAAGCCTGCAGCCCCCAGGTGTGTGGGGCTACGCAAGCGGTTCCCAAAGAGCTTTAGAACAAGGCATATTTTTCCCTGCTGGCTCTTTGGGCGTGGGACCAGTCTCCAGACATATGGCCATTTTTGTGCCTGGACCAACGCCAAGTGGGAAAGGGTGGTTTTGAGGCTGAAGGCAGCAGGAAAGCCTGCAGACGCCAGGTGTGTGGGGCTACGCAAGCGGTTCCCAAAGATCTTTAGAACAAGGCATAGTTTTCCCTGCTGGCTCTTTGGGCGTGGGACCAGTCTCCAGACATATGGCCATTTTTGTGCCTGGCGCGGCGCCAAGTTGGAAAGGGTGGTTTTGAGGCTGAAGGCTCCAGGAAAGCCTGCAGCCCCCAGGTCCGTGGGGCTACGCAAGCGATTCCCAAAGAGCTTTAGAACAAGGCCTAGTTTTCCCTGCTGGCTCTTTGGGCGTGGGACCAGTCTCCTGACATATGGCCATTTTTGTGCCTGGCGCGGCGCCAAGTGGGAAAGGGTGATTTTGAGTCTGAAGGCTCCAGGAAAGCCTGCAGCCCCCAGGTCTGTGGGGCTACGCAAGCGGTTCCCAAAGAGCTTTAGAACAAGGCATAGTTTTCCCTGCTGGCTCTTTGGGCGTGGGACCAATCTCCAGACATATGGCCATTTTTGTGCCTGGAGCGACGCTAAAGTGGGAAAGGGTGGTTTTGAGGCTGAAGGCAGCAGGAAAGCCTGCAGCCCCCAGGTGTGTGGGGCTACGCAAGCGGTTCCCAAAGAGCTTTAGAACAAGGCATATTTTTCCCTGCTGGCTCTTTGGGCGTGGGACCAGTCTCCAGACATATGGCCATTTTTGTGCCTGGACCAACGCCAAGTGGGAAAGGGTGGTTTTGAGGCTGAAGGCAGCAGGAAAGCCTGCAGACGCCAGGTGTGTGGGGCTACGCAAGCGGTTCCCAAAGATCTTTAGAACAAGGCATAGTTTTCCCTGCTGGCTCTTTGGGCGTGGGACCAGTCTCCAGACATATGGCCATTTTTGTGCCTGGCGCGGCGCCAAGTTGGAAAGGTTGGTTTTGAGGCTGAAGGCTCCAGGAAAGCCTGCAGCCCCCAGGTCCGTGGGGCTACGCAAGCGATTCCCAAAGAGCTTTAGAACAAGGCCTAGTTTTCCCTGCTGGCTCTTTGGGCGTGGGACCAGTCTCCAGACATATGGCCATTTTTGTGCCTGGCGCGGCGCCAAGTGGGAAAGGGTGGTTTTGAGGCTGAAGACAGCAGGAAAGCCTGCAGCCCCCAGGTGTGTGGGGCTACGCAAGCGATTCCCAACGAGCTTTAGAACAAGGCACAGTTATCCCTGCTGGCTCTTTGGGCGTGGGACCAGTCTCCAGACATATGGCCATTTTTGTGCCTGGCGCGGCGCCAAGTGGGAAAGGGTGGTTTTAAGGCTGAAGGCAGCAGGAAAGCCTGCAGCCCCCAGGTCTGTGGGGCCACGCAAGCGGTTCCCAAAGAGCTTTACAACAAGGCATAGTTTTCCCTGCTGGCTCTTTGGGCGTGGGACCAATCTCCAGACTTATGGCCATTTTTGTGCCTGGAGCGACGCCAAGTGGGAAAGGGTGGTTTTGAGGCTGAAGGCAGCAGGAAAGCCTGCAGCCCCCAGGTCTGTGGGGCTACGCAAGCGGTTCCCAAAGAGCTTTAGAAAAAGCCACAGTTTTCCCTGCTGGCTCTTTGGGCGTGGACCAGTCTCCAGACATATGGCCATTTTTGTGCCTGGAGCGGCGCCAAGTGGGAAAGGGTGATTTTGAGTCTGAAGGCTCCAGGAAAGCCTGCATCCCCCAGGTCTGTGGGGCTACGCAAGCGGTTCCCAAAGAGCTTTAGAACAAGGCATAGTTTTCCCTGCTGGCTCTTTGGGCGTGGGACCAATCTCCAGACTTATGGCCATTTTTGTGCCTGGAGCGACGCTAAAGTGGGAAAGGGTGGTTTTGAGGCTGAAGGCAGCAGGAAAGCCTGCAGCCCCCAGGTGTGTGGGGCTACGCAAGCGGTTCCCAAAGAGCTTTAGAACAAGGCATATTTTTCCCTGCTGGCTCTTTGGGCGTGGGACCAGTCTCCAGACATATGGCCATTTTTGTGCCTGGACCAACGCCAAGTGGGAAAGGGTGGTTTTGAGGCTGAAGGCAGCAGGAAAGCCTGCAGACGCCAGGTGTGTGGGGCTACGCAAGCGGTTCCCAAAGACCTTTAGAACAAGGCATAGTTTTCCCTGCTGGCTCTTTGGGCGTGGGACCAGTCTCCAGACATATGGCCATTTTTGTGCCTGGCGCGGCGCCAAGTTGGAAAGGGTGGTTTTGAGGCTGAAGGCTCCAGGAAAGCCTGCAGCCCCCAGGTCCGTGGGGCTACGCAAGCGATTCCCAAAGAGCTTTAGAACAAGGCCTAGTTTTCCCTGCTGGCTCTTTGGGCGTGGGACCAGTCTCCAGACATATGGCCATTTTTGTGCCTGGCGCGGCGCCAAGTGGGAAAGGGTGATTTTGAGTCTGAAGGCTCCAGGAAAGCCTGCAGCCCCCAGGTCTGTGGGGCTACGCAAGCGGTTCCCAAAGAGCTTTAGAACAAGGCATAGTTTTCCCTGCTGGCTCTTTGGGCGTGGGACCAATCTCCAGACATATGGCCATTTTTGTGCCTGGAGCGACGCTAAAGTGGGAAAGGGTGGTTTTGAGGCTGAAGGCAGCAGGAAAGCCTGCAGCCCCCAGGTGTGTGGGGCTACGCAAGCGGTTCCCAAAGAGCTTTAGAACAAGGCATATTTTTCCCTGCTGGCTCTTTGGGCGTGGGACCAGTCTCCAGACATATGGCCATTTTTGTGCCTGGACCAACGCCAAGTGGGAAAGGGTGGTTTTGAGGCTGAAGGCAGCAGGAAAGCCTGCAGACGCCAGGTGTGTGGGGCTACGCAAGCGGTTCCCAAAGAGCTTTAGAACAAGGCATAGTTTTCCCTGCTGGCTCTTTGGGCGTGGGACCAGTCTCCAGACATATGGCCATTTTTGTGCCTGGCGCGGCGCCAAGTTGGAAAGGTTGGTTTTGAGGCTGAAGGCTCCAGGAAAGCCTGCAGCCCCCAGGTCCGTGGGGCTACGCAAGCGATTCCCAAAGAGCTTTAGAACAAGGCCTAGTTTTCCCTGCTGGCTCTTTGGGCGTGGGACCAGTCTCCAGACATATGGCCATTTTTGTGCCTGGACCAACGCCAAGTGGGAAAGGGTGGTTTTGAGGCTGAAGGCAGCAGGAAAGCCTGCAGACGCCAGGTGTGTGGGGCTACGCAAGCGGTTCCCAAAGACCTTTAGAACAAGGCATAGTTTTCCCTGCTGGCTCTTTGGGCGTGGGACCAGTCTCCAGACATATGGCCATTTTTGTGCCTGGCGCGGCGCCAAGTTGGAAAGGGTGGTTTTGAGGCTGAAGGCTCCAGGAAAGCCTGCAGCCCCCAGGTCCGTGGGGCTACGCAAGCGATTCCCAAAGAGCTTTAGAACAAGGCCTAGTTTTCCCTGCTGGCTCTTTGGGCGTGGGACCAGTCTCCAGACATATGGCCATTTTTGTGCCTGGCGCGGCGCCAAGTGGGAAAGGGTGATTTTGAGTCTGAAGGCTCCAGGAAAGCCTGCAGCCCCCAGGTCTGTGGGGCTACGCAAGCGGTTCCCAAAGAGCTTTAGAACAAGGCATAGTTTTCCCTGCTGGCTCTTTGGGCGTGGGACCAATCTCCAGACATATGGCCATTTTTGTGCCTGGAGCGACGCTAAAGTGGGAAAGGGTGGTTTTGAGGCTGAAGGCAGCAGGAAAGCCTGCAGCCCCCAGGTGTGTGGGGCTACGCAAGCGGTTCCCAAAGAGCTTTAGAACAAGGCATATTTTTCCCTGCTGGCTCTTTGGGCGTGGGACCAGTCTCCAGACATATGGCCATTTTTGTGCCTGGACCAACGCCAAGTGGGAAAGGGTGGTTTTGAGGCTGAAGGCAGCAGGAAAGCCTGCAGACGCCAGGTGTGTGGGGCTACGCAAGCGGTTCCCAAAGAGCTTTAGAACAAGGCATAGTTTTCCCTGCTGGCTCTTTGGGCGTGGGACCAGTCTCCAGACATATGGCCATTTTTGTGCCTGGCGCGGCGCCAAGTTGGAAAGGTTGGTTTTGAGGCTGAAGGCTCCAGGAAAGCCTGCAGCCCCCAGGTCCGTGGGGCTACGCAAGCGATTCCCAAAGAGCTTTAGAACAAGGCCTAGTTTTCCCTGCTGGCTCTTTGGGCGTGGGACCAGTCTCCAGACATATGGCCATTTTTGTGCCTGGCGCGGCGCCAAGTGGGAAAGGGTGGTTTTGAGGCTGAAGACAGCAGGAAAGCCTGCAGCCCCCAGGTGTGTGGGGCTACGCAAGCGATTCCCAACGAGCTTTAGAACAAGGCACAGTTATCCCTGCTGGCTCTTTGGGCGTGGGACCAGTCTCCAGACATATGGCCATTTTTGTGCCTGGCGCGGCGCCAAGTGGGAAAGGGTGGTTTTAAGGCTGAAGGCAGCAGGAAAGCCTGCAGCCCCCAGGTCTGTGGGGCCACGCAAGCGGTTCCCAAAGAGCTTTACAACAAGGCATAGTTTTCCCTGCTGGCTCTTTGGGCGTGGGACCAATCTCCAGACTTATGGCCATTTTTGTGCCTGGAGCGACGCTAAAGTGGGAAAGGGTGGTTTTGAGGCTGAAGGCAGCAGGAAAGCCTGCAGCCCCCAGGTCTGTGGGGCTACGCAAGCGGTTCCCAAAGAGCTTTAGAAAAAGCCACAGTTTTCCCTGCTGGCTCTTTGGGCGTGGACCAGTCTCCAGACATATGGCCATTTTTGTGCCTGGAGCGGCGCCAAGTGGGAAAGGGTGATTTTGAGTCTGAAGGCTCCAGGAAAGCCTGCATCCCCCAGGTGTGTGGGGCTACGCAAGCGGTTCCCAAAGAGCTTTAGAACAAGGCATAGTTTTCCCTGCTGGCTCTTTGGGCGTGGGACCAATCTCCAGACATATGGCCATTTTTGTGCCTGGCGCGGCGCCAAGTGGTAAAGGGTGGTTTTGAGGCTGAAGGCAGCAGGAAAGCCTGCAGCCGCCAGGTGTGTGGGTCTACGCATGCGGTTCCCAAAGAGCTTTAGAACAAGGCATAGTTTTCCCTGCTGGCTCTTTGGGCGTGGGACCAGTCTCCAGACATATGGCCATTTTTGTGCCTGGCGCGGCGCCAAGTTGGAAAGGGTGGTTTTGAGGCTGAAGGCTCCAGGAAAGCCTGCAGCCCCCAGGTCCGTGGGGCTACGCAAGCGATTCCCAAAGAGCTTTAGAACAAGGCCTAGTTTTCCCTGCTGGCTCTTTGGGCGTGGGACCAGTCTCCAGACATATGGCCATTTTTGTGCCTGGCGCGGCGCCAAGTGGGAAAGGGTGGTTTTGAGGCTGAAGACAGCAGGAAAGCCTGCAGCCCCCAGGTGTGTGGGGCTACGCAAGCGATTCCCAACGAGCTTTAGAACAAGGAACAGTTTTCCCTGCTGGCTCTTTGGGCGTGGGACCAGTCTCCAGACATATGGCCATTTTTGTGCCTGGCGCGGCGCCAAGTGGGAAAGGGTGGTTTTAAGGCTGAAGGCAGCAGGAAAGCCTGCAGCCCCCAGGTGTGTGGGGCCACGCAAGCGTTTCCCAAAGAGCTTTAGAACAAGGCATAGTTTTCCCTGCTGGCTCTTTGGGCGTGGGACCAATCTGCAGACATATGGCCATTTTTGTGCCTCGAGCAACGCCAAAGTCGGACAGGGTGGTTTTGAGGCTGAAGGCAGCAGGAAAGCCTGCAGCCCCCAGGTCTGTGGGGCTACGCAAGCGGTTCCCAAAGAGCTTTAGAACAAGGCATAATTTTCCCTGCTGGCTCTTTGGACGTGGGACCAGTCTCCTGACATATGGCCATTTTTGTGCCTGGCGCGGCGCCAAGTGGGAAAGGGTGATTTTGAGTCTGAAGGCTCCAGGAAAGCCTGCAGCCCCCAGGTGTGTGGGGCTACGCAAGCGGTTCCCAAAGAGCTTTAGAACAAGGCATAGTTTTCCCTGCTGGCTCTTTGGGCGTGGGACCAATCTCCAGACTTATGGCCATTTTTGTGCCTGGAGCGACGCTAAAGTGGGAAAGGGTGGTTTTGAGGCTGAAGGCAGCAGGAAAGCCTGCAGCCCCCAGGTGTGTGGGGCTACGCAAGCGGTTCCCAAAGAGCTTTAGAACAATGCATTTTTTTCCCTGCTGGCTCTTTGGGCGTGGGACCAGTCTCCAGACATATGGCCATTTTTGTGCCTGGCGCGGCGCCAAGTGGGAAAGGGTGGTTTTGAGGCTGAAGACAGCAGGAAAGCCTGCAGCCCCCAGGTGTGTGGGGCCACGCAAGCGTTTCCCAAAGAGCTTTAGAACAAGGCATAGTTTTCCCTGCTGGCTCTTTGGGCGTGGGACCAGTCTCCAGACATATGGCCATTTTTGTGCCTGGCGCGGCGCCAAGTGGGAAAGGGTGGTTTTAAGGCTGAAGGCAGCAGGAAAGCCTGCAGCCCCCAGGTCTGAGGGGCCACGCAAGTGGTTCCTAAAGAGCTTTACAACAAGGCATAGTTTTCCCTGCTGGCTCTTTGGGCGTGGGACCAATCTCCAGACTTATGGCCATTTTTGTGCCTAGAGCGACGCTAAAGTGGGACAGGGTGGTTTTGAGGCTGAAGGCAGCAGGAAAGCCTGCAGCCCCCAGGTCTGTGGGGCTACGCAAGCCGTTCCCAAAGATCTTTAGAAAAAGCCACAGTTTTCCCTGCTGGCTCTTTCGGCGTGGACCAGTCTCCAGACATATGGCCATTTTTGTGCCTGGCGCGGCGCCAAGTGGGAAAGGGTGGTTTTGAGGCTGAAGGCAGCACGAAAGCCTGCAGCCCCCAGGTGTGTGGGGCTACGCAAGCGGTTCCCAAAGAGCTTTAGAACAAGGCATAGTTTTCCCTGCTGGCTCTTTGGGCGTGGGACCAGTCTCCAGACATATGGCCATTTTTGTGCCTGGCACGACGCCAAGTGGGACAGGGTGGTTTTGAGTCTGAAGTCTCCAGGAAACCCTGCAGACCCCGGGTCTGTGGGGCTACGCAAGCGGTTCCCAAGGAGCTTTAGAAAAAGCCACAGTTTTCCCTGCTGGCTCTTTGGGCGTGGGACCAGTCTCCAGACATATGGCCATATTTGTGCCTGGCGCGGCACCAAGTGGGAAAGGGTGGTTTTGAGGCTGAAGGCAGCAGGAAAGCCTGCAGACCCCAGGTCTGTAGGGCCACGCAAGCGGTTCCCAAAGAGCTGTACAACAAGGCATAGTTTTCCCTGCTGGCTCTTTGGGCGTGGGACCAATCTCCAGACATATGGCCATTTTTGTGCCTCGAGCAACGCCAAAGTCGGACAGGGTGGTTTTGAGGCTGAAGGCAGCAGGAAAGCCTGCAGACGCCAGGTGTGTGGGGCTACGCAAGCGGTTCCCAAAGAGCTTTAGAACAAGGCATTATTTTCCCTGCTGGCTCTTTGGACGTGGGACCAGTCTCCAGACATATGGCCATTTTTGTGCCTGGCGCGGCGCCAAGTGGGAAAGGGTGATTTTGAGTCTGAAGGCTCCAGGAAAGCCTGCAGCCCCCAGGTCTGTGGGGCTACGCAAGCGGTTCCCAAAGAGCTTTAGAACAAGGCATAGTTTTCCCTGCTGGCTCTTTGGGCGTGGGACCAATCTCCAGACTTATGGCCATTTTTGTGCCTGGAGCGACGCTAAAGTGGGAAAGGGTGGTTTTGAGGCTGAAGGCAGCAGGAAAGCCTGCAGCCCCCAGGTCTGTGGGGCTACGCAAGAGGTTCCCAAAGAGCTTTAGAACAATGCATTTTTTTCCCTGCTGGCTCTTTGGGCGTGGGACCAGTCTCCAGACATATGGCCATTTTTGTGCCTGGCGCGGCGCCAAGTGGGAAAGGGTGGTTTTGAGGCTGAAGACAGCAGGAAAGCCTGCAGCCCCCAGGTGTGTGGGGCCACGCAAGCGTTTCCCAAAGAGCTTTAGAACAAGGCATAGTTTTCCCTGCTGGCTCTTTGGGCGTGGGACCAGTCTCCAGACATATGGCCATTTTTGTGCCTGGCGCGGTGCCAAGTGGGAAAGGGTGGTTTTAAGGCTGAAGGCAGCAGGAAAGCCTGCAGCCCCCAGGTCTGAGGGGCCACGCAAGCGGTTCCTAAAGAGCTTTACAACAAGGCATAGTTTTCCCTGCTGGCTCTTTGGGCGTGGGACCAATCTCCAGACTTATGGCCATTTTTGTGCCTGGAGCGACGCTAAAGTGGGACAGGGTGGTTTTGAGGCTGAAGGCAGCAGGAAAGCCTGCAGCCCCCAGGTCTGTGGGGCTACGCAAGCCGTTCCCAAAGATCTTTAGAAAAAGCCACAGTTTTCCCTGCTGGCTCTTTGGGCGTGGGACCAATCTGCAGACATATGGCCATTTTTGTGCCTGGAGCGGCGCCAAGTGGGAAAGGGTGGTTTTGAGGCTGAAGGCAGCAGGAAAGCCTGCAGCCCCCAGGTCCGTGGGGCTACGCAAGCGGTTCCCAAAGAGCTTTAGAACAAGGCATAGTTTTCCCTGCTGGCTCTTTGGGCGTGGGACCAGTCTCCAGACATATGGCCATTTTTGTGCCTGGCACGACGCCAAGTGGGACAGGGTGGTTTTGAGTCTGAAGTCTCCAGGAAACCCTGCAGACCCCGGGTCTGTAGGGCTACGCAAGCGGTTCCCAAAGAGCTTTAGAAAAAGCCACAGTTTTCCCTGCTGGCTCTTTGGGCGTGGGACCAGTCTCCAGACATATGGCCATATTTGTGTCTGGCGCGGCGCCAAGTGGGAAAGGGTGGTTTTGAGGCTGAAGGCAGCAGGAAAGCCTGCAGACCCCAGGTCTGTAGGGCCACGCAAGCGGTTCCCAAAGAGCTGTACAACAAGGCATAGTTTTCCCTGCTGGCTCTTTGGGCGTGGGACCAATCTCCAGACTTATGGCCATTTTTGTG
Organism: Larus michahellis; assembly: GCF_964199755.1. Lineage (NCBI taxonomy): Eukaryota > Metazoa > Chordata > Aves > Charadriiformes > Laridae > Larus > Larus michahellis. Next base: position 502,238 of record NW_027436045.1, read on the forward strand.
CCTGGAGCGACGCTAAAGTGGGACAGGGTGGTTTTGAGGCTGAAGGCAGCAGGAAAGCCTGCAGCCCCCAGGTCCGTGGGGCTACGCAAGCAGTTCCCAAAGAGCTTTAGAACAAGGCATAGTTTTCCCTCCTGGCTCTTTGGGCGTGGACCAGTCTCCAGACATATGGCCATTTTTGTGCCTGTCGCGGCGCCAAGTGGGAAAGGGTGGTTTTGAGGCTGAAGGCAGCAGGAAAGCCTGCATCCGGCAGGTGTGTGGGGCTACGCAAGCGGTTCCCAAAGAGCTTTAGAACAAGGCATAGTTTTCCCTGCTGGCTCTTTGGGCGTGGGACCAGTCTCCAGACATATGGCCTTTTTTCTGCCTGGCGCGGCGCCAAGTTGGAAAGGGTGGTTTTGAGGCTGAAGGCAGCAGGAAAGCCTGCAGCCCCCAGGTGTGTGGGGCTACGCAAGCGATTCCCAAAGAGCTTTAGAACAAGGCATAGTTTTCCCTGCTGGCTCTTTGGGCGTGGGACCAGTCTCCAGACATATGGCCATTTTTGTGCCTGGCGCGGCGCCAAGTTGGAAAGGGTGGATTTGAGGCTGAAAGCGCCAGAAAAGCCTGCAGCCCCCAGGTCTGTGGGGCTACGCAAGCGGTTCCCAAAGAGCTTTAGAACAAGGCATAGTTTTCCCTGCTGGCTCTTTGGGTGTGGGACCAGTCTCCAGACATAGGGCCATTTTTGTGCCTGGCACGACGCCAAGTGGGAAAGGGTGGTTTTGAGTCTGAAGGCTCCCGGAAAGCCTGCAGACCCCAGGTGTGTGGGTCTACGCAAGCGGTTCCCAAAGAGCTTTAGAAAAAGCCACAGTTTTCCCTGCTGGCTCTTTGGGCGTGGGACCAGTCTCCAGGCATATGGCCATTTTTGGGACTGGCGCGGCGCCAAGTTGGAAAGGGTGGTTTTGAGGCTGAAGACAGCAGGAAAGCCTGCAGCCCCCAGGTGCGTGGGGCTACGCAAGCGATTCCAAAAGAGCTTTAGAACAAGGCATAGTTTTCCCTGCTGGCTCTTTGGGTGTGGGACCACTCTCCAGACATATGGCCATTTTTGGACCTGGCGCGGCACCAAGTGGGAAAGGGTGGTTTTGAGGCTGAAGACAGCAGGAAAGCCTGCAGCCCCCAGGTGTGTGGGGCCACGCAACTGTTTCCCAAAGAGCTTTAGAACAAGGCATAGTTTTCCCTGCTGGCTCTTTGGGCGTGGGACCAGTCTCCAGACATATGGCCATTTTTGTGCCTGGAGCGATGCCAAAATGGGACAGGGTGGTTTTGAGGCTGAAGGCAGCAGGAAAGCCTGCAGCCCCCAGGTCTGTGGGGCTACGCAAGCAGTTCCCAAAGAGCTTTAGAACAAGGCCTAGTTTTCCCTGCTGGCTCTTTGGGCGTGGGACCAGTCTCCAGACATATGGCCATTTTTGTGCCTGGCGCGGCACCAAGTGGGAAAGGGTGGTTTTGAGGCTGAAGGCAGCAGGAAAGCCTGCATCCCCCAGGTCTGTGGGGCCACGCAAGCGGTTCCCAAAGAGCTTTAGAACAAGGCATAGTTTTCCCTGCTGGCTCTTTGGGCGTGGGACCAATCTCCAGACATATGGCCTTTTTTGTGCCTGGCGCGGCGCCAAGTGGGAAAGGGTGGTTTTGAGGCTGAAAGCACCAGAAAAGCCTGCAGCCCCCAGGTCCGTGGGGCTACGCAAGCGGTTCCCAAAGAGCTTTAAAACAAGACATAGTTTTCCCTGCTGGCTCTTTGGGTGTGGGACCAGTCTCCAGACATATGGCCATTTTTGTGCCTGGTGCGGCGCCAAGTTGGAAAGGGTGGTTTTGAGGCTGAAGGCAGCAGGAAAGCCTGCAGCCCCCAGGTGTGTGGGGCTACGCAAGCGATTCCCAAAGAGCTTTAGAACAAGGCCTAGTTTTCCCTGCTGGCTCTTTGGGCGAGGGACCAGTCTCCAGACATATGGCCATTTTTGTGCCTGGCGCGGCGCCAAGTGGGAAAGGGTGGTTTTGAGGCTGAAGGCAGCAGGAAAGCCTGCAGCCCCCAGGTGCGTGGGGCTACGCAAGCGGTTCCCAAAGAGCTTTAGAACAAGGCATAGTTTTCCCTGCTGGCTCTTTGGGCGTGGGACCAGTCTCCAGACATATGGCCATTTTTGGGCCTGGAGCGACGCCAAAGTGGGACAGGGTGGTTTTGAGGCTGAAGGCAGCAGGAAAGCCTGCAGCCCCCAGGTCCGTGGGGCTACGCAAGCAGTTCCCAAAGAGCTTTAGAACAAGGCATAGTTTTCCCTGCTGGCTCTTTGGGCGTCTGACCCATCTCCAGACATATGGCCATTTTTGTGCCTGGCGTAGCGCCAAATGGCAAGGGAAGTTTTTGAGTCTGAAGGCAGCAGGAAAGCCTGCAGCCCCCAGGTGTGTGGGGCTACGCAAGCGGTTCCCAAAGAGCTTTAGAACAAGGCATAGTTTTCCCTGCTGGCTCTTTGGGCGTGGGACCAGTCTCCAGACATATTGCCATTTTTGTGCCTGGCGCGGCGCCAAGTGGGAAAGGGTGGTTTTGAGGCTGAAGGCTCCAGGAAAGCCTGCAGCCCCCAGGTGTGTGTGGCTACGCAAGCGGTTGCCAAAGTGCTTTAGAATAAGGCATAATTTTCCCTGCTGGCTCTTTGGGCGTAGGACCAATCTCCAGACTTATGGCCATTTTAGTGCCTGGCGCGGCGCCAAGTGGGAAAGGGTGGCTTTGAGGCTGAAAGTGCCAGAAAAGCCTGCAGACCGCAGGTGTGTGGCGCTACGCAAGCAGTTCCCAAAGATCTTTAGAAAAAGGGATAATTTTCCCTGCTGGCTCTTTGGGCGTGGGACCAGTCTCCTGACATATGTAGATGTTTGTGCCTGGCGCGGCGCCAAGTGGGAAAGGGTGGTTTTGAGGCTGAAGGCAGCAGGAAAGCCTGCAGCCCCCAGGTGTGTGGGGCTACGCAAGCGATTCCCAAAGAGCTTTAGAACAAGGCATAGTTTTCCCTGCTGGCTCTTTGGGCGTGGGACCCATCTCCAGACATATGGCCATTTTTGTGCCTGGCGTAGCGCCAAATGGCAAAGGAAGTTTTTGAGTCTGAAGGCAGCAGGAAAGCCTGCAGCCCCCAGGTGTGTGGGGCTACGCAAGCGGTTCCCAAAGAGCTTTAGAACAAGGCATAGTTTTCCCTCCTGGCTCTTTGGGCGTGGGACCAATCTCCAGACATATGGCCATTTTTGTGCCTGGCACGGCGCCAAATGGGAAAGGGTGGTTTTGAGGCTGAAGGCAGCAGGAAAGCCTGCAGCCCCCAGGTGTGTGGGGCTACGCAAGCGGTTCCCAAAGAGCTTTAGAACAAGGCATAGTTTTCCCTGCTGGCTCTTTGGGCGTGGGACCAATCTCCAGACATATTGCCATTTTTGTGCCTGGCGCGGCGCCAAGTGGGAAAGGGTGGTTTTGAGGCTGAAGGCTCCAGGAAAGCCTGCAGCCCCCAGGTCTGTGGGGCTACGCAAGCGGTTGCCAAAGTGCTTTAGAATAAGGCATAATTTTCCCTGCTGGCTCTTTGGGCGTAGGACCAATCTCCAGACTTATGGCCATTTTAGTGCCTGGCGGGGCGCCAAGTGGGAAAGGGTGGTTTTGAGGCTGAAGGCAGCAGGAAAGCCTGCAGCCCCCAGGTGTGTGGGGCTACGCAAGCGGTTCCCAAAGAGCTTTAGAACAAGGCCTACTTTTCCCTGCTGGCTCTTTGGGCGTGGGACCCATCTCCAGACATATGGCCATTTTTGTGCCTGGCGCGGCGCCAAGTGGGAAAGGGTGGTTTTGAGGCTGAAGGCAGCAGGAAAGCCTGCATCCCCCAGGTCTGTGGGGCCACGCAAGCGGTTCCCAAAGAGCTTTAGAACAAGGCCTACTTTTCCCTGCTGGATCTTTGGGCGTGGGACCAGTCTCCAGACATATGGCCATTTTTGTGCTTGGCGCGGCGCCAAGTGGGAAAGGGTGGTTTTGAGGCTGAAAGCGCCAGAAAAGCCTGCAGACCGCAGGTGTGTGGCGCTACGCAAGCAGTTCCCAAAGATCTTTAGAAAAAGGGTAATTTTCCCTGCTGGCTCTTTGGGCGTGGGACCAGTCTCCAGACATATGTAGATGTTTGTGCCTGGCGCGGCGCCAAGTAGGAAAGGATGGTTTTGAGGCTGAAGGCAGCAGGAAAGCCTGCAGCCCCCAGGTGTGTGGGGCTACGCAAGCGGTTCCCAAAGAGCTTTAGAACAAGGCATAGTTTTCCCTGCTGGCTCTTTGGGCGTGGGACCAGTCTCCAGACATATGGCCACTTTTGTGCCTGGCGCGGCTCAAGTGGGAAAGGGTGGTTTAGAGGCTGAAGGCAGCAGGAAAGCCTGCAGCCCCCAGGTCCGTGGAGCTACGCAAGGGGTTGCCAAAGAGCTTTAGAAAATGCCACAGTTTTCCCTCCTGGCTCTTTGAGTGTGGGACCAGTCTCCAGACATATGGCCATTTTTGTGCCTGGCGCGGCGCCAAGTGGGAAAGGGTGGTTTTGAGGCTGAAGGCAGCAGGAAAGCCTGCAGCCCCCAGGTCTGTGGGGCCACGCCAGCTGTTCCCAAAGAGCTTTAGAACAAGGCATAATTTTCCCTGCTGGCTCTTTGGGCGTAGGACCAGTCTCCAGATATATGGCCATTTTTGTGCCTGGCGCGGCGCCGAGTTGGAAAGGGTGGATTTGAGGCTGAAGGCAGCAGGAAAGCCTGCAGCCCCCAGGTCTGTGGGGCTACGCAAGCGATTCCCAAAGAGCTTTAGAACAAGGCCTAGTTTTCCCTGCTGGCTCTTTGGGCGTGGGACCAGTCTCCAGACATATGGCCATTTTTGGGACTGGCGCGGCGCCAAGTTGGAAAGGGTGGATTTGAGGCTGAAGGCAGCAGGAAAGCCTGCAGCCCCCAGGTGTGTGGGGCTACGCAAGCGATTCCCAAAGAGCTTTAGAACAAGGCCTAGTTTTCCCTGCTGGCTCTTTGGGCGTGGGACCAGTCTCCAGACATATGGCCATTTTTGGGACTGGCGTGGCGCCAAGTGGGAAAGGGTGGTTTTGAGGCTGAAGGCAGCAGGAAAGCCTGCAGCCCGTAGGTCTGTGGGGCCACGCAAGCGGTTCCTAAAGAGCTTTAGAACAAGGCATAGTTTTCCCTGCTGGCTCTTTGGGCGTGGGACCAGTCTCCAGACATATGGCCTTTTTTATGCCTGGCGCGGCGCCAAGTGGGAAAGGGTGGTTTTGAGTCTGAAAGCGCCAGAAAAGCCTGCAGCCCCCAGGTGTGTGGGGCTACGCAAGCGGTTCCCAAAGAGCTTTAGAACAAGGCATAGTTTTCCCTGCTGGCTCTTTGGGCGTGGGACCCGTCTCCAGACATATGGCCATTTTTGTGCCTGGCGCGGCGCCAAGTTGGAAAGGGTGGATTTAAGGCTGAAGGCAGCAGGAAAGCCTGCAGCCCCCAGGTCCGTGGGGCTACGCAAGCGATTCCCAAAAAGCTTTAGAACAAGGCATAGTTTTCCCTGCTGGCTCTTTGGGCGTGGGACCAGTCTCCAGACATATGGCTATTTTTGTGCCTGGCGCGGCGCCTTGTGGGAAAGGGTGGTTTTGAGGCTGAAGGCAGCAGGAAAGCCTGCAGCCCGCAGGTCTGTGAGGCCACGCAAGGGGTTCCCAAAGAGCTTTAGAACAAGGCATAGTTTTCCCTGCTGGCTCTTTGGGCGTGGGACCAGTCTCCAGACATATGGCCATTTTTGTGCCTGGCGCGGCGCCAAGTTGGAAAGGGTGGATTTGAGGCTGAAGGCAGCAGGAAAGCCTGCAGCCCCCAGGTGTGTGGGGCTACACAAGCGATTCCCAAAGAGCTTTAGAACAAGGCCTAGTTTTCCCTGCTGGCTCTTTGGGCGTGGGACCAGTCTCCAGACATATGGCCATTTTTGTGCTTGGCGCGGCGCCAAGTGGGAAAGGGTGGTTTTGAGGCTGAAGGCAGCAGGAAAGCCTGCAGCCCGCAGGTCTGTGGGGCTACGCAAGCGGTTCCTAAAGAGCTTTAGAACAAGGCATAGTTTTCCCTGCTGGCTCTTTGGGCGTGGGACCAGTCTCCAGACATATGGCCTTTTTTATGCCTGGCGCGGCGCCAAGTGGGAAAGGGTGGTTTTGAGGCTGAAAGCGCCAGAAAAGCCTGCAGGCCCCAGGTCTGTGGGGCCACGCAAGCGCTTCCCAAAGAGCTTTAGAACAAGGCATAGTTTTCCCTGCTGGCTCTTTGGGCGTGGACCAGTCTCCAGACATATGGCCATTTTTGTGCCTGGCGCGGCGCCAAGTTGGAAAGGGTGGATTTGAGGCTGAAGGCAGCAGGAAAGCCTGCAGCCCGCAGGTCCGTGGGGCAACGCAAGCGGTTCCCAAAGAGCTTCAGAACAAGGCATAGTTTTCCCTGCTGGCTCTTTTGGGCGTGGGACCAGTCTCCAGACATATGGCCATTTTTGTGCCTGGCGTAGCGCCAAGTGGCAAAGGAAGTTTTTGAGTCTGAAGGCAGCAGGAAAGCCTGCAGCCCCCAGGTCCGTGGGGCTACGCAAGCGGTTCCCAAAGAGCTTTAGAACAAGGCATAGTTTTCCCTGCTGGCTCTTTGGGCGTGGGACCCATCTCCAGACATATGGCCATTTTTGTACCTGGCGCGGCGCCAAAGTGGGAAAGGATGGTTTTGAGGCTGAAGGCAGCAGGAAAGCCTGCATCCCGCAGGTGTGTGGGGCTACGCAAGCGGTTCCCAAAGAGCTTTAGAACAAGGCCTAGTTTTCCCTGCTGGCTCTTTGGGCGTGGGACCAGTCTCCAGACATATGGCCATTTTTGGGCCTGGAGCGACGCCAAAGTGGGACAGGGTGGTATTGAGGCTGAAGGCAGCAGGAAAGCCTGCAGCCACCAGGTCCGTGGGGCTACGCAAGCAGTTCCCAAAGAGCTTTATAGCAAGGCATAATTTTCCCTGCTGGCTCTTTGGGCGTAGGACCAATCTCCAGACATATGGCCATTTTAGTGCCTCGCGCGGCGCCAAGTGGGAAAGGGTGGTTTTGAGGCTGAAGGCAGCAGGAAAGCCTGCATCCCGCAGGTGTGTTGGGCTACGCAAGCGGCTCCCAAAGAGCTTTAGAACAAGGCCTAGTTTTCCCTGCTGGCTCTTTGGGCGTGGGACCAGTCTCCAGACATATGGCCATTTTTGTGCCTTGCGCGGCGCCAAGTGGGAAAGGGTGGTTTTGAGGCTGAAGGCAGCAGGAAAGCCTGCGGCCCCGCAGGTCTGTGGGGCCACGCAAGCGGTTCCCAAAGAGCTTTAGAACAAGGCATAGTTTTCCCTGCTGGCTCTTTGGGCGTGGGACCCATCTCCAGACATATGGCCATTTTTGTGCCTGGCGCGGCGCCAAGTGGGAAAGGGTGGTTTTGAGGCTGAAGGCAGCAGGAAAGCCTGCAGCCCCCAGGTCTGTGGGGCTACGCAAGCGGTTCCCAAAGAGCTTTAGAACAAGGCATAGTTTTCCCTGCTGGCTCTTTGGGCGTGGGACCAATCTCCAGACATATGGCCATTTTTGTGCCTGTCGCGGCGCCAAGTGGGAAAGGGTGGTTTTGAGGCTGAAGGCAGCAGGAAAGCCTGCAGCCCGCAGGTCTGTGGGGCTACGCAAGCAGTTCCCAAAGAGCTTTAGAACAAGGCATAGTTTTCCCTGCTGGCTCTTTGGGCGTGGGACCAGTCTCCAGACATATGGCCATTTTTGGGCCTGGAGCGACGCCAAAGTGGGACAGGGTGGTATTGAGGCTGAAGGCAGCAGGAAAGCCTGCAGCCCGTAGGTCTGTGGGGCCACGCAAGCGGTTCCTAAAGAGCTTTAGAACAAGGCATAGTTTTCCCTGCTGGCTCTTTGGGCGTGGGACCAGTCTCCAGACATATGGCCTTTTTTATGCCTGGCGCGGCGCCAAGTGGGAAAGGGTGGTTTTGAGTCTGAAAGCGCCAGAAAAGCCTGCAGCCCCCAGGTGTGTGGGGCTACGCAAGCGGTTCCCAAAGAGCTTTAGAACAAGGCATAGTTTTCCCTGCTGGCTCTTTGGGCGTGGGACCCGTCTCCAGACATATGGCCATTTTTGTGCCTGGCGCGGCGCCAAGTTGGAAAGGGTGGATTTAAGGCTGAAGGCAGCAGGAAAGCCTGCAGCCCCCAGGTGTGTGGGGCTACACAAGCGGTTCCCAAAAAGCTTTAGAACAAGGCATAGTTTTCCCTGCTGGCTCTTTGGGCGTGGGACCAGTCTCCAGACATATGGCTATTTTTGTGCCTGGTGCGGCGCCTTGTGGGAAAGGGTGGTTTTGAGGCTGAAGGCAGCAGGAAAGCCTGCAGCCCGCAGGTCTGTGAGGCCACGCAAGGGGTTCCCAAAGAGCTTTAGAACAAGGCATAGTTTTCCCTGCTGGCTCTTTGGGCGTGGGACCAGTCTCCAGACATATGGCCATTTTTGTGCCTGGCGCGGCGCCAAGTGGGAAAGGGTGGATTTGAGGCTGAAGGCAGCAGGAAAGCCTGCAGCCCCCAGGTGTGTGGGGCTACACAAGCGATTCCCAAAGAGCTTTAGAACAAGGCCTAGTTTTCCCTGCTGGCTCTTTGGGCGTGGGACCAGTCTCCAGACATATGGCCATTTTTGTGCTTGGCGCGGCGCCAAGTGGGAAAGGGTGGTTTTGAGGCTGAAGGCAGCAGGAAAGCCTGCAGCCCGCAGGTCTGTGGGGCTACGCAAGCGGTTCCTAAAGAGCTTTAGAACAAGGCATAGTTTTCCCTGCTGGCTCTTTGGGCGTGGGACCAGTCTCCAGACATATGGCCTTTTTTATGCCTGGCGCGGCGCCAAGTGGGAAAGGGTGGTTTTGAGGCTGAAAGCGCCAGAAAAGCCTGCAGGCCCCAGGTCTGTGGGGCCACGCAAGCGGTTCCCAAAGAGCTTTAGAACAAGGCATAGTTTTCCCTGCTGGCTCTTTGGGCGTGGACCAGTCTCCAGACATATGGCCATTTTTGTGCCTGGCGCGGCACCAAGTGGGAAAGGGTGGATTTGAGGCTGAAGGTAGCAGGAAAGCCTGCAGCCCCCAGGTCCATGGGGCTACGCAAGCAATTCCCAAAGAGCTTTAGAACAAGGCCTAGTTTTCCCTGCTGGCTCTCTGGGCGTGGGACCAGTCTCCAGACATATAGCCATTTTTGTGCCTGGCGCGGCGCCAAGTTGGAAAGGGTGGATTTGAGACTGAAGGCAGCAGGAAAGCCTGCATCCCGCAGGTGTGTGGGGCTACGCAAGCGGTTCCCAAAGAGCTTTAGAACAAGGCCTAGTTTTCCCTGCTGGCTCTTTGGGCGTGGGACCAGTCTCCAGACATATGGCCATTTTTGTGCCTTGCGCGGCGCCAAGTGGGAAAGGGTGGTTTTGAGGCTGAAGGCAGCAGGAAAGCCTGCAGCCCTGCAGGTCTGTGGGGCCACGCAAGCGGTTGCCAAAGAGCTTTAGAACAAGGCATAGTTTTCCCTGCTGGCTCTTTGGGCGTGGGACCAGTCTCCAGACATATGGCCATTTTTGTGCCTGGCGCGGCACCAAGTGGGAAAGGGTGGTTTTGAGGCTGAAGGCAGCAGGAAAGCCTGCAGCCCCCAGGTCTGTGGGGCCACGCAAGCGGTTCCCAAAGAGCTTTAGAACAAGGCATAGTTTTCCCTGCTGGCTCTTTGGGCGTGGGACCAATCTCTAGACATATGGCCATTTTTGTGCCTGTCGCGGCGCCAAGTGGGAAAGGGTGGATTTGAGGCTGAAGGCAGCAGGAAAGCCTGCAGCCCGCAGGTCTGTGGGGCTACGCAAGCGGTTCCCAAAGAGCTTTAGAACAAGGCATAGTTTTCCCTGCTGGCTCTTTGGGCGTGGGACCAGTCTCCAGACATATGGCCATTTTTGGGCCTGGAGCGACGCCAAAGTGGGACAGGGTGGTATTGAGGCTGAAGGCAGCAGGAAAGCCTGCAGCCACCAGGTCCGTGGGGGTACGCAAGCAGTTCCCAAAGAGCTTTAGAACAAGGCATAATTTTCCCTACTGGCTCTTTGGGCGTAGGACCAATCTCCAGACATATGGCCATTTTAGTGCCTCGCGCGGCGCCAAGTGGGAAAGTGTGGTTTTGAGGCTGAAGGCAGTAGGAAAGCCTGCAGCCCCCAGGTGTGTGGGGCTACGCAAGCGGTTCCCAAAGAGCTTTAGAACAAGGCCTACTTTTCCCTGCTGGCTCTTTGGGCGTGGGACCAGTCTCCAGACATATGGCCATTTTTGTGCCTGGCGCGGCACCAAGTGGGAAAGGGTGTTTTTGAGGCTGAAAGCGCCAGAAAAGCCTGCAGCCCCCAGGTCCGTGGGGCTACGCAAGCGGTTCCCAAAGAGCTTTAGAACAAGGCCTACTTTTCCCTGCTGGCTCTTTGGGTGTGGGATCAGTCTCCAGACATATGGCCATTTTTGTGCCTGGCGCGGCACCAAGTGGGAAAGGGTGTTTTTGAGGCTGAAAGCGCCAGAAAAGCCTGCAGCCCCCAGGTCCGTGGGGCAACGCAAGCGGTTCCCAAAGAGCTTCAGAACAAGGCATAGTTTTCCCTGCTGGCTCTTTTGGGCGTGGGACCAGTCTCCAGACATATGGCCATTTTTGTGCCTGGCGTAGCGCCAAGTGGCAAAGGAAGTTTTTGAGTCTGAAGGCAGCAGGAAAGCCTGCAGCCCCCAGGTCCGTGGGGCTACGCAAGCGGTTCCCAAAGAACTTTAGAACAAGGCATAGTTTTCCCTGCTGGCTCTTTTGGGCGTGGGACCAGTCTCCAGACATATGGCCATTTTTGTACCTGGCGCGGCGCCAAAGTGGGAAAGGATGGTTTTGAGGCTGAAGGCAGCAGGAAAGCCTGCATCCCGCAGGTGTGTGGGGCTACGCAAGCGGTTCCCAAAGAGCTTTAGAACAAGGCCTAGTTTTCCCTGCTGGCTCTTTGGGCGTGGGACCAGTCTCCAGACATATGGCCATTTTTGGGCCTGGAGCGACGCCAAAGTGGGACAGGGTGGTATTGAGGCTGAAGGCAGCAGGAAAGCCTGCAGCCACCAGGTCCGTGGGGCTACGCAAGCAGTTCCCAAAGAGCTTTATAGCAAGGCATAATTTTCCCTGCTGGCTCTTTGGGCGTAGGACCAATCTCCAGACATATGGCCATTTTAGTGCCTCGCGCGGCGCCAAGTGGGAAAGGGTGGTTTTGAGGCTGAAGGCAGCAGGAAAGCCTGCATCCCGCAGGTGTGTTGGGCTACGCAAGCGGCTCCCAAAGAGCTTTAGAACAAGGCCTAGTTTTCCCTGCTGGCTCTTTGGGCGTGGGACCAGTCTCCAGACATATGGCCATTTTTGTGCCTTGCGCGGCACCAAGTGGGAAAGGGTGGTTTTGAGGCTGAAGGCAGCAGGAAAGCCTGCGGCCCCGCAGGTCTGTGGGGCCACGCAAGCGGTTCCCAAAGAGCTTTAGAACAAGGCCTAGTTTTCCCTGCTGGCTCTTTGGGCGTGGGACCCATCTCCAGACATATGGCCATTTTTGTGCCTGGCGCGGCGCCAAGTGGGAAAGGGTGGTTTTGAGGCTGAAGGCAGCAGGAAAGCCTGCAGCCCGCAGGTCTGTGGGGCTACGCAAGCGGTTCCCAAAGAGCTTTAGAACAAGGCATAGTTTTCCCTGCTGGCTCTTTGGGCGTGGGACCAGTCTCCAGACATATGGCCATTTTTGGGCCTGGAGCGACGCCAAAGTGGGACATGGTGGTATTGAGGCTGAAGGCAGCAGGAAAGCCTGCAGCCCGTAGGTCTGTGGGGCCACGCAAGCGGTTCCTAAAGAGCTTTAGAACAAGGCATAGTTTTCCCTGCTGGCTCTTTGGGCGTGGGACCAGTCTCCAGACATATGGCCTTTTTTATGCCTGGCGCGGCGCCAAGTGGGAAAGGGTGGTTTTGAGTCTGAAAGCGCCAGAAAAGCCTGCAGCCCCCAGGTGTGTGGGGCTACGCAAGCGGTTCCCAAAGAGCTTTAGAACAAGGCATAGTTTTCCCTGCTGGCTCTTTGGGCGTGGGACCCGTCTCCAGACATATGGCCATTTTTGTGCCTGGCGCGGCGCCAAGTTGGAAAGGGTGGATTTAAGGCTGAAGGCAGCAGGAAAGCCTGCAGCCCCCAGGTGTGTGGGGCTATGCAAGCGATTCCCAAAAAGCTTTAGAACAAGGCATAGTTTTCCCTGCTGGCTCTTTGGGCGTGGGACCAGTCTCCAGACATATGGCTATTTTTGTGCCTGGCGCGGCGCCTTGTGGGAAAGGGTGGTTTTGAGGCTGAAGGCAGCAGGAAAGCCTGCAGCCCGCAGGTGTGTGGGGCTACGCAAGCGGTTCCCAAAGAGCTTTAGAACAAGGCATAGTTTTCCCTGCTGGCTCTTTGGGCGTGGGACCAGTCTCCAGACATATGGCCATTTTTGTGCCTGGCGCGGCGCCAAGTTGGAAAGGGTGGATTTGAGGCTGAAGGTAGCAGGAAAGCCTGCAGCCCCCAGGTCCATGGGGCTACGCAAGCGATTCCCAAAGAGCTTTAGAACAAGGCCTAGTTTTCCCTGCTGGCTCTCTGGGCGTGGGACCAGTCTCCAGACATATAGCCATTTTTGTGCCTGGCGCGGCGCCAAGTTGGAAAGGGTGGATTTGAGGCTGAAGGCAGCAGGAAAGCCTGCATCCCGCAGGTGTGTGGGGCTACGCAAGCGGTTCCCAAAGAGCTTTAGAACAAGGCCTAGTTTTCCCTGCTGGCTCTTTGGGCGTGGGACCAGTCTCCAGACATATGGCCATTTTTGTGCCTTGCGCGGCGCCAAGTGGGAAAGGGTGGTTTTGAGGCTGAAGGCAGCAGGAAAGCCTGCAGCCCCGCAGGTCTGTGGGGCCACGCAAGCGGTTGCCAAAGAGCTTTAGAACAAGGCATAGTTTTCCCTGCTGGCTCTTTGGGCGTGGGACCAGTCTCCAGACATATGGCCATTTTTGTGCCTGGCGCGGCACCAAGTGGGAAAGGGTGGTTTTGAGGCTGAAGTCAGCAGGAAAGCCTGCAGCCCCCAGGTCTGTGGGGCCACGCAAGCGGTTCCCAAAGAGCTTTAGAACAAGGCATAGTTTTCCCTGCTGGCTCTTTGGGCGTGGGACCAATCTCTAGACATATGGCCATTTTTGTGCCTGTCGCGGCGCCAAGTGGGAAAGGGTGGTTTTGAGGCTGAAGGCAGCAGGAAAGCCTGCATCCCGCAGGTGTGTTGGGCTACGCAAGCGGCTCCCAAAGAGCTTTAGAACAAGGCCTAGTTTTCCCTGCTGGCTCTTTGGGCGTGGGACCAGTCTCCAGACATATGGCCATTTTTGTGCCTTGCGCGGCGCCAAGTGGGAAAGGGTGGTTTTGAGGCTGAAGGCAGCAGGAAAGCCTGCGGCCCCGCAGGTCTGTGGGGCCACGCAAGCGGTTCCCAAAGAGCTTTAGAACAAGGCATAGTTTTCCCTGCTGGCTCTTTGGGCGTGGGACCCATCTCCAGACATATGGCCATTTTTGTGCCTGGCGCGGCGCCAAGTGGGAAAGGGTGGTTTTGAGGCTGAAGGCAGCAGGAAAGCCTGCAGCCCCCAGGTCTGTGGGGCTACGCAAGCGGTTCCCAAAGAGCTTTAGAACAAGGCATAGTTTTCCCTGCTGGCTCTTTGGGCGTGGGACCAATCTCCAGACATATGGCCATTTTTGTGCCTGTCGCGGCGCCAAGTGGGAAAGGGTGGTTTTGAGGCTGAAGGCAGCAGGAAAGCCTGCAGCCCGCAGGTCTGTGGGGCTACGCAAGCAGTTCCCAAAGAGCTTTAGAACAAGGCATAGTTTTCCCTGCTGGCTCTTTGGGCGTGGGACCAGTCTCCAGACATATGGCCATTTTTGGGCCTGGAGCGACGCCAAAGTGGGACAGGGTGGTATTGAGGCTGAAGGCAGCAGGAAAGCCTGCAGCCCCCAGGTGTGTTGGGCTACGCAAGCGGTTCCCAAAGAGCTTTAGAACAAGGCCTACTTTTCCCTGCTGGCTCTTTGGGTGTGGGACCAGTCTCCAGACATATGGCCATTTTTGTGCCTGGCGCGGCACCAAGTGGGAAAGGGTGTTTTTGAGGCTGAAAGCGCCAGAAAAGCCTGCAGCCCCCAGGTGTGTGGGGCTACGCAAGCGGTTCCCAAAGAGCTTTAGAACAAGGCATAGTTTTCCCTGCTGGCTCTTTGGGCGTGGGACCCATCTCCAGACATATGGCCATTTTTGTGCCTGGCTTAGCGCCAAGTGGTAAAGGAAGTTTTTGAGTCTGAAGGCAGCAGGAAAGCCTGCAGCCCCCAGGTGTGTGGGGCTACGCAAGCGGTTCCCAAAGAGCTTTAGAACAAGGCATAGTTTTCCCTGCTGGCTCTTTTGGGCGTGGGACCAGTCTCCAGACATATGGCCATTTTTGTGCCTGGCGCGGCGCCAAAGTGGGAAAGGATGGTTTTGAGGATGAAGGCAGCAGGAAAGCCTGCATCCCGCAGGTGTGTGGGGCTACGCAAGCGGTTCACAAAGAGCTTTAGAACAAGGCATAGTTTTCCCTGCTGGCTCTTTTGGGCGTGGGACCAGTCTCCAGACATATGGCCATTTTTGTGCCTGGCGCGGCGCCAAAGTGGGAAAGGATGGTTTTGAGGCTGAAGGCAGCAGGAAAGCCTGCAGCCCCCAGGTGTGTGGGGCTACGCAAGCGGTTCCCAAAGAGCTTTATAACAAGGCCTAGTTTTCCCTGCTGGCTCTTTGGGCGTGGGACCAGTCTCCAGACATATGGCCATTTTTGTGCTTGGCGCGGCGCCAAGTGGGAAAGGGTGGTTTTGAGGCTGAAGGCAGCAGGAAAGCCTGCATCCCCCAGGTCTGTGGGGCCACGCAAGCGGTTCCTAAAGAGCTTTAGAACAAGGCATAGTTTTCCCTGCTGGCTCTTTGGGCGTGGGACCAGTATCCAGACATATGGCCTTTTTTATGCCTGGCGCGGCGCCAAGTGGGAAAGGGTGGTTTTGAGGCTGAAAGCGCCAGAAAAGCCTGCAGCCCCCAGGTGTGTGGGGCTACGCAAGCGGTTCCCAAAGAGCTTTAGAACAAGGCATAGTTTTCCCTGCTGGCTCTTTGGGCGTGGACCAGTCTCCAGACATATGGCCATTTTTGTGCCTGGCGCGGCGCCAAGTGGGAAAGGGTCGTTTTGAGGCTGAAGGCAGCAGGAAAGCCTGCAGCCCCCAGGTCTGTGGGGCTACGCAAGCGGTTCCCAAAGAGCTTTAGAACAAGGCATAGTTTTCCCTGCTGGCTCTTTGGGCGTGGGACCAGTCTCCAGACATATGGCCATTTTTGGGCCTGGAGCGACGCCATAGTGGGACAGGGTGGTATTGAGGCTGAAGGCAGCAGGAAAGCCTGCAGCCACCAGGTCCGTGGGGCTACGCAAGCAGCTCCCAAAGAGCTTTAGAACAAGGCATAATTTTCCCTGCTGGCTCTTTGGGCGTAGGACCAATCTCCAGACATATGGCCATTTATGTGCCTCGCGCGGCGCCAAGTGGGAAAGTGTGGTTTTGAGGCTGAAGGCAGTAGGAAAGCCTGCAGCCCCCAGGTGTGTTGGGCTACGCAAGCGGTTCCCAAAGAGCTTTAGAACAAGGCCTACTTTTCCCTGCTGGCTCTCTGGGCGTGGGACCAGTCTCCAGACATATGGCCATTTTTGTGCCTTGCGCGGCGCCAAGTGGGAAAGGGTGGTTTTGAGGCTGAAGGCAGCAGGAAAGCCTGCAGCCCGCAGGTCTGTGGGGCCACGCAAGCGGTTCCCAAAGAGCTTTAGAACAAGGCATAGTTTTCCCTGCTGGCTCTTTGGGCGTGGGACCAGACTCCAGACATATGGCCATTTTTGTGCCTGGCGCGGCGCCAAGTGGGAAAGGGTCGTTTTGAGGCTGAAGGCAGCAGGAAAGCCTGCAGCCCCCAGGTCTGTGGGGCTACGCAAGCGGTTCCCAAAGAGCTTTAGAACAAGGCATAGTTTTCCCTGCTGGCTCTTTGGGCGTGGGACCAATCTCCAGACATATGGCCATTTTTGTGCCTGTCGCGGCGCCAAGTGGGAAAGGGTGGTTTTGAGGCTGAAGGCAGCAGGAAAGCCTGCAGCCCGCAGGTCTGTGAGGCTACGCAAGCGGTTCCCAAAGAGCTTTAGAACAAGGCATAGTTTTCCCTGCTGGCTCTTTGGGCGTGGGACCAGTCTCCAGACATATGGCCATTTTTGGGCCTGGAGCGACGCCGAAGTGGGACAGGGTGGTATTGAGGCTGAAGGCAGCAGGAAAGCCTGCAGCCCCCAGGTGTGTGGGGCTACGCAAGCAGTTCCCAAAGAGCTTTATAGCAAGGCATAATTTTCCCTGCTGGCTCTTTGGGCGTAGGACCAATCTCCAGACATATGGCCATTTTAGTGCCTCGCGCGGCGCCAAGTGGGAAAGTGTGGTTTTGAGGCTGAAGGCAGCAGGAAAGCCTGCAGCCCCCAGGTGTGTTGGGCTACGCAAGCGGTTCCCAAAGAGCTTTAGAACAAGGCTTACTTTTCCCTGCTGGCTCTTTGGGTGTGGGACCAGTCTCCAGACATATGGCCATTTTTGTGCCTGGCGCGGCACCAAGTGGGAAAGGGTGTTTTTGAGGCTGAAAGCGCCAGAAAAGCCTGCAGCCCCCAGGTGTGTGGGGCTACGCAAGCGGTTCCCAAAGAGCTTTAGAACAAGGCCTAGTTTTCCCTGCTGACTCTTTGGGCGTGGGACCCATCTCCAGACATATGGCCATTTTTGTGCCTGGCGTAGCGCCAAGTGGCAAAGGAAGTTTTTGAGTCTGAAGGCAGCAGGAAAGCCTGCAGCCCCCAGGTCCGTGGGGCTACGCAAGCGGTTCCCAAAGAGCTTTAGAACAAGGCATAGTTTTCCCTGCTGGCTCTTTTGGGCGTGGGACCAGTCTCCAGACATATGGCCATTTTTGTGCCTGGCGCGGCGCCAAAGTGGGAAAGGATGGTTTTGAGGCTGAAGGCAGCAGGAAAGCGTGCATCCCGCAGGTGTGTGGGGCTACGCAAGCGGTTCCCAAAGAGCTTTAGAACAAGGCCTAGTTTTCCCTGCTGTCTCTTTGGGCGTGGGACCAATCTCCAGACACATGGCCATTTTTGTGCCTGTCGCGGCGCCAAGTGGGAAAGGGTGGTTTTGAGGCTGAAGGCAGCAGGAAAGCCTGCAGCCCGCAGGTCTGTGAGGCTACGCAAGCGGTTCCCAAAGAGCTTTAGAACAAGGCATAGTTTTCCCTGCTGGCTCTTTGGGCGTGGGACCAGTCTCCAGACATATGGCCATTTTTGGGCCTGGAGCGACGCCGAAGTGGGACAGGGTGGTATTGAGGCTGAAGGCAGCAGGAAAGCCTGCAGCCCCCAGGTGTGTGGGGCTACGCAAGCAGTTCCCAAAGAGCTTTATAGCAAGGCATAATTTTCCCTGCTGGCTCTTTGGGCGTAGGACCAATCTCCAGACATATGGCCATTTTAGTGCCTCGCGCGGCGCCAAGTGGGAAAGTGTGGTTTTGAGGCTGAAGGCAGCAGGAAAGCCTGCAGCCCCCAGGTGTGTTGGGCTACGCAAGCGGTTCCCAAAGAGCTTTAGAACAAGGCCTACTTTTCCCTGCTGGCTCTTTGGGTGTGGGACCAGTCTCCAGACATATGGCCATTTTTGTGCCTGGCGCGGCACCAAGTGGGAAAGGGTGTTTTTGAGGCTGAAAGCGCCAGAAAAGCCTGCAGCCCCCAGGTCTGTGGGGCTACGCAAGCGGTTCCCAAAGAGCTTTAGAACAAGGCCTAGTTTTCCCTGCTGACTCTTTGGGCGTGGGACCCATCTCCAGACATATGGCCATTTTTGTGCCTGGCGTAGCGCCAAGTGGCAAAGGAAGTTTTTGAGTCTGAAGGCAGCAGGAAAGCCTGCAGCCCCCAGGTCCGTGGGGCTACGCAAGCGGTTCCCAAAGAGCTTTAGAACAAGGCATAGTTTTCCCTGCTGGCTCTTTTGGGCGTGGGACCAGTCTCCAGACATATGGCCATTTTTGTGCCTGGCGCGGCGCCAAAGTGGGAAAGGATGGTTTTGAGGCTGAAGGCAGCAGGAAAGCCTGCAGCCCGCAGGTCTGTGGGGCCACGCAAGCGGTTCCTAAACAGCTTTAGAACAAGGCATAGTTTTCCCTGCTGGCTCTTTGGGCGTGGGACCAGTCTCCAGACATATGGCCATTTTTGTGCCTGGCGCGGCGCCAAGTAGGAAAGGGTGGTTTTGAGGCAGAAGGCAGCAGGAAAGCCTGCAGCCCCCAGGTCCGTGGGGCTACGCAAGCGGTTCCCAAAGAGCTTTAGAACAAGGCATAGTTTTCCCTGCTGGCTCTTTGGGCGTGGGACCAGTCTCCAGACATATGGCCATTTTTGGGCCTGGAGCGACGCCAAAGTGGGAAAGCGTGGTTTTGAGGCTGAAAGCGCCAGAAAAGCCTGCAGCCCCCAGGTGTGTGGGGCTACGCAAGCGGTTCCCAAAGAGCTTTAGAACAAGGCATAGTTTTCCCTGCTGGCTCTTTGGGCGTGGGACCAGTCTCCAGACATATGGCCATTTTTGTGCCTGTCACGGCGCCAAGTGGGAAAGTGTGGTTTTGAGGCTGAAGGCAGCAGGAAAGCCTGCAGACCCCAGGTCTGTGGGGCTACGCAAGCGGTTGCCAAAGTGCTTTATAAAAAGGCATAGTTTTCCCTGCTGGCTCTTTGGGCGTGGGACCAGTCTCCAGACATATGGCCATTTTAGTGCCTGGCGCGGCGCCAAGTGGGAAAGTGTGGTTTTGAGGCTGAAGGCAGCAGGAAAGCCTGCAGCCCCCAGGTGTGTGGGGCTACGCAAGCGGTTCCCAAAGAGCTTTAGAACATGCCCTAGTTTTCCCTGCTGGCTCTTTGGGTGTGGGATCAGTCTACAGAGATATGGCCATTTTTGTGCCTGGCGCGGCGCCAAGTGGGAAAGGATGGTTTTGAGGCTGAAAGCGCCAGAAAAGCCTGCAGCCCCCAGGTGTGTGGGGCTACGCAAGCGGTTCCCAAAGAGCTTTAGAACAAGGCATAGTTTTCCCTGCTGGCTCTTTGGGCGTGGGACCCATCTCCAGACAAACGGCCATTTTTGTGCCTGGCGTAGCGCCAAGTGGCAAAGGAAGTTTTTGAGGCTGAAGGCAGCAGGAAAGCCTGCAGCCCCCAGGTCTGTGGGGCTACGCAAGCGGTTCCCAAAGAGCTTTAGAACAAGGCCTAGTTTTCCCTGCTGGCTCTTTGGGCGTGGGACCAGTCTCCAGACATATGGCCATTTTTGTACCTGGCGCGGCGCCAAAGTGGGAAAGGATGGTTTTGAGGCTGAAGGCAGCAGGAAAGCCTGCATCCCCCAGGTGTGTGGGGCCACGCAAGCGGTTCCCAAAGAGCTTTAGAACAAGGCATAGTTTTCCCTGCTGGCTCTTTGGGCGTGGGACCAGTCTCCAGACATATGGCCATTTTTGTGCCTGGCGCGGCGCCAAGTGGGAAAGGGTGGTTTTGAGGCTGAAAGCGCCAGAAAAGCCTGCAGCCCGCAGGTGTGTGGCGCTACGCAAGCAGGTCCCAAAGATCTTTAGAAAAAGGGATAATTTTCTCTGCTGCCTCTTTGGGCGTGGGACCAGTCTCCAGACATATGTAGATGTTTGTGCCTGGCGCGGCGCCAAGTGTGAAAGGGTGGTTTTGAGGCTGAAGGCAGCAGGAAAGCCTGCAGCCCCCAGGTCCGTGGGGCTACGCAAGCGGTTCCCAAAGAGCTTTAGAACAAGGCATAGTTTTCCCTGCTGGCTCTTTGGGCGTGGGACCAGTCTCCAGACATATGGCCTTTTTTGTGCCTGGCGCGGCACCAAGTGGGAAAGGGTGGTTTTGAGGCTGAAGGCAGCAGGAAAGCCTGCACCCCCCAGGTCCGTGGAGCTACGCAATGGGTTCCCAAAGAGCTTTAGAACAAGGCCTAGTTTTCCCTGCTGGCTCTTTGGGCGTGGGACCCATCTCCAGACATATGGCCATTTTTGTGCCTGGCGTGGCGCGAAGTGGGAAAGGGTGGTTTTGAGGCTGAAGGCAGCAGGAAAGCCTGCAGCCCGCAGGTCTGTGGGGCCACGCAAGTGGTTCCTAAAGAGCTTTAGAACAAGGCCTAGTTTTCCCTGCTGGCTCTTTGGGCGTGGGACCAGTCTCCAGACATATGGCCATTTTTGTGCCTGGCGCGGCGCCAAGTGGGAAAGGGTGGTTTTGAGGCTGAAGGCAGCAGGAAAGCCTGCAGCCCGCAGGTGTGTGGGGCTACGCAAAGCGGTTCCCAAAGAGCTTTAGAACAAGGCCTAGTTTTCCCTGCTGGCTCTTTGGGCGTGGGACCAGTCTCCAGACATATGGCCATTTTTGGGCCTGGACCGACGCCAAAGTGGGACAGGGTGGATTTGAGGCTGAAGGCAGCAGGAAAGCCTGCAGCCCCCAGGTGTGTGGGGCTACGCAAGCAGTTCCCAAAGAGCTTTAGAACAAGGCATAGTTTTCCCTGCTGGCTCTTTGGGCGTGGGACCCATCTCCAGACATGGCCATTTTTGTGCCTGGCGTAGCGCCAAGTGGCAAAGGAAGTTTTTGAGTCTGAAGGCTCCAGGAAAGCCTGCAGCCCCCAGGTGTGTGGGGCTACGCAAGCGGTTCCCAAAGAGCTTTAGAACAAGGCCTAGTTTTCCCTGCTGGCTCTTTGGGCGTGGGACCAGTCTCCAGACATATGGCCATTTTTGTGCCTGGCGCGGCGCCAAGTGGGAAAGGGTGGTTTTGAGGCTGAAGGCAGCAGGAAAGCCTGCAGCCCCCAGGTGTGTGGGGCTACGCAAGCGGTTCCCAAAGAGCTTTAGAACAAGGCATATTTTTCCCTGCTGGCTCTTTGGGCGTGGGACCCATCTCCAGACATATGGCCATTTTTGTGCCTGGCGTGGCGCCAAGTGGGAAAGGGTGGTTTTGAGGCTGAAGGCAGCAGGAAAGCCTGCAGCCCGCAGGTCTGTGGGGCCACGCAAGCGGTTCCCAAAGAGCTTTAG
Organism: Larus michahellis; assembly: GCF_964199755.1. Lineage (NCBI taxonomy): Eukaryota > Metazoa > Chordata > Aves > Charadriiformes > Laridae > Larus > Larus michahellis. The sequence goes on from NW_027436045.1 coordinate 523,253, forward strand.
AACAAGGCATAGTTTTCCCTGCTGGCTCTTTGGGCGTGGGACCAGTCTCCAGACATATGGCCATTTTTGTGCCTGGCGCGGCGCCAAGTGGGAAAGGGTGGTTTTGAGGCTGAAGGCAGCAGGAAAGCCTGCAGCCCCCAGGTCTGTGGGGCTACGCAAGCGGTTGCCAAAGTGCTTTATAAGAAGGCATAATTTTCCCTGCTGGCTCTTTGGGCGTAGGACCAATCTCCAGACATATGGCCATTTTAGTGCCTGGCGCGGCGCCAAGTGGGAAAGTGTGGTTTTGAGGCTGAAGGCAGCAGGAAAGCCTGCAGCCCCCAGGTGTGTGGGGCTACGCAAGCGGTTCCCAAAGAGCTTTAGAACAAGGCCTAGTTTTCCCTGCTGGCTCTTTGGGTGTGGGATCAGTCTACAGAGATATGGCCATTTTTGTGCCTGGCGCGGCACCAAGTGGGAAAGTGTGGTTTTGAGGCTGAAAGCGCCAGAAAAGCCTGCAGCCCCCAGGTGTGTGGGGCTACGCAAGCGGTTCCCAAAGAGCTTTAGAACAAGGCATAGTTTTCCCTGCTGGCTCTTTGGGCGTGGGACCCATCTCCAGACATATGGCCATTTTTGTGCCTGGCGTAGCGCCAAGTGGCAAAGGAAGTTTTTGAGGCTGAAGGCAGCAGGAAAGCCTGCAGCCCCCAGGTGTGTGGGGCTACGCAAGCGGTTCCCAAAGAGCTTTAGAACAAGGCATCGTTTTCCCTGCTGGCTCTTTGGGCGTGGGACCAATCTCCAGACATATGGCCATTTTTGTGCCTGGCGCGGCGCCAAGTGGGAAAGGGTGGTTTTGAGGCTGAAGGCAGCAGGAAAGCCTGCAGCCCGCAGGTCTGTGGGGCTACGCAAGCGGTTCCCAAAGAGCTTTAGAACAAGGCATAGTTTTCATTGCTGGCTCTTTGGGCGTGGGACCAATCTCCAGACATATTGCCACTTTTGTGCCTGGCGCGGCGCCAAGTGGGACAGGGTGGTTTTGAGGCTGAAGGCTCCAGGAAAGCCTGCAGCCCCCAGGTGTGTGGGGCTACGCAAGCGGTTGCCAAAGTGCTTTAGAACAAGGCATAGTTTTCCCTGCTGGCTCTTTGGGCGTAGGACCAATCTCCAGATATATGGCCATTTTTGTGCCTGTCGCGGCGCCAAGTGGGAAAGTGTGGTTTTGAGGCTGAAGGCAGCAGGAAAGCCTGCAGCCCCCAGGTCCGTGGGGCTACGAAAGTGGTTCCCAAAGAGCTTTAGAACAAGGCCTAGTTTTCCCTGCTGGCTCTTTGGGCGTGGGACCAGTCTCCAGACATATGGCCATTTTTGTGGCTGGCGCGGCGCCAAGTGGGAAAGGGTCGTTTTGAGGCTGAAGGCAGCAGGAAAGCCTGCATCCCCCAGGTGTGTGGGGCCACGCAAGCGGTTCCCAAAGAGCTTTAGAACAAGGCATAGTTTTCCCTGCTGGCTCTTTGGGCGTGGGACCAGTCTCCAGACATATGGCCATTTTTGTGCCTGGCGCGGCGCCAAGTGGGAAAGGGTGGTTTTGAGGCTGAAAGCGCCAGAAAAGCCTGCAGCCCGCAGGTGTGTGGCGCTACGCAAGCAGTTCCCAAAGATCTTTAGAAAAAGGGATAATTTTCCCTGCTGGCTCTTTGGGCGTGGGACCAGTCTCCAGACATATGTAGATGTTTGTGCCTGGCGCGGCGCCAAGTGTGAAAGGGTGGTTTTGAGGCTGAAGGCAGCAGGAAAGCCTGCAGCCCCCAGGTGTGTGGGTCTACGCATGTGGTTCCCAAAGAGCTTTAGAACAAGGCATAGTTTTCCCTGCTGGCTCTTTGGGCGTGGGACCAGTCTCCAGACATATGGCCATTTTTGTGCCTGGCGCGGCGCAAAGTGGGAAAGGGTGGTTTTGAGGCTGAAGGCAGCAGGAAAGCCTGCACCCCCCAGGTCCTTGGGGCTACGCAAGCGGTTGCCAAATAGCTTTAGAAAAAGCCACAGTTTTCCCTCCTGGCTCTTTGAGTGTTGGACCAGTCTCCAGACATATGGCCATTTTTGGGCCTGGCGCGACACCAAGTGGGAAAGTGTGGTTTTGACGCTGAAGGAAGCAGGAAAGCCTGCATCCCCCAGGTGTGTGGGGCTACGCAAGCGGTTCCCAAAGAGCTTTAGAACAAGGCATTTTTTTCCCTGCTGGCTCTTTGAGTGTGGGACCACTCTCCAGACATATGGCCATTTTTGTGCCTGACGTGGCGCCAAGTGGGAAAGTGTGGTTTTGAGGCTGAAGGCAGCAGGAAAGCCTGCAGCCCCCAGGTGTGTGGGGCTACGCAAGCGGTTCCCAAAGACCTTAACAAAAAACCACAGTTTTCCCTGCTGGCTCTTTGGGCGTGGGACCAATCTCCAGACATATGGCCATTTTTGTGCCTCGAGCAACGCCGAAGTGGGACAAGGTGGTTTTGAGGCTGAAGGCAGCAGGAAAGCCTGCAGCCCCCAGGTCCGTGGGGCTACGCAAGCGGTTCCCAAAGAGCTTTAGAACAAGGCCTAGTTTTCCCTGCTGGCTCTTTGGGCGTGGGACCAGTCTCCAGACATATGGCCATTTTTGTGCCTGGCGTGGCGCCAAGTGGGAAAGGGTGGTTTTGAGGCTGAAGGCAGCAGGAAAGCCTGCAGCCCCCAGGTGTGTGGGGCTACGCAAGCGGTTCCCAAAGAGCTTTGGAACAAGGCATAGTTTTCCCTGCTGGCTCTTTGGGCGTGGGACCAGTCTCCAGACATATGGCCATTTTTGTGCCTGGCGTGGCGCCAAGTGGGAAAGGGTGGTTTTGAGGCTGAAGGCAGCAGGAAAGCCTGCAGCCCCCAGGTGTGTGGGGCCACGCAAGCGGTTCCTAAAGAGCTTTAGAACAAGGCATAGTTTTCCCTGCTGGCTCTTTGGGCGTGGGACCAGTCTCCAGACATATGGCCATTTTTGTGCCTGGCGCGGCGCCAAGTGGGAAAGGGTGGTTTTGAGGCTGAAGGCAGCAGGAAAGCCTGCAGCCCCCAGGTCTGTGGGGCTACGCAAGCGGTTGCCAAAGTGCTTTATAACAAGGCATAATTTTCCCTGCTGGCTCTTTGGGCGTAGGACCAATCTCCAGACATATGGCCATTTTAGTGCCTGGCGCGGCGCCAAGTGGGAAAGTGTGGTTTTGAGGCTGAAGGCAGCAGGAAAGCCTGCAGCCCCCAGGTCCGTGGGGCTACGCAAGCGGTTCCCAAAGAGCTTTAGAACAAGGCCTAGTTTTCCCTGCTGGCTCCTTGGGTGTGGGATCAGTCTACAGAGATATGGCCATTTTTGTGCCTGGCGGGCACCAAGTGGGAAAGGGTGGTTTTGAGGCTGAAAGCGCCAGAAAAGCCTGCAGCCCCCAGGTGTGTGGGGCTACGCAAGCGGTTCCCAAAGAGCTTTAGAACAAGGCATAGTTTTCCCTGCTGGCTCTTTGGGCGTGGACCAGTCTCCAGACATATGGCCATTTTTGTGCCTGGCGTAGCGCCAAGTGGCAAAGGAAGTTTTTCAGGCTGAAGGCAGCAGGAAAGCCTGCAGCCCCCAGGTGTGTGGGGCTACGCAAGCGGTTCCCAAAGAGCTTTAGAAAAAGACACAGTTTTCCGTCCTGGCTCTTTGAGTGTGGGACCAGTCTCCAGACATATGGACATTTTTGTGCCTGGCGCGGCGCCAAGTGAGAAAGGGTGGTTTTGAGGCTGAAGGCAGCAGGAAAGCCTGCAGCCCGCAGTCTGTGGGGCTACACAAGCGGTTCCCAAAGAGCTTTACAAAAAGCCACAGTTTTCCCTGCTGGCTCTTTGGGCGTGGACCAGTCTCCAGACATATGGCCATTTTTGTGCCTGGCGCGGCGCCAAGTGGGAAAGGGTGGTTTTGAGGCTGAAGGCAGCAGGAAAGCCTGCAGCCCCCAGGTGTGTGGGGCCACGCCAGCGGTTCCCAAAGAGCTTTAGAACAAGGCATAGTTTTCCCTGCTGGCTCTTTGGGCGTGGGACCAGTCTCCAGACATATGGCCATTTTTGTGCCTCGAGCAACGCCAAAGTGGGACAGGGTGGTTTTGAGGCTGAAGGCTCCAGGAAAGCCTGCAGCCCCCAGGTCCGTGGGTCTACGCAAGCAGTTCCCAAAGAGCTTTAGAACAAGGCCTAGTTTTCCCTGCTGGCTCTTTGGGCGTGGGACCAGTCTCCAGACATATGGCCATTTTTGTGCCTGGCGCGGCGCCAATTGGGAAAGGGTGGTTTTGAGGCTGAAGGCAGCAGGAAAGCCTGCAGCCCCCAGGTCCGTGGGGCTACGCAAGCGGTTCCCAAAGAGCTTTAGAACAAGGCATAGTTTTCCCTGCTGGCTCTTTGGGCGTGGGACCGGTCTCCAGACATATGGCCATTTTTGTGCCTGGCGCGGCACCAAGTGGGAAAGGGTGGTTTTGAGGCTGAAGGCGTCACGAAAGCCTGCAGCCCGCAGGTCTGTGGGGCTACGCAAGCGGTTCCCAAAGAGCTTTAGAAAAAGCCACAGTTTTCCCTGCTGGCTCTTTGGGCGTGGGACCAATCTCCAGACATATGGCCATTTTTCTGCCTGGACTGACGCCAAGTGGGAAAGGGTGGTTTTGAGGCTGAAGGCAGCAGGAAAGCCTGCAGCCCCCAGGTGTGTGGGGCTACGCAAGCGGTTCCCAAAGAGCTTTAGAACAAGGCATAGTTTTCCCTGCTGGCTCTTTGGGCGTGGGACCCATCTCCAGACATATGGCCATTTTTGTGCCTGGCGCGGCGCCAAGTAGGAAAGGGTGGTTTTGAGGCTGAAGGCAGCAGGAAAGCCTGCATCCCCCAGGTGTGTGGGGCTACGCAAGCGGTTCCCAAAGAGCTTTAGAACAAGGCATAGTTTTCCCTGCTCTCTCTCTGGGCGTGGGACCAGTCTCCAGACATATGGCCATTTTTGTGCCTGGCGCGGCGACAAGTGGGAAAGGGTGGTTTTGAGGCTGAAGGCAGCAGGAAAGCCTGCAGCCCCCAGGTGCGTGGGGCTACGCAAGCGGTTCCCAAAGAGCTTTAGAACAAGGCATAGTTTTCCCTGCTCTCTCTTTGGGCGTGGGACCAGTCTCCAGACATATGGGCTTTTTTGTGCCTGGCGTGGCGCCTTGTGGGAAAGGGTGGTTTTGAGGCTGAAGGCAGCAGGAAAGCCTGCAGCCGCCAGGTCTGTGGGGCTACGCAAGCGGTTCCCAAAGAGCTTTATAACAAGGCATAGTTTTCCCTGCTGGCTCTTTGGGCGTGGGACCCATCTCCAGACATATGGCCATTTTTGGGCCTGGCGCGGCACCAAGTGGGAAAGGGTGGTTTTGAGGCTGAAGGCAGCAGGAAAGCCTGCAGCCCCCAGGTGTGTGGGGCTACGCAAGCGGTTCCCAAAGAGCTTTAGAACAAGGCATAGTTTTCCCTGCTGGCTCTTTGGGCGTGGGACCAGTCTCCAGACATATGGCCATTTTTGTGCCTCGAGCAACGCCAAAGTGGGACAGGGTGGTTTTGAGGCTGAAGGCAGCAGGAAAGCCTGCAGCCCCCAGGTCCGTGGGGCTACGCAAGCGGTTCCCAAAGAGCTTTATAACAAGGCATAGTTTTCCCTGCTGGCTCTTTCGGCGTGGGACCCATCTCCAGACATATGGCCATTTTTGTGCCTGGCGCGGCGCCAAGTAGGAAAGGGTGGTTTTGAGGCTGAAGGCAGCAGGAAAGCCTGCAGCCCCCAGGTCCGTGGGGCTACGCAAGCGGTTCCCAAAGAGCTTTAGAAAAAGCCACAGTTTTCCCTGCTGGCTCTTTGAGTGTGGGACCAGTCTCCAGACATATGGCCATTTTTGTGCCTGTCGCGGCACCAAGTGGGAAAGGGTGGTTTTGAGGCTGAAGGCAGCAGGAAAGCCTGCAGCCCGCAGGTCTGTGGAGCAACGCAAGGGGTTCCCAAAGAGCTTTAGAACAAGGCCTAGTTTTCCCTGCTGGCTCTTTGGGCGTGGGACCAGTCTCCAGACATATGGGCTTTTTTGTTCCTGGCGCGGCGCCAAGTGGGAAAGGGTGGTTTTGAGGCTGAAAGCGCCAGAAAAGCCTGCAGCCCCCAGGTGTGTGGGGCTACGCAAGCGGTTCCCAAAGAGCTTTAGAACAAGGCATATTTTTCCCTGCTGGCTCTTTTGGCGTGGGACCGGTCTCCAGACATATGGCCATTTTTGGGCCTGGCGCAGCACCAAGTGGGAAAGGGTTGTTTTGAGGCTGATGGCAGCAGGAAAGCCTGCAGCCCGCAGTTGTGTGGGGCTACGGAAGCGTTTCCCAAAGAGCTTTAGAACAAGGCATAGTTTTCCCTGCTGGCTCTTTGGGCGTGGGACCAGTCTCCAGACATATGGCCATTTTTGTGCCTGGACTGACGCCAAGTGGGAAAGGGTGGTTTTGAGGCTGAAGGCAGCAGGAAAGCCTGCAGCCCCGTGGTCTGTGGGGCTACGCAAGCGGTTCCCAAAGAGCTTTAGAAAAAGCCACAATTTTCCCTCCTGCCTCTTTGAGTGTGGGACCAATCTCCAGACATATGGCCATTTTTGGGACTGGCGCGGCGCCAAGTGGGAAAGGGTGGTTTTGAGGCTGAAGGCAGCAGGAAAGCCTGCAGCCCCCAGGTCCGTGGGGCTACGCAAGCGGTTCCCAAAGAGCTTTAGAACAAGGCATAATTTTCCCTGCTGGCTCTTTGGGCGTGGGACCGGTCTCCAGACATATGGCCATTTTTGTGCCTGGCGCGGCACCAAGTGGGAAAGGGTGGTTTTGAGGCTGAAGGCGTCACGAAAGCCTGCAGCCCGCAGGTCTCTGGGGCTACGCAAGCGGTTCCCAAAGAGCTTTAGAAAAAGCCACAGTTTTCCCTGCTGGCTCTTTGGGCGTGGGACCAATCTCCAGACATATGGCCATTTTTCTGCCTGGACTGACGCCAAGTGGGAAAGGGTGGTTTTGAGGCTGAAGGCAGCAGGAAAGCCTGCAGCCCGCAGGTGTGTGGGGCTACGCAAGCGGTTCCCAAAGAGCTTTAGAACAAGGCATAGTTTTCCCTGCTGGCTCTTTGGGCGTGGGACCCATCTCCAGACATATGGCCATTTTAGTGCCTGGCGCGGCGCCAAGTAGGAAAGGGTGGTTTTGAGGCTGAAGGCAGCAGGAAAGCCTGCAGCCTGCAGTCTGTGGGGCTACGCAAGCGGTTCCCAAAGAGCTTTAGAACAAGGCATAGTTTTCCCTGCTGGCTCTCTGGGCGTGGGACCAGTCTCCAGACATATGGCCATTTTTGTGCCTGGCGCGGCGCCAAGTGGGAAAGGGTGGTTTTGAGGCTGAAGGCAGCAGGAAAGCCTGCAGCCCCCAGGTGCGTGGGGCTACGCAAGCGGTTCCCAAAGAGCTTTAGAACAAGGCATAGTTTTCCCTGCTCTCTCTTTGGGCGTGGGACCAGTCTCCAGACATATGGGCTTTTTTCTTCCTGGCGCGGCGCCAAGTGGGAAAGGGTGGTTTTGAGGCTGAAGGCAGCAGGAAAGCCTGCAGCCCCGTGGTCTGTGGGGCTACGCAAGCGGTTCCCAAAGAGCTTTAGAACAAGGCATAGTTTTCCCTGCTGGCTCTCTGGGCGTGGGACCAGTCTCCAGACATATGGCCATTTTTGTGACTGGCGCGGCGCCAAGTGGGAAAGGGTGGTTTTGAGGCTGAAGGCTCCAGGAAAGCCTGCAGCCCCCAGGTGTGTGGGGCTACGCAAGCGGTTCCCAAACAGCTTTACAAAAATCCACAGTTTTCCCTGATGGCTCTTTGGGCGTGGGACCAGTCTCCAGACATATGGCCATTTTTGTGCCTCGAGCGACGCCAAAGTGGGACAGGTTGGTTTTGAGGCTGAAGGCAGCAGGAAAGCCTGCAGCCCCCAGGTCCGTGGGGCTACGCAAGCGGTTCCCAAAGAGCTTTAGAACAAGGCATAGTTTTCCCTGCTGGCTCTTTGGGCGTGGGACCAGTCTCCAGACATATGGCCTTTATTGTGCCTGGCGCGGCGCCAAGTGGGAAAGGGTGGTTTTGAGGCTGAAAGCGCCAGAAAAGCCTGCAGCCCCCAGGTGTGTGGGGCTACGCAAGCGGTTCCCAAAGAGCTTTAGAACAAGGCATAGTTTTCCCTGCTGGCTCTTTGGGCGTGGGACCGGTCTCCAGACATATGGCCATTTTTGGGCCTGGCGCGGCACCAAGTTGGAAAGGGTGGTTTTGAGGCTGAAGGCAGCAGGAAAGCCTGCAGCCCCCAGGTGTGTGGGGCTACGCAAGCGGTTCCCAAAGAGCTTTAGAACAAGGCATAGTTTTCCCTGCTGGCTCTTTGGGCGTGGGACCCATCTCCAGACATATGGCCATTTTTGTGCCTGGCGCGGCGCCAAGTGGGAAAGGGTGGTTTTGAGGCTGAAGGCAGCAGGAAATCCTGCAGCCCCCAGGTGTGTGGGGCTACGCAAGCGGTTCCCAAAGAGCTTTAGAAAAAGCCACAGTTTTCCCTCCTGGCTCTTTGAGTGTGGGACCAGTCTCCAGACATATGGCCATTTTTGGGACTGGCGCTGCGCCAAGTGGGAAAGGGTGGTTTTTAGGCTGAAAGCAGCAGGAAAGCCTGCAGCCCGCAGGTCTGAGGAGCTACGCAAGGGGTTCCCAAAGAGCTTTAGAAAAAGTCACAGTTTTCCCTGCTGGCTCTTTGAGTGTGGGACCAGTCTCCAGACGTATGGCCATTTTTGGGCCTGGCGCGGCACCAAGTGGGAAAGGGTGGTTTTGAGGCTGAAGGCAGCAGGAAAGCCTGCAGCCTCGAGGTGTGTGGGCCTAAGCAAGCGGTTCCCAAAGAGCTTTAGATCAAGGCATAGTTTTCCCTGCTGGCTCTTTGGGCGTGGGACCAGTCTCCAGCCATATGGCCATTTTTGTGCCTGGCGCGGTGCCAAGTTAGAAAGGGTGGTTTTGAGGCTGAAGGCAGCATGAAAGCCTGCAGCCCGCAGTCTGTGGGGCTACACAAGCGGTTCCCAAAGAGCTTTACAAAAAGCCACAGTTTTCCCTGATGGCTCTTTGGGCGTGGACCAGTCTCCAGACATATGGCCATTTTTGTGCCTGGTGCGGCGCCAAGTGGGAAAGGGTGGTTTTGAGGCTGAAGGCAGCAGGAAAGCTTGCAGCCCCCAGGTGTGTGGGGCCACGCCAGCGGTTCCCAAAGAGCTTTAGAACAAGGCATAGTTTTCCCTGCTGGCTCTTTGGGCGTGGGACCAGTCTCCAGACATATGGCCATTTTTGTGCCTCGAGCAACGCCAAAGTGGGACAGGGTGGTTTTGAGGCTGAAGGCAGCAGGAAAGCCTGCAGCCCCCAGGTCCGTGGGGCTACGCAAGGAGTTCCCAAAGAGCTTTAGAACAAGGCCTAGTTTTCCCTGCTGGCTCTTTGGGCGTGGGACCAGTCTCCAGACATATGGCCATTTTTGTGCCTGGCGCGGCGCCAAGTGGGAAAGGGTGGTTTTGAGGCTGAAGGCGTCAGGAAAGCCTGCAGCCCGCAGGTGTGTGGGGCTACGCAAGCGGTTCCCAAAGAGCTTTAGAACAAGGCATAGTTTTCCCTGCTGGCTCTTTGGGCGTGGGACCAGTCTCCAGACATATGGCCATTTTTGTGCCTGGCGCGGCGCCAAGTGGGAAAGGGTGGTTTTGAGGCTGAAGGCAGCAGGAAAGCCTGCAGCCCGCAGGTGTGTGGGGCTACGCAAGCGGTTCCCAAAGAGCTTTAGAACAAGGCATAGTTTTCCCTGCTGGCTCTTTGGGCGTGGGACCAGTCTCCAGACATATGGCCATTTTTCTGCCTGGACTGACGCCAAGTGGGAAAGGGTGGTTTTGAGGCTGAAGGCAGCAGGAAAGCCTGCAGCCCCGAGGTCTGTGGGGCTACGCAAGCGGTTCCCAAAGAGCTTTAGAACAAGGCATAGTTTTCAATGCTGCCTCTTTGGGCGTGGGACCCATCTCCAGACATATGGCCATTTTAGTGCCTGGCGCGGCGCCAAGTAGGAAAGGATGGTTTTGAGGCTGAAGGCAGCAGGAAAGCCTGCAGCCTCCAGTCTGTGGGGCTACGCAAGCGGTTCCCAAAGAGCTTTAGAACAAGGCATAGTTTTCCCTGCTGGCTCTTTGGGCGTGGGACCAGTCTCCAGACATATGGCCACTTTTGGGCCTGGCGCGGCACCAAGTGGGAAAGGGTGGTTTTGAGGCTGAAGGCAGCAGGAAAGCCTGCAGCCCCCAGGTCCGTGGGGCTACGCAAGCGGTTCCCAAAGAGCTTTAGAAAAAGCCACAGTTTTCCCTGATGGCTCTTTGGGCGTGGGACCAGTCTCCAGACATATGGCCATTTTTGTGCCTGGCGCGGCGCCAAGTGGGAAAGGGTGGTTTTGAGGCTGAAGGCAGCAGGAAAGCCTGCAGCCCCCAGGTGTGTGGGGCTACGCAAGCGGTTCCCAAAGAGCTTTAGAACAAGGCATAGTTTTCCCTGCTGGCTCTTTGGGCGTGGGACCTGTCTCCAGACATATGGCCATTTTTGTGCCTGGCGCGGCGCCAAGTGGGAAAGGGTGGTTTTGAGGCTGAAGGCAGCAGGAAAGCCTGCAGCCCCCAGGTCTGTGGGGCTACGCAAGCGGTTCCCAAAGAGCTTTAGAACAAGGCATAGTTTTCAATGCTGCCTCTTTGGGCGTGTGACCCATCTCCAGACATATGGCCATTTTAGTGCCTGGCGCGGCGTCAAGTAGGAAAGGGTGGTTTTGAGGCTGAAGGCAGCAGGAAAGCCTGCAGCCCCCAGGTCTGTGGGGCTACGCAAGCGGTTCCCAAAGAGCTTTAGAACAAGGCATAGTTTTCCCTGCTGGCTCTCTGGGCGTGGGACCAGTCTCCAGACATATGGCCATTTTTGTGCCTGGCGCGGCGCCAAGTGGGAAAGGGTGGTTTTGAGGCTGAAGGCTCCAGGAAAGCCTGCAGCCCCCAGGTGTGTGGGGCTACGCAAGCGGTTCCCAAACAGCTTTACAAAAATCCACAGTTTTCCCTGATGGCTCTTTGGGCGTGGGACCAGTCTCCAGACATATGGCCATTTTTGTGCCTCGAGCGACGCCAAAGTGGGACAGGTTGGTTTTGAGGCTGAAGGCAGCAGGAAAGCCTGCAGCCCCCAGGTCCGTGGGGCTACGCAAGCGGTTCCCAAAGAGCTTTAGAACAAGGCATAGTTTTCCCTGCTGGCTCTTTGGGCGTGGGACCAGTCTCCAGACATATGGCCTTTATTGTGCCTGGCGCGGCGCCAAGTGGGAAAGGGTGGTTTTGAGGCTGAAAGCGCCAGAAAAGCCTGCAGCCCCCAGGTCTGTGGGGCTACGCAAGCGGTTCCCAAAGAGCTTTAGAACAAGGCATAGTTTTCCCTGCTGGCTCTTTGGGCGTGGGACCGGTCTCCAGACATATGGCCATTTTTGGGCCTGGCGCGGCACCAAGTTGGAAAGGGTGGTTTTGAGGCTGAAGGCAGCAGGAAAGCCTGCAGCCCCCAGGTGTGTGGGGCTACGCAAGCGGTTCCCAAAGAGCTTTAGAACAAGGCATAGTTTTCCCTGCTGGCTCTTTCGGCGTGGGACCCATCTCCAGACATATGGCCATTTTTGTGCCTGGCGCGGCGCCAAGTAGGAAAGGGTGGTTTTGAGGCTGAAGGCAGCAGGAAATCCTGCAGCCCCCAGGTGTGTGGGGCTACGCAAGCGGTTCCCAAAGAGCTTTAGAAAAAGCCACAGTTTTCCCTCCTGGCTCTTTGAGTGTGGGACCAGTCTCCAGACATATGGCCATTTTTGGGACTGGCGCTGCGCCAAGTGGGAAAGGGTGGTTTTTAGGCTGAAAGCAGCAGGAAAGCCTGCAGCCCGCAGGTCTGAGGAGCTACGCAAGGGGTTCCCAAAGAGCTTTAGAAAAAGTCACAGTTTTCCCTGCTGGCTCTTTGAGTGTGGGACCAGTCTCCAGACGTATGGCCATTTTTGGGCCTGGCGCGGCACCAAGTGGGAAAGGGTGGTTTTGAGGCTGAAGGCAGCAGGAAAGCCTGCAGCCTCGAGGTGTGTGGGCCTAAGCAAGCGGTTCCCAAAGAGCTTTAGATCAAGGCATAGTTTTCCCTGCTGGCTCTTTGGGCGTGGGACCAGTCTCCAGCCATATGGCCATTTTTGTGCCTGGCGCGGTGCCAAGTGAGAAAGGGTGGTTTTGAGGCTGAAGGCAGCATGAAAGCCTGCAGCCCGCAGTCTGTGGGGCTACACAAGCGGTTCCCAAAGAGCTTTACAAAAAGCCACAGTTTTCCCTGATGGCTCTTTGGGCGTGGACCAGTCTCCAGACATATGGCCACTTTTGGGCCTGGCGCGGCGCCAAGTGGGAAAGGGTGGTTTTGAGGCTGAAGGCAGCAGGAAAGCCTGCAGCCCCCAGGTGTGTGGAGCTACGCAAGCGGTTCCCAAAGAGCTTTAGAACAAGGCATAGTTTTCAATGCTGCCTCTTTGGGCGTGGGACCCATCTCCAGACATATGGCCATTTTAGTGCCTGGCGCGGCGTCAAGTAGGAAAGGGTGGTTTTGAGGCTGAAGGCAGCAGGAAAGCCTGCAGCCCCCAGGTCTGTGGGGCTACGCAAGCGGTTCCCAAAGAGCTTTAGAACAAGGCCTAGTTTTCCCTGCTGGCTCTCTGGGCGTGGGACCAGTCTCCAGACATATGGCCATTTTTGTGACTGGCGCGGCGCCAAGTGGGAAAGGGTGGTTTTGAGGCTGAAATCAGCAGGAAAGCCTGCAGCCCCCAGGTGTGTGGGGCTACGCAAACGGTTCCCAAAGAGCTTTAGAACAAGGCCTAGTTTTCCCTGCTGGCTCTTTGGGCGTGGGACCAGTCTCCAGACATATGGGCTTTTTTGTTCCTGGCGCGGCGCCAAGTGGGAAAGGGTGGTTTTGAGGCTGAAAGCGCCAGAAAAGCCTGCAGCCCCCAGGTGTGTGGGGCTACGCAAGCGGTTCCCAAAGAGCTTTAGAACAAGGCATAGTTTTCCCTGCTGGCTCTTTGGGCGTGGGACCGGTCTCCAGACATATGGCCATTTTTGGGCCTGGCGCGGCACCAAGTGGGAAAGGGTGGTTTTGAGGCTGATGGCAGCAGGAAAGCCTGCAGCCCGCAGTTGTGTGGGGCTACGGAAGCATTTCCCAAAGAGCTTTAGAACAAGGCATAGTTTTCCCTGCTGGCTCTTTGGGCGTGGGACCAGTCTCCAGACATATGGCCATTTTTGTGCCTGGACTGACGCCAAGTGGGAAAGGGTGGTTTTGAGGCTGAAGGCAGCAGGAAAGCCTGCAGCCCCGTGGTCTGTGGGGCTACGCAAGCGGTTCCCAAAGAGCTTTAGAAAAAGCCACAATTTTCCCTCCTGCCTCTTTGAGTGTGGGACCAATCTCCAGACATATGGCCATTTTTGGGACTGGCGCGGCGCCAAGTGGGAAAGGGTGGTTTTGAGGCTGAAGGCAGCAGGAAAGCCTGCAGCCCCCAGGTCCGTGGGGCTACGCAAGCGGTTCCCAAAGAGCTTTAGAACAAGGCATAATTTTCCCTGCTGGCTCTTTGGGCGTGGGACCGGTCTCCAGACATATGGCCATTTTTGTGCCTGGCGCGGCACCAAGTGGGAAAGGGTGGTTTTGAGGCTGAAGGCAGCAGGAAAGCCTGTAGCCCGCAGGTCTCTGGGGCTACGCAAGCGGTTCCCAAAGAGCTTTAGAAAAAGCCACAGTTTTCCCTGCTGGCTCTTTGGGCGTGGGACCAATCTCCAGACATATGGCCATTTTTCTGCCTGGACTGACGCCAAGTGGGAAAGGGTGGTTTTGAGGCTGAAGGCAGCAGGAAAGCCTGCAGCCCCCAGGTCTGTGGGGCTACGCAAGCGGTTCCCAAAGAGCTTTAGAACAAGGCATAGTTTTCCCTGCTGGCTCTTTGGGCGTGGGACCCATCTCCAGACATATGGCCATTTTTGTGCCTGGCGCGGCGCCAAGTAGGAAAGGGTGGTTTTGAGGCTGAAGGCAGCAGGAAAGCCTGCAGCCTGCAGTCTGTGGGGCTACGCAAGCGGTTCCCAAAGAGCTTTAGAACAAGGCATAGTTTTCCCTGCTGGCTCTCTGGGCGTGGGACCAGTCTCCGGACATATGGCCATTTTTGTGCCTGGCGCGGCGCCAAGTGGGAAAGGGTGGTTTTGAGGCTGAAGGCAGCAGGAAAGCCTGCAGCCCCCAGGTGCGTGGGGCTACGCAAGCGGTTCCCAAAGAGCTTTAGAACAAGGCATAGTTTTCCCTGCTGGCTCTCTGGGCGTGGGACCAGTCTCCAGACATATGGGCTTTTTTCTTCCTGGCGCGGCGCCAAGTGGGAAAGGGTGGTTTTGAGGCTGAAGGCAGCAGGAAAGCCTGCAGCCCCGTGGTCTGTGGGGCTACGCAAGCGGTTCCCAAAGAGCTTTAGAACAAGGCATATTTTTCCCTGCTGCCTCTTTGGGCGTGGGACCCATCTCCAGACATATGGCCATTTTTGTGCCTGGCGTGGCGCCAAGTAGGAAAGGGTGGTTTTGAGGCTAAAGGCAGCAGGAAAGCCTGCAGCCCCCAGGTCTGTGGGGCTACGCAAGTGGTTCCCAAAGAGCTTTAGAAAAAGCCACAGTTTTCCCTGCTGGCTCTTTGAGTGTGGGACCAATCTCCAGACATATGGCCATTTTTGGGACTGGCGCGGCACCAAGTGGGAAAGGGTGGTTTTGAGGCTGAAGGCTCCAGGAAAGCCTGCAGCCCCCAGGTGTGTGGGGCTACGCAAGCGGTTCCCAAACAGCTTTACAAAAATCCACAGTTTTCCCTGATGGCTCTTTGGGCGTGGGACCAGTCTCCAGACATATGGCCATTTTTGTGCCTCGAGCGACGCCAAAGTGGGACAGGGTGGTTTTGAGGCTGAAGGCAGCAGGAAAGCCTGCAGCCCCCAGGTCTGTGGGGCTACGCAAGCGGTTCCCAAAGAGCTTTAGAACAAGGCATAGTTTTCAATGCTGCCTCTTTGGGCGTGGGACCCATCTCCAGACATATGGCCATTTTAGTGCCTGGCGCGGCGTCAAGTAGGAAAGGGTGGTTTTGAGGCTGAAGGCAGCAGGAAAGCCTGCAGCCCCCAGGTCCGTGGGGCTACGCAAGCGGTTCCCAAAGAGCTTTAGAACAAGGCATAGTTTTCCCTGCTGGCTCTTTGGGCGTGGGACCAGTCTCCAGACATATGGCCTTTATTGTGCCTGGCGCGGCGCCAAGTGGGAAAGGGTGGTTTTGAGGCTGAAAGCGCCAGAAAAGCCTGCAGCCCCCAGGTGTGTGGGGCTACGCAAGCGGTTCCCAAAGAGCTTTAGAACAAGGCATAGTTTTCCCTGCTGGCTCTTTGGGCGTGGGACCGGTCTCCAGACATATGGCCATTTTTGGGCCTGGCGCGGCACCAAGTTGGAAAGGGTGGTTTTGAGGCTGAAGGCAGCAGGAAAGCCTGCAGCCCCCAGGTGTGTGGGGCTACGCAAGCGGTTCCCAAAGAGCTTTAGAACAAGGCATAGTTTTCCCTGCTGGCTCTTTGGGCGTGGGACCCATCTCCAGACATATGGCCATTTTTGTGCCTGGCGCGGCGCCAAGTAGGAAAGGGTGGTTTTGAGGCTGAAGGCAGCAGGAAATCCTGCAGCCCCCAGGTGTGTGGGGCTACGCAAGCGGTTCCCAAAGAGCTTTAGAAAAAGCCACAGTTTTCCCTCCTGGCTCTTTGAGTGTGGGACCAGTCTCCAGACATATGGCCATTTTTGGGACTGGCGCTGCGCCAAGTGGGAAAGGGTGGTTTTGAGGCTGAAAGCAGCAGGAAAGCCTGCAGCCCGCAGGTCTGAGGAGCTACGCAAGGGGTTCCCAAAGAGCTTTAGAAAAAGTCACAGTTTTCCCTGCTGGCTCTTTGAGTGTGGGACCAGTCTCCAGACGTATGGCCATTTTTGGGCCTGGCGCGGCACCAAGTGGGAAAGGGTGGTTTTGAGGCTGAAGGCAGCAGGAAAGCCTGCAGCCTCGAGGTGTGTGGGCCTAAGCAAGCGGTTCCCAAAGAGCTTTAGATCAAGGCATAGTTTTCCCTGCTGGCTCTTTGGGCGTGGGACCAGTCTCCAGCCATATGGCCATTTTTGTGCCTGGCGCGGTGCCAAGTGAGAAAGGGTGGTTTTGAGGCTGAAGGCAGCATGAAAGCCTGCAGCCCGCAGTCTGTGGGGCTACACAAGCGGTTCCCAAAGAGCTTTACAAAAAGCCACAGTTTTCCCTGATGGCTCTTTGGGCGTGGACCAGTCTCCAGACATATGGCCATTTTTGTGCCTGGTGCGGCGCCAAGTGGGAAAGGGTGGTTTTGAGGCTGAAGGCAGCAGGAAAGCCTGCAGCCCCCAGGTGTGTGGGGCTACGCAAGCGGTTCCCAAAGAGCTTTAGAACAAGGCATAGTTTTCCCTGCTGGCTCTTTGGGCGTGGGACCCGTCTCCAGACATATGGCCATTTTTCTGCCTGGACTGACGCCAAGTGGGAAAGGGTGGTTTTGAGGCTGAAGGCAGCAGGAAAGCCTGCAGCCCCGAGGTCTGTGGGGCTACGCAAGCGGTTCCCAAAGAGCTTTAGAACAAGGCATAGTTTTCAATGCTGCCTCTTTGGGCGTGGGACCCATCTCCAGACATATGGCCATTTTAGTGCCTGGCGCGGCGCCAAGTAGGAAAGGATGGTTTTGAGGCTGAAGGCAGCAGGAAAGCCTGCAGCCTCCAGTCTGTGGGGCTACGCAAGCGGTTCCCAAAGAGCTTTAGAACAAGGCATAGTTTTCCCTGCTGGCTCTTTGGGCGTGGGACCAGTCTCCAGACATATGGCCACTTTTGGGCCTGGCGCAGCGCCAAGTGGGAAAGGGTGGTTTTGAGGCTGAAGGCAGCAGGAAAGCCTGCAGCCCCCAGGTCCGTGGGGCTACGCAAGCGGTTCCCAAAGAGCTTTAGAAAAAGCCACAGTTTTCCCTGATGGCTCTTTGAGTGTGGGACCAGTCTCCAGACATATGGCCATTTTTGTGCCTGGCGCGGCGCCAAGTGGGAAAGGGTGGTTTTGAGGCTGAAGGCAGCAGGAAAGCCTGCAGCCCCCAGGTGTGTGGGGCTACGCAAGCGGTTCCCAAAGAGCTTTAGAACAAGGCATAGTTTTCCCTGCTGGCTCTTTGGGCGTGGGACCTGTCTCCAGACATATGGCCATTTTTGTGCCTGGCGCGGCGCCAAGTGGGAAAGGGTGGTTTTGAGGCTGAAGGCAGCAGGAAAGCCTGCAGCCCCCAGGTCTGTGGGGCTACGCAAGCGGTTCCCAAAGAGCTTTAGAACAAGGCATAGTTTTCAATGCTGCCTCTTTGGGCGTGGGACCCATCTCCAGACATATGGCCATTTTAGTGCCTGGCGCGGCGTCAAGTAGGAAAGGGTGGTTTTGAGGCTGAAGGCAGCAGGAAAGCCTGCAGCCCCCAGGTCTGTGGGGCTACGCAAGCGGTTCCCAAAGAGCTTTAGAACAAGGCATAGTTTTCCCTGCTGGCTCTCTGGGCGTGGGACCAGTCTCCAGACATATGGCCATTTTTGTGACTGGCGCGGCGCCAAGTGGGAAAGGGTGGTTTTGAGGCTGAAGGCAGCAGGAAAGCCTGCAGCCCCCAGGTGCGTGGGGCTACGCAAACGGTTCCCAAAGAGCTTTAGAACAAGGCCTAGTTTTCCCTGCTGGCTCTTTGGGCGTGGGACCAGTCTCCAGACATATGGGCTTTTTTGTTCCTGGCGCGGCGCCAAGTGGGAAAGGGTGGTTTTGAGGCTGAAAGCGCCAGAAAAGCCTGCAGCCCCCAGGTGTGTGGGGCTACGCAAGCGGTTCCCAAAGAGCTTTAGAACAAGGCATAGTTTTCCCTGCTGGCTCTTTTGGCGTGGGACCGGTCTCCAGACATATGGCCATTTTTGGGCCTGGCGCGGCACCAAGTGGGAAAGGGTGGTTTTGAGGCTGATGGCAGCAGGAAAGCCTGCAGCCCGCAGTTGTGTGGGGCTACGGAAGCGTTTCCCAAAGAGCTTTAGAACAAGGCATATTTTTCCCTGCTGGCTCTTTGGGCGTGGGACCAGTCTCCAGACATATGGCCATTTTTGTGCCTGGACTGACGCCAAGTGGGAAAGGGTGGTTTTGAGGCTGAAGGCAGCAGGAAAGCCTGCAGCCCCGTGGTCTGTGGGGCTACGCAAGCGGTTCCCAAAGAGCTTTAGAAAAAGCCACAATTTTCCCTCCTGCCTCTTTGAGTGTGGGACCAATCTCCAGACATATGGCCATTTTTGTGCCTGGCGCGGCGCCAAGTGGGAAAGGGTGGTTTTGAGGCTGAAGGCAGCAGGAAAGCCTGCAGCCCCCAGGTCCGTGGGGCTACGCAAGCGGTTCCCAAAGAGCTTTAGAACAAGGCATAATTTTCCCTGCTGGCTCTTTGGGCGTGGGACCGGTCTCCAGACATATGGCCATTTTTGTGCCTGGCGCGGCACCAAGTGGGAAAGGGTGGTTTTGAGGCTGAAGGCGTCACGAAAGCCTGCAGCCCGCAGGTCTCTGGGGCTACGCAAGCGGTTCCCAAAGAGCTTTAGAAAAAGCCACAGTTTTCCCTGCTGGCTCTTTGGGCGTGGGACCAATCTCCAGACATATGGCCATTTTTCTGCCTGGACTGACGCCAAGTGGGAAAGGGTGGTTTTGAGGCTGAAGGCAGCAGGAAAGCCTGCAGCCCCCAGGTGTGTGGGGCTACGCAAGCGGTTCCCAAAGAGCTTTAGAACAAGGCATAGTTTTCCCTGCTGGCTCTTTGGGCGTGGGACCCATCTCCAGACATATGGCCATTTTTGTGCCTGGCGCGGCGCCAAGTAGGAAAGGGTGGTTTTGAGGCTGAAGGCAGCAGGAAAGCCTGCAGCCTGCAGTCTGTGGGGCTACGCAAGCGGTTCCCAAAGAGCTTTAGAACAAGGCATAGTTTTCCCTGCTGGCTCTCTGGGCGTGGGACCAGTCTCCAGACATATGGCCATTTTTGTGCCTGGCGCGGCGCCAAGTGCGAAAGGGTGGTTTTGAGGCTGAAGGCAGCAGGAAAGCCTGCAGCCCCCAGGTGCGTGGGGCTACGCAAGCGGTTCCCAAAGAGCTTTAGAACAAGGCATAGTTTTCCCTGCTCTCTCTTTGAGCGTGGGACCAGTCTCCAGACATATGGGCTTTTTTCTTCCTGGCGCGGCGCCAAGTGGGAAAGGGTGGTTTTGAGGCTGAAGGCAGCAGGAAAGCCTGCAGCCCCGTGGTCTGTGGGGCTACGCAAGCGGTTCCCAAAGAGCTTTAGAACAAGGCATATTTTTCCCTGCTGCCTCTTTGGGCGTGGGACCCATCTCCAGACATATGGCCATTTTTGTGCCTGGCGTGGCGCCAAGTAGGAAAGGGTGGTTTTGAGGCTAAAGGCAGCAGGAAAGCCTGCAGCCCCCAGGTCTGTGGGGCTACGCAAGTGGTTCCCAAAGAGCTTTAGAAAAAGCCACAGTTTTCCCTGCTGGCTCTTTGAGTGTGGGACCAATCTCCAGACATATGGCCATTTTTGGGACTGGCGCGGCACCAAGTGGGAAAGGGTGGTTTTGAGGCTGAAGGCTCCAGGAAAGCCTGCAGCCCCCAGGTGTGTGGGGCTACGCAAGCGGTTCCCAAACAGCTTTACAAAAATCCACAGTTTTCCCTGATGGCTCTTTGGGCGTGGGACCAGTCTCCAGACATATGGCCATTTTTGTGCCTCGAGCGACGCCAAAGTGGGACAGGGTGGTTTTGAGGCTGAAGGCAGCAGGAAAGCCTGCAGCCCCCAGGTCCGTGGGGCTACGCAAGCGGTTCCCAAAGAGCTTTAGAACAAGGCATAGTTTTCCCTGCTGGCTCTTTGGGCGTGGGACCAGTCTCCAGACATATGGCCTTTATTGTGCCTGGCGCGGCGCCAAGTGGGAAAGGGTGGTTTTGAGGCTGAAAGCGCCAGAAAAGCCTGCAGCCCCCAGGTGTGTGGGGCTACGCAAGCGGTTCCCAAAGAGCTTTAGAACAAGGCATAGTTTTCCCTGCTGGCTCTTTGGGCGTGGGACCGGTCTCCAGACATATGGCCATTTTTGGGCCTGGCGCGGCAGCAAGTTGGAAAGGGTGGTTTTGAGGCTGAAGGCAGCAGGAAAGCCTGCAGCCCCCAGGTGTGTGGGGCTACGCAAGCGGTTCCCAAAGAGCTTTAGAACAAGGCATAGTTTTCCCTGCTGGCTCTTTGGGCGTGGGACCCATCTCCAGACATATGGCCATTTTTGTGCCTGGCGCGGCGCCAAGTAGGAAAGGGTGGTTTTGAGGCTGAAGGCAGCAGGAAATCCTGCAGCCCCCAGGTGTGTGGGGCTACGCAAGCGGTTCCCAAAGAGCTTTAGAAAAAGCCACAGTTTTCCCTCCTGGCTCTTTGAGTGTGGGACCAGTCTCCAGACGTATGGCCATTTTTGGGCCTGGCGCGGCACCAAGTGGGAAAGGGTGGTTTTGAGGCTGAAGGCAGGAGGAAAGCCTGCAGCCCGCAGGTCTGTGGGGCTACGCAAGCGGTTCCCAAAGAGCTTTAGAACAAGGCATAGTTTTCCCTGCTGGCTCTCTGGGCGTGGGACCAGTCTCCAGACATATGGCCATTTTTGTGCCTGGCGCGGCGCCAAGTGGGAAAGGGTGGTTTTGAGGCTGAAGGCAGCAGGAAAGCCTGCAGCCCCAAGGTGTGTGGGGCTACGCAAGCGGTTCCCAAAGAGCTTTAGAACAAGGCATAGTTTTCCCTGCTGGCTCTTTGCGCGTGGGACCAGTCTCCAGACATATGGGCTTTTTTGTTCCTGGCGCGGCACCAAGTGGGAAAGGGCGGTTTTGAGGCTGAAAGCGCCAGAAAAGCCTGCAGCCCCCAGGTGTGTGGGGCTACGCAAGCGGTTCCCAAAGAGCTTTAGAACAAGGCATAGTTTTCCCTGCTGGCTCTTTGGGCGTGGGACCGGTCTCCAGACATATGGCCATTTTTGGGCCTGGCAGGGCACCAAGTGGGAAAGGGTGGTTTTGAGGCTGAAGGCAGCAGGAAAGCCTGCAGCCCCCAGGTCTGTGGGGCTACGCAAGCGGTTCCCAAAGAGCTTTAGAACAAGGCATAGTTTTCCCTGCTGGCTCTTTGGGCGTGGGACCAGTCTCCAGACATATGGCCATTTTTCTGCCTGGACTGACGCCTTGTGGGAAAGGGTGGTTTTGAGGCTGAAGGCAGCAGGAAAGCCTGCAGCCCCCAGGTGTGTGGGGCTACGCAAGCGGTTCCCAAGGAGCTTTAGAACAAGGCATAATTTTCCCTGCTGCCTCTTTGGGCGTGGAACCAGTCTCCAGACATATGGCCATTTTAGTGCCTGGCGGGGCGCCAAGTAGGAAAGGGTGGTTTTGAGGCTGAAGGCAGCAGGAAAGCCTGCAGCCCCCAGGTCCGTGGGGCTACGCAAGCGGTTCCCAAAGAGCTTTAGAACAAGGCATAGTTTTCCCTGCTGGCTCTTTGGGCGTGGGACCAATCTCCAGACATATGGCCATTTTTGTGCCTCGAGCGACGCTAAAGTGGGACCAGGGTGGTTTTGAGGCTGAAGGCAGCAGGAAAGCCTGCAGCCCCCAGGTGTGTGGGGCTACGCAAGCGGTTCCCAAAGAGCTTTAGAACAAGGCATAGTTTTGCCTGCTGGCTCTTTGGGCGTGGACCAGTCTCCAGACATATGGCCATTTTTGTGCCTGGCGCGGCGCCAAGTGGGAAAGGGTGGTTTTGAGGCTGAAGGCAGCAGGAAAGCCTGCAGCCCCCAGGTGTGTGGGGCTACGCAAGCGGTTCCCAAAGAGCTTTAGAACAAGGCATAGTTTTCCCTGCTGCCTCTCTGGGCGTGGACCAGTATCCAGACATATGGCCATTTTTGTGCCTGGTCGCGGCGCCAAGTGGGAAAGGGTGGTTTTGAGGCTGAAGGCAGCAGGAAAGCCTGCAGCCCCCAGGTCTGTGGGGCTACGCAAGCGGTTCCCAAAGAGCTTTAGAACAAGGCATAGTTTTCCCTGCTGGCTCTTTGGGCGTGGGACCAGTCTCCAGACATATGGCCGTTTTTTGGACTGGCGCGGCACCAAGTGGGAAAGGGTGGTTTTGAGGCTGAAGGCAGCAGGAAAGCCTGCAGCCCCCAGGTGTATGGGGCTACGCAAGCGTTTCCCAAAGAGCTTTAGAAAAACGCCTAGTTTTCCCTGCTGGCTGTTTGGGCGTGGGACCAATCTCCAGACATATGGCCATTTTTGTGCCTGGCGCGGCGCCAAGTGGGAAAGGGTGGTTTTGAGGCTGAAGGCAGCAGGAAAGCCTGCAGCCCCCAGGTGTGTGGGTCTACGCAAGCGGTTCCCAAAGAGCTTTAGAACAAGGCATAGTTTTCCCTGCTGGCTCTTTGGGCGTGGGACCAGTCTCCAGACATATGGCCGCTTTTGGGCCTGGCGCGGCACCAAGTGGGAAAGGGTGGTTTTGAGGCTGAAGGCAGCAGGAAAGCCTGCAGCCCCCACGTGTGTGGGGCTACGCAAGCGTTTCCCAAAGAGCTTTAGAAAAAGGCCTAGTTTTCCCTGCTGGCTCTTTGGGTGTGGGACCAATCTCCAGACATATGGCCATTTTTGTGCCTGGCGCGGCGCTAAGTGGGAAAGGGTGGTTTTGAGGATGAAGGCAGCAGGAAAGCCTGCAGCCCCCAGGTGTGTGGGGCCACAGAAGCGGTTCCCAAAGAGCTTTAGAACAAGGCATAGTTTTGCCTGCTGGCTCTTTGGGTGTGGGACCAATCTCCAGACATATTGGTATTTTTGTGCCTGGCGCGGCACCAAGTGGGAAAGGGTGGTTTTGAGTATGAAGGCTCCAGGAAAGCCTGCACCCCCAGGTCTGTGGGGCTACGCAAGCGGTTCCCAAAGAGCTTTAGAAAAAGCCACAGTTTTCCCTGATGGCTCTTTGGGCGTGGACCAGTCTCCAGACATATGGCCATTTTTGTGCCTGGAGCGACGCTAAATTGGGACCAGGGTGGTTTTGAGGCTGAAGGCAGCAGGAAAGCCTGCAGCCCCCAGGTGTGTGGGGCTACGCAAGCGGTTCCCAAAGAGCTTTACAACAAGGCATAGTTTTGCCTGCTGGCTCTTTGGGCGTGGACCAGTCTCCAGACATATGGCCATTTTTGTGCCTGGCGCGGCGCCAAGTGGGAAAGGGTGGTTTTGAGGCTGAAGGCAGCAGGAAAGCCTGCAGCCCCCAGGTCTGTGGGGCTACGCAAGCGGTTCCCAAAGAGCTTTAGAACAAGGCATAGTTTTCCCTGCTGGCTCTTTGGGCGTGGGACCAGTCTCCAGACATATGGCCATTTTTGTGCCTGGCGCGGCACCAAGTGGGAAAGGGTGGTTTTGAGGCTGAAGGCAGCAGGAAAACCTGCAGCCCCCAGGTCCGTGGGGCTACGCAAGCGATTCCCAAAGAGCTTTAGAACAAGGCATGGTTTTCCCTGCTGGCTCTTTGGGCGTGGGACCAATCTCCAGACATATGGCCATTTTTGTGCCTCGAGCGACGATAAAGTGGGAGCAGGGTGGTTTTGAGGCTGAAGGCAACAGGAAAGCCTGCAGCCCCCACGTGTGTGGGGCTACGCAAGCGGTTCCCAAAGAGCTTTAGAACAAGGCATGGTTTTCCCTGCTGGCTCTTTGGGCGTGGGACCAGTCTCCAGACCTATGGCCATTTTTGTGCCTGGCGTGGCGCCAAGTGGGAAAGGGTGGTTTTGTGTCTGAAGTCTCCAGAAAAGCCTGCAGCCCCCAGGTCTGTGGGGCTACGGAAGCGGTTCCCAAAGAGCTTTAGAACAAGGCATAGTTTTCCCTGCTGGCTCTTTGGGCGTGGGACCAATCTCCAGACATATGGCCATTTTTGTGCCTGGAGCGACGCTAAAGTGGGACCAGGGTGGTTTTGAGGCTGAAGGCAGCAGGAAAGCCTGCAGCCCCCAGGTCTGTGGGGCCACGCAAGCGGTTCCCAAAGAGCTTTAGAACAAGGCATAGTTTTCCCTGCTGGCTCTTTGGGCGTGGGACCAGTCTCCAGACATATGGCCATTTTTGTGCCTGTCGTGGCGCCAAGTGGGAAAGGGTGGTTTTGAGGCTGAAGGCAGCAGGAAAGCCTGCAGCCCCCAGGTCTGTGGGGCTACGCAAGCGGTTCCCAAAGAGCTTTAGAACAAGGCATAGTTTTCCCTGCTGGCTCTTTGGGCGTGGGACCAATCTCCAGACATATGGCCTTTTTTGTGCCTGGCGCGGCGCCAAGTGGGAAAGGGTGGTTTTGAGGCTGAAGACAGCAGGAAAGCCTGCAGCCCCCAGTCTGTGGGGCCAAGCAAGCGGTTCACAAAGAGCTTTACAACAAGGCATAGTTTTCCCTGCTGGCTCTTTGGGCGTGGGACCAGTCTCCAGACATATGGCCTTTTTTGTGCCTGGCACGGCGCCAAGTGGGAAAGGGTGGTTTTGAGGCTGAAGGCAGCAGGAAAACCTGCAGCCCCCAGGTCCGTGGGGCTACGCAAGCGATTCCCAAAGAGCTTTAGAACAAGGCATGGTTTTCCCTGCTGGCTCTTTGGGCGTGGGACCAATCTCCAGACATATGGCCATTTTTGTGCCTCGAGCGACGCTAAAGTGGGACCAGGGTGGTTTTGAGGCTGAAGGCAACAGGAAAGCCTGCAGCCCCCAGGTGTGTGGGGCTACGCAAGCGGTTCCCAAAGAGCTTTAGAACAAGGCATGGTTTTCCCTGCTGGCTCTTTGGGCGTGGGACCAGTCTCCAGACATATGGCCATTTTTGTGCCTGGCGTGGCGCCAAGTGGGAAAGGGTGGTATTGAGTCTGAAGGCTCCAGAAAAGCCTGCAGCCCCCAGGTCTGTGGGGCTACGGAAGCGGTTCCCAAAGAGCTTTAGAACAAGGCATAGTTTTCCCTGCTGGCTCTTTGGGCGTGGGACCAATCTCCAGACATATGGCCATTTTTGTGCCTGGAGCGACGCTAAAGTGGGACCAGGGTGGTTTTGAGGCTGAAGGCAGCAGGAAAGCCTGCAGCCCCCAGGTCTGTGGGGCCACGCCAGCGGTTCCCAAAGAGCTTTAGAACAAGGCATAGTTTTCCCTGCTGGCTCTTTGGGCGTGGGACCAGTCTCCAGACATATGGCCATTTTTGTGCCTGTCGCGGCGCCAAGTGGGAAAGGGTGGTTTTGAGGCTGAAGGCAGCAGGAAAGCCTGCAGCCCCCAGGTGTGTGGGGCTACGCAAGCGGTTCCCAAAGAGCTTTAGAACAAGGCATAGTTTTCCCTGCTGGCTCTTTGTGTGTGGGACCGGTCTCCAGACATATGGCCATTTTTGTGCCTGGCGCGGCGCCAAGTGGGAAAGGGTGGTTTTGAGGCTGAAGGCAGCAGGAAAGCCTGCAGCCCCCAGGCCTGTGGGGCCACGCAAGCGGTTCCCAAAGAGCTTTAGAACAAGGCATAGTTTTCCCTGCTGGCTCTTTGGGCATGGGACCAATCTCCAGACGTATGGCTATTTTTGTGACTGGAGCGACGCTAAAGTGGGACAGGGTGGTTTTGAGGCTGAAGGCAGCAGGAAAGCCTGCAGCCCGCAGTCTGTGGGGCTATGCAAGCGGTTCCCAAAGAGCTTTAGAACAAGGCATAGTTTTGCCTGCTGGCTCTTTGGGCGTGGGACCAGTTTCCCGACATATGGCCATTTTTGTGCCTGGCACGGCGCCAATTGGGAAAGGGTGGTTTTGAGGCTGAAGGCAGCAGGAAAGCTTGCAGACCCCACGTCTGTGGGGCTACGCAAGCGGTTCCCAAAGAGCTTTAGAACAAGGCATAGTTTTCCCTGCTGGCTCTTTGAGTGTGGGACCGGTCTCCAGACATATGGCCATTTTTGTGCCTGGCGCGGCACCAAGTGGGAAAGGGTGGTTTTGAGGCTGAAGGCAGCAGGAAAGCCTGCAGCCCCCAGGTGTGTGGGGCTACGCAAGCGATTCCCAAAGAGCTTTAGAACAAGGCCTCGTTTTCCCTGCTGGCTCTTTGGGCGTGGGACCAGTCTCCAGATATATGGCCATTTTTGTGCCTGGCGTGGCGCCAAGTGGGAAAGGGTGGTTTTGAGGCTGAAGGCAGCAGGAAAACCTGCAGCCCCCAGGTCCGTGGGGCTACGCAAGCGATTCCCAAAGAGCTTTAGAACAAGGCATAGTTTTCCCTGCTGGCTCTTTGGGCGTGGGACCAATCTCCAGACATATGGCCATTTTTTTGCCTGGAGCGACGCTAAATTGGGACAGGGTGATTTTGAGGCTGAAGGCAGCAGGAAAGCCTGCAGCCCCCAGGTCTGTGGGGCTACACAAGCGATTCCCAAAGAGCTTAGAACAAGGCATAGTTTTCCCTGCTGGCTCTTTGGGCGTGGGACCAGTCTCCAGACATATGGCCATTTTTGTGCCTGGCGTGGCGCCAAGTGGGAACGGGTGGTTTTGAGTCTGAAGGCTCCAGAAAAGCCTGCAGCCCCCAGGTCTGTGGGGCTACGGAAGCGGTTCCCAAAGAGCTTTAGAACAAGGCATAGTTTTCCCTGCTGGCTCTTTGGGTGTGGGACCAGTCTCCAGACATATGGCCATTTTTGTGCCTGGAGCGACGCTAAAGTGGGACCAGGGTGGTTTTGAGGCTGAAGGCAGGAGGAAATCCTGCAGCCCGCAGGTGTGTGGGGCTACGCAAGCGTTTCCCAAAGAGCTTTAGAACAAGGCATAGTTTTCCCTGCTGGCTCTTTGGGCGTGGGACCCATCTCCAGACATATGGCCATTTTTGTGGCTGGCGTGGCGCCAAGTGGGAAAGGGTGGTTTTGAGGCTGAAGGCAGCAGGAAAGCCTGCAGCCCCCAGGTGTGTGGGGCCACGCAAGCGGTTCCCAAAGAGCTTTAGAACAAGGCATAGTTTTCCCTGCTGGCTCTTTGGGTGTGGGACCAATCTCCAGACATATTGCCATTTTTGTGCCTGGCGCGGCGCCAAGTGGGAAAGGGTGGTTTTGAGTATGAAGGCTCCAGGAAAGCCTGCACCCCCAGGTCTGTGGGGCTACGCAAGCGGTTCCCAAAGAGCTTTAGAACAAGGCCTAGTTTTCCCTGCTGGCTCTTTGGGCGTGGGACCAATCTCCAGACATATGGCCATTTTTGTGCCTGGAGCGACGCTAAAGTGGGACCAGGATGGTTTTGAGGCTGAAGGCAGCAGGAAAGCCTGCAGCCCCCAGGTGTGTGGGGCTACGCAAGCGGTTCCCAAAGAGCTTTAGAACAAGGCATAGTTTTGCCTGCTGGCTCTTTGGGCGTGGACCAGTCTCCAGACATATGGCCATTTTTGTGCCTGGCGCGGCGCCAAGTGGGAAAGGGTGGTTTTGAGGCTGAAGGCAGCAGGAAAGCCTGCAGACCCCAGGTCTGTGGGGCTACGCAAGCGGTTCCCAAAGAGCTTTAGAACAAGGCCTAGTTTTCCCTGCTGCCTCTCTGGGCGTGGACCAGTCTCCAGACATATGGCCATTTTTGTGCCTGGTCGCGGCGCCAAGTGGGAAAGGGTGGTTTTGAGGCTGAAGGCAGCAGGAAAGCCTGCAGCCCCCAGGTCTGTGGGGCTACGCAAGCGGTTCCCAAAGAGCTTTAGAACAAGGCATAGTTTTCCCTGCTGGCTCTTTGGGCGTGGGACCAGTCTCCAGACATATGGCCGTTTTTTGGACTGGCGCGGCACCAAGTGGGAAAGGGTGGTTTTGAGGCTGAAGGCAGCAGGAAAGCCTGCAGCCCCCAGGTCCGTGGGGCTACGCAAGCGTTTCCCAAAGAGCTTTAGAAAAACGCCTAGTTTTCCCTGCTGGCTGTTTGGGCGTGGGACCCATCTCCAGACATATGGCCATTTTTGTGCCTGGCGCGGCGCCAAGTGGGAAAGGGTGGTTTTGAGGCTGAAGGCAGCAGGAAAGCCTGCAGCCCCCAGGTGTGTGGGGCCACGCCAGCGGTTCCCAAAGAGCTTTAGAACAAGGCATAGTTTTCCCTGCTGGCTCTTTGGGCGTGGGACCAGTCTCCAGACATATGGCCGCTTTTGGGCCTGGCGCGGCACCAAGTGGGAAAGGGTGGTTTTGAGGCTGAAGGCAGCAGGAAAGCCTGCAGCCCCCACGTGTGTGGGGCTATGCAAGCGTTTCCCAAAGAGCTTTAGAAAAAGGCCTAGTTTTCCCTGCTGGCTCTTTGGGCGTGGGACCAATCTCCAGACATATGGCCATTTTTGTGCCTGGCGCGGCGCTAAGTGGGAAAGGGTGGTTTTGAGGATGAAGGCAGCAGGAAAGCCTGCAGCCCCCAGGTGTGTGGGGCCACACAAGCGGTTCCCAAAGAGCTTTAGAACAAGGCATAGTTTTGCCTGCTGGCTCTTTGGGTGTGGGACCAATCTCCAGACATATGGCCATTTTTGTGCCTGGCGCGGCACCAAGTGGGAAAGGGTGGTTTTGAGGCTGAAGGCAGCAGGAAAGCCTGCAGCCCCCAGGTCTGTGGGGCTACGCAAGCGGTTCCCAAAGAGCTTTAGAACAAGGCATAGTTTTCCCTGCTGGCTCTTTGGGCGTGGACCAGTCTCCAGACATATGGCCTTTTTGTGCCTGGCGCGGCGCCAAGTGGGAAAGGGTGGTTTTGAGGCTGAAGGCAGCAGGAAAGCCTGCAGCCCCCAGGTGTGTGGGGCTACGCAAGCGGTTCCCAAAGAGCTTTAGAACAAGGCATAGTTTTCCCTGCTGGCTCTTTGGGCGTGGGACCAGTCTCCAGACATATGGCCATTTTTGTGCCTGGCGCGGCACCAAGTGGGAAAGGGTGGTTTTGAGGCTGAAGGCAGCAGGAAAACCTGCAGCCCCCAGGTCCGTGGGGCTACGCAAGCGATTCCCAAAGAGCTTTAGAACAAGGCATGGTTTTCCCTGCTGGCTCTTTGGGCGTGGGACCAATCTCCAGACATATGGCCATTTTTGTGCCTCGAGCGACGCTAAAGTGGGACCAGGGTGGTTTTGAGGCTGAAGGCAACAGGAAAGCCTGCAGCCCCCAGGTGTGTGGGGCTACGCAAGCGGTTCCCAAAGAGCTTTAGAACAAGGCATGGTTTTCCCTGCTGGCTCTTTGGGCGTGGGACCAGTCTCCAGACATATGGCCATTTTTGTGCCTGGCGTGGCGCCAAGTGGGAAAGGGTGGTTTTGTGTCTGAAGTCTCCAGAAAAGCCTGCAGCCCCCAGGTGTGTGGGGCTACGCAAGCGGTTCCCAAAGAGCTTTAGAACAAGGCATAGTTTTCCCTGCTGGCTCTTTGGGCGTGGAACCAATCTCCAGACATATGGCCATTTTTGTGCCTGGAGCGACGCTACAGTGGGACCAGGGTGGTTTTGAGGCTGAAGGCAGCAGGAAAGCCTGCAGCCCCCAGGTCTGTGGGGCCACGCAAGCGGTTCCCAAAGAGCTTTAGAACAAGGCATAGTTTTCCCTGCTGGCTCTTTGGGCGTGGGACCAGTCTCCAGACATATGGCCATTTTTGTGCCTGGCGCGGCGCCAAGTGGGAAAGGGTGGTTTTGAGGCTGAAGGCAGCAGGAAAGCCTGCAGCCCCCAGGTCTGTGGGGCTACGCAAGCGGTTCCCAAAGAGCTTTAGAACAAGGCATAGTTTTCCCTGCTGGCTCTTTGGGCGTGGGACCAATCTCCAGACATATGGCCTTTTTTGTGCCTGGCGCGGCGCCAATTGGGAAAGGGTGGTTTTGAGGCTGAAGACAGCAGGAAAGCCTGCAGCCCCCAGGTGTGTGGGGCCACGCAAGCGGTTCCCAAAGAGCTTTACAACAAGGCATAGTTTTCCCTGCTGGCTCTTTGGGCGTGGGACCAGTCTCCAGACATATGGCCTTTTTTGTGCCTGGCACGGCGCCAAGTGGGAAAGGGTGGTTTTGAGGCTGAAGGCAGCAGGAAAACCTGCAGCCCCCAGGTCCGTGGGGCTACGCAAGCGATTCCCAAAGAGCTTTAGAACAAGGCATGGTTTTCCCTGCTGGCTCTTTGGGCGTGGGACCAATCTCCAGACATATGGCCATTTTTGTGCCTGGAGCGACGCTAAAGTGGGACCAGGGTGGTTTTGAGGCTGAAGGCAACAGGAAAGCCTGCAGCCCCCAGGTGTGTGGGGCTACGCAAGCGGTTCCCAAAGAGCTTTAGAACAAGGCATGGTTTTCCCTGCTGGCTCTTTGGGCGTGGGACCAGTCTCCAGACATATGGCCATTTTTGTGCCTGGCGTGGCGCCAAGTTGGAAAGGGTGGTATTGAGTCTGAAGGCTCCAGAAAAGCCTGCAGCCCCCAGGTCTGTGGGGCTACGGAAGCGGTTCCCAAAGAGCTTTAGAACAAGGCATAGTTTTCCCTGCTGGCTCTTTGGGCGTGGGACCAATCTCCAGACATATGGCCATTTTTGTGCCTGGAGCGACGCTAAAGTGGGACCAGGGTGGTTTTGAGGCTGAAGGCAGCAGGAAAGCCTGCAGCCCCCAGGTCTGTGGGGCCACGCCAGCGGTTCCCAAAGAGCTTTAGAACAAGGCATAGTTTTCCCTGCTGGCTCTTTGGGCGTGGGACCAGTCTCCAGATATATGGCCATTTTTGTGCCTGTCGCGGCGCCAAGTGGGAAAGGGTGGTTTTGAGGCTGAAGGCAGCAGGAAAGCCTGCAGCCCCCAGGTCTGTGGGGCTACGCAAGCGGTTCCCAAAGAGCTTTAGGACAAGGCATAGTTTTCCCTGCTGGCTCTTTGTGTGTGGGACCGGTCTCCAGACATATGGCCATTTTTGTGCCTGGCGCGGCGCCAAGTGGGAAAGGGTGGTTTTGAGGCTGAAGGCAGCAGGAAAGCCTGCAGCCCCCAGGCCTGTGGGGCCACGCAAGCGGTTCCCAAAGAGCTTTAGAACAAGGCATAGTTTTCCCTGCTGGCTCTTTGGGCATGGGACCAATCTCCAGACGTATGGCTATTTTTGTGACTGGAGCGACGCTAAAGTGGGACAGGGTGGTTTTGAGGCTGAAGGCAGCAGGAAAGCCTGCAGCCCCCAGGTGTGTGGGGCCACGCAAGCGGTTCCCAAAGAGCTTTAGAACAAGGCATAGTTTTGCCTGCTGGCTCTTTGGGCGTGGGACCAGTTTCCCGACATATGGCCATTTTTGTGCCTGGCACGGCGCCAATTGGGAAAGGGTGGTTTTGAGGCTGAAGGCAGCAGGAAAGCTTGCAGACCCCACGTCTGTGGGGCTACGCAAGCGGTTCCCAAAGAGCTTTAGAACAAGGCATAGTTTTCCCTCCTGGCTCTTTGAGTGTGGGACCGGTCTCCAGACATATGGCCATTTTTGGGCCTGGCGCGGCACCAAGTGGGAAAGGGTGGTTTTGAGGCTGAAGGCAGCAGGAAAGCCTGCAGCCCCCAGGTGTGTGGGGCTACGCAAGCGGTTCCCAAAGAGCTTTAGAACAAGGCCTCGTTTTCCCTGCTGGCTCTTTGGGCGTGGGACCAGTCTCCAGATATATGGCCATTTTTGTGCCTGGCGTGGCGCCAAGTGGGAAAGGGTGGTTTTGAGGCTGAAGGCAGCAGGAAAGCCTGCAGCCCCCAGGTGTGTGGGGCTACGCAAGCGGTTCCCAAAGAGCTTTAGAACAAGGCCTAGTTTTCCCTGCTGGCTCTTTGGGCGTGGGACCAGTCTCCAGACATATGGCCATTTTTGTGCCTGGCGCGGCGCCAAGTGGGAAAGGGTGGTTTTGAGGCTGAAGGCAGCAGGAAAGCCTGCAGCCCCCAGGTGTGTGGGGCTACGCAAGCGGTTCCCAAAGAGCTTTAGAACAAGGCATAGTTTTCCCTGCTGTCTCTTTGGGCGTGGACCAGTCTCCAGACATATGGCCATTTTTGTGCCTGGCGCGGCGCCAAGTGGGAAAGGGTGGTTTTGAGGCTGAAGGCAGCAGGAAAGCCTGCAGCCCCCAGGTCTGTGGGGCCACGCAAGCGGTTGCCAAAGAGCTTTAGAACAAGGCATAGTTTTCCCTGCTGGCTCTTTGGGCGTGGGACCAGTCTCCAGACATATGGCCATTTTTATGCCTGGCGCGGCGCCAAGTGGGAAAGGGTGGTTTTGAGGCTGAAGGCAGCAGGAAAGCCTGCAGCCCCCAGGTGTGTGGGGCTACGCAAGCGGTTCCCAAAGAGCTTTAGAACAAGACCTAGCTTTTCCTGCTGGCTCTTTCGGCATGGACCAGTCTCCAGACATATGGCCATTTTTGTGCCTGGCGCGGCGCCAAGTGGGAAAGGGTGGTTTTGAGGCTGAAGGCAGCAGGAAAGACTGCAGACCCCAGGTCTGTGGGGCCACGCAAGCGGTTCCCAAAGAGCTTTAGAAAAAGCCACAGTTTTCCCTGCTGGCTCTTTGGGCGTGGGACCAATCTCCAGACATATGGCGATTTCTGTGCCTGGACTGACGCCAAGTGGGAAAGGGTGGTTTTGAGGCTGAAGGCAGCAGGAAAGCCTGCAGCCCCGAGGTCTGTGGGGCTACGCAAGCGGTTCCCAAACAGCTTTAGAAAAAGGCATATTTTCCCTGCTGCCTCTTTGGGCGTGGGACCCATCTCCAGACATATGGCCATTTTTGTGCCTGGCGCGGCGCCAAATGGGAAAGGGTGGTTTTGAGGCTGAAGGCAGCAGGAAAGCCTGCAGCCCACAGGTGTGTGGGGCTACGCAAGCGGTTCCCAAAGAGCTTCAGAAAATCCACAGTTTTCCCTGCTGGCTCTTTGGGCGTGGGACCAGTCTCCAGACATATGGCCATTTTTGTGCCTGGCGTGGCGCCAAGTGGGAAAGGGTGGTTTTGAGGCTGAAGGCAGCAGGAAAGCCTGCAGCCCCCAGGTGTGTGGGGCTACGCAAGCGGTTCCCAAAGAGTTTTAGAACAAGGCATAATTTTCCCTCCTGGCTCTTTGAGTGTGGGACCGGTCTCCAGACATATGGTGATTTTTGGGCCTGTCGCGGCGCCAAGTGGGAAAGGGTGGTTTTGAGGCTGAAGGCAGCAGGAAAGCCTGCAGCCCCCAGGCCTGTGGGGCCACGCAAGCGGTTCCCAAAGAGCTTTAGAACAAGGCATAGTTTTCCCTGCTGGCTCTTTGGGCATGGGACCCATCTCCAGACGTATGGCCATTTTTGTGACTGGAGCGACGCTAAAGTGGGACAGGGTGGTTTTGAGGCTGAAGGCAGCAGGAAAGCCTGCAGCCCCCAGGTGTGTGGGGCCACGCAAGCGGTTCCCAAAGAGCTTTAGAACAAGGCATAGTTTTGCCTGCTGGCTCTTTGGGCGTGGGACCAGTCTCCAGACATATGGCCATTTTTGTGCCTGGCACGGCGCCAAGTGGGAAAGGGTGGTTTTGAGGCTGAAGGCAGCAGGAAAGCTTGCAGACCCCACGTCTGTGGGGCTACGCAAGCGGTTCCCAAAGAGCTTTAGAACAAGGCATAGTTTTCCCTCCTGGCTCTTTGAGTGTGGGACCGGTCTCCAGACATATGGCCATTTTTGGGCCTGGCGCGGCACCAAGTGGGAAAGGGTGGTTTTGAGGCTGAAGGCAGCAGGAAAGCCTGCAGCCCCGAGGTCTGTGGGGCTACGCAAGCGGTTCCCAAAGAGCTTTAGAACAAGGCATAGTTTTCCCTGCTGGCTCTTTGGGCGTGGGACCCATCTCCAGACATATGGCCATTTTTGTGCCTGGCGCGGCGCCAAGTAGGAAAGGGTGGTTTTGAGTCTGAAGGCAGCAGGAAAGCCTGCAGCCCCCAGGTGTGTGGGGCTATGCAAGCGGTTCCCAAAGAGCTTTAGAAAATCCACAGTTTTCCCTGCTGGCTCTTTGAGTGTGGGACCAGTCTCCAGACATATGGCCATTTTTGTGCCTGGCGCGGCGCCAAGTGGGAAAGGGTGGTTTTGAGGCTGAAGGCAGCAGGAAAGCCTGCAGCCCCCAGGTCTGTGGGGCTACGCAAGCGTTTCCCAAAGAGCTTTAGAACAAGGCATAGTTTTCCCTGCTGGCTCTTTGGGCGTGGGACCAGTCTCCAGACATATGGCCATTTTTGTGCCTGGCGCGTCACCAAGTGGGAAAGGGTGGTTTTGAGGCTGAAGGCAGCAGGAAAGCCTGCAGCCCCCAGGTGTGTGGGGCTACGCAAGCGGTTCCCAAAGAGCTTTAGAACAAGGCATAGTTTTCCCTGCTGGCTCTTTGGGCGTGGAACCAGTCTCCAGACATATGGCCATTTTTGTGCCTGGCGCGGCACCAAGTGGGAAAGGGTGGTTTTGAGGCTGAAGGCAGCAGGAAAGCCTGCAGCCCCCAGGTCCGTGAGGCTACGCAAGCGGTTCCCAAAGAGCTTTAGAACAAGCCCTAATTTTCCCTGCTGGCTCTTTGGGCGTGGGACCAGTCTCCAGACATATGGCCATTTTTGGGCCTGGCGCGGCACCAAGTGGGAAAGGGTGGTTTTGAGGCTGAAGAAGCAGGAAAGCCTGCAGACCCCAGGTCTGTGGGGCCACGCAAGCGGTTCCCAAAGAGCTTTACAACAAGGCATAGTTTTCCCTGCTGGCTCTTTGTGCGTGGGACCCATCTCCAGACATATGGCCATTTTTGTCACTGGCGCGGCGCTAAATTGGGACAGGGTGGTTTTGAGGCTGAAGGCAGCAGGAAAGCCTGCAGCCCCCAGGTGTGTGGGGCTACGCAAGCGGTTCCCAAAGAGCTTTAGAACAAGGCATATTTTTCCCTGCTGGCTCTTTGGGTGTGGACCAGTCTCCAGACATATGGCCATTTTTGTGCCTGGAGCGACGCCAAGTGGGAAAGGGTGGTTTTGAGGCTGAAGGCAGCAGGAAAGCCTGCAGCCCCCAGGTGTGTGGGGCCACGCCAGCGGTTCCCAAAGAGCTTTAGAACAAGGCATAGTTTTCCCTGCTGGCTCTTTGGGCGTGGGACCAATCTCCAGACATATGGCCATTTTTGTGCCTGGCGCGGCGCCAAGTGGGAAAGGGTGGTTTTGAGGCTGAAGGCAGCAGGAAAGCCTGCAGCACCCAGGTGTGTGGGGCTACGCAAGCGGTTGCCAAAGAGCTTTTGAACAAGGCCTAGTTTTCCCTGCTGACTCTTTGGGCGTGGACCAGTCTCCAGACATATGGCCATTTTTGTGCCTGGCGCGGCGCCAAGTGGGAAAGGGTGGTTTTGAGGCTGAAGGCAGCAGGAAAGCCTGCAGCCCGCAGTCTGTGGGGCTACACAAGCGGTTCCCAAAGAGCTTTAGAACAAGGCATAGTTTTCCCTCCTGGCTCTTTGGGCGTGGGACCAGTCTCCAGACATATGGCCATTTTTGTGCCTGGATCGACGCTAAAGTGGGACCAGGGTGGTTTTGAGGCTGAAGGCAGCAGGAAAGCCTGCAGCCCCCAGGTGTGTGGGGCTACGCAAGCGGTTCCCAAAGAGCTTTAGAACAAGGCCTAGTTTTCTCTGCTGGCTCTTTGGGTGTGGACCAGTCTCCAGACATATGGCCATTTTAGTGCCTGGCGCGGCGCCAAGTGGGAAAGGGTGGTTTTGAGGCTGAAGGCAGCAGGAAAGCCTGCAGCCACCAGGTGTGTGGGGCTACGCAAGCGGTTCCCAAAGAGCTTTAGAACAAGGCATAGTTTTCCCTGCTGGCTCTTTGGGCGTGGACCAGTCTCTAGACTTATGTCCTTTTTTTGCCTGGCGCGGCGCCAAGTGGGAAAGGGTGGTTTTGAGGCTGAAGGCAGCAGGAAAGCCTGCAGCCCCCAGGTGCGTGGGGCTACGCAAGCGTTTCCCAAAGAGCTTCAGAACAAGGCCTAGTTTTCCCTGCTGGCTCTTTGGGCGTGGGACCCATCTCCAGACATATGGCCATTTTTGTGCCTGGTCGCGGCGCCAAGTGGGAAAGGGTGGTTTTGAGGCTGAAGGCAGCAGGAAAGCCTGCAGTCCCCAGGTCTGTGGGGCTACGCAAGCGGTTCCCAAAGAGCTTTAGAACAAGGCCTAGTTTTCCCTGCTGGCTCTTTGGGCGTGGGACCAGTCTCCAGACATATGGCCATTTTTGTGCCTGGCGCGGCGCCAAGTGGGAAAGGGTGGTTTTGAGGCTGAAGGCAGCAGGAAAGCCTGCAGCCCCCAGGTCTGTGGGGCCACGCAAGCGGTTCCCAAAGAGCTTTAGAACAAGGAATAGTTTTCCTTGCTGGCTCTTTGGGCGTGGGACCAATCTCCAGACATATGGCCATTTTTGTGTCTGGCGCAGCGCGTAGTGGGAAAGGGTGGTTTTGAGGCTGAAAGCGCCACAAAAGCCTGCAGCCCCCAGGTGTGTGTGGCTACGCAAGCGGTTCCCAAAGAGCTTTAGAACAAGGCATAGTTTTGCCTGCTGGCTCTTTGGGCGTGGGACCCATCTCCAGACATATGGCCATTTTTGTGCCTGGCGCGGCGCCAAGTGGGAAAGGGTGGTTTTGAGGCTGAAGACAGCAGGAAAGCCTGCAGCCCCCAGTCTGTGGGGCCACGCAAGCGGTTCCCAAAGAGCTTTAGAACAAGGCATAGTTTTCCCTGCTGGCTCTTTGGGCGTGGGACCAGTCTCCAGACATATGGCCATTTTTGTGCCTGGCGCGGCGCCAAGTGGGAAAGGGTTGTTTTGAGGCTGAAGGCAGCAGGAAAGCCTGCAGCCCCCAGGTCCGTGGGGCTACGCAAGCGGTTCCCAAAGAGCTTTAGAACAAGGCCTAGTTTTCCCTGCTGGTTCTTTGGGCTTCGGACCAGTCTCCAGACATATGGCCATTTTTGTGCCTGGCGCGGCGCCAAGTGGGAAAAGGTGGTTTTCAGTCTGAAGGCTCCAGGAAAGCCTGCAGCCCCCAGGTCTGTGGCGCCACGCAAGCGGTTCCCAAAGTGCTTTAGAACAAGGCATAGTTTTCCCTGCTGGCTCTTTGGGCGTGGGAAAATTCTCCAGACATATGGCCGTTTTTGTGCCTGGCGCGGCGCCAAGTGGGAAAGGGTGGTTTTGAGGCTGAAGGCAGCAGGAAGCCTGCAGCCCCCAGGTCCTTGGGACTACGCAAGCGGTTCCCAAAGAGCTTTAGAACAAGGCCTAGTTTTCCCTGCTGGCTCTTTGGGCGTTGGACCAGTCTCCAGACATATGGCCATTTTTGTGTCTGGCGCAGCGCCTAGTGGGAAAGGGTGGTTTTGAGGCTGAAAGCGCCACAAAAGCCTGCAGCCTCCACGTGTGTGTGGCTACGCAAGCGGTTCCCAAAGAGCTTTAGAAAAAGCCACAGTTTTCCCTGCTGGCTCTTTGGGCGTGGGACCCATCTCCAGACATATGGCCATTTTTGTGCCTGGCGCGGCGCCAAGTGGGAAAGGGTGGTTTTGAGGCTGAAGGCAGCAGGAAAGCCTGCAGCCCCCAGTCTGTGGGGCCACGCAAGCGGTTCCCAAAGAGCTTTAGAACAAGGCATAGTTTTCCCTGCTGGCTCTTTGGGCGTGGGACCAGTCTCCAGACATATGGCCATTTTTTCCCTGGCGCGGCGCCAAGTGGGAAAGGGTGGTTTTGAGGCTGAAGGCAGCAGGAAAGCCTGCAGCCCGCAGGTCTGTGGGGCCACGCAAGCGGTACCCAAAGAGCTTTACAACAAGGCATATTTTTCCCTGCTGGCTCTTTGGGCATGGGACCAACCTCCAGACATATGGCCATTTTTGTGCCTGGAGCGACGCCAAAGTGGGACAGGGTGGTTTTGAGGCTGAAGGCAGCAGGAAAGCCTGCAGCCCCCAGGTGTGTGGGGCTACGCAAGCGGTTCCCAAAGAGCTTTAGAACAAGGCATAGTTTTCCCTGCTGGCTCTTTGGGCGTGGGACCAGTTTCCCGACATATGGCCATTTTTGTGCCTGGCACGGCGCCAATTGGGAAAGGGTGGTTTTGAGGCTGAAGGCAGCAGGAAAGCTTGCAGACCCCACGTCTGTGGGGCTACGCAAGCGGTTCCCAAAGAGCTTTAGAACAAGGCATAGTTTTCCCTCCTGGCTCTTTGAGTGTGGGACCGGTCTCCAGACATATGGCCATTTTTGGGCCTGGCGCGGCACCAAGTGGGAAAGGGTGGTTTTGAGGCTGAAGGCAGCAGGAAAGCCTGCAGCCCCCAGGTGTGTGGGGCTACGCAAGCGGTTCCCAAAGAGCTTTAGAACAAGGCCTCGTTTTCCCTGCTGGCTCTTTGGGCGTGGGACCAGTCTCCAGATATATGGCCATTTTTGTGCCTGGCGTGGCGCCAAGTGGGAAAGGGTGGTTTTGAGGCTGAAGGCAGCAGGAAAGCCTGCAGCCCCCAGGTGTGTGGGGCTACGCAAGCGTTTCCCAAAGAGCTTTAGAACAAGGCCTAGTTTTCCCTGCTGGCTCTTTGGGCGTGGGACCAGTCTCCAGACATATGGCCATTTTTGTGCCTGGCGCGGCGCCAAGTGGGAAAGGGTGGTTTTGAGGCTGAAGGCAGCAGGAAAGCCTGCAGCCCCCAGGTGTGTGGGGCTACGCAAGCGGTTCCCAAAGAGCTTTAGAACAAGGCATAGTTTTCCCTGCTGTCTCTTTGGGCGTGGACCAGTCTCCAGACATATGGCCATTTTTGTGCCTGGCGCGGCGCCAAGTGGGAAAGGGTGGTTTTGAGGCTGAAGGCAGCAGGAAAGACTGCAGACCCCAGGTCTGTGGGGCCACGCAAGCGGTTGCCAAAGAGCTTTAGAACAAGGCATAGTTTTCCCTGCTGGCTCTTTGGGCGTGGGACCAGTCTCCAGACATATGGCCATTTTTATGCCTGGCGCGGCGCCAAGTGGGAAAGGGTGGTTTTGAGGCTGAAGGCAGCAGGAAAGCCTGCAGCCCCCAGGTGTGTGGGGCTACGCAAGCGGTTCCCAAAGAGCTTTAGAACAAGACCTAGCTTTTCCTGCTGGCTCTTTCGGCATGGACCAGTCTCCAGACATATGGCCATTTTTGTGCCTGGCGCGGCGCCAAGTGGGAAAGGGTGGTTTTGAGGCTGAAGGCAGCAGGAAAGACTGCAGACCCCAGGTCTGTGGGGCCACGCAAGCGGTTCCCAAAGAGCTTTAGAAAAAGCCACAGTTTTCCCTGCTGGCTCTTTGGGCGTGGGACCAATCTCCAGACATATGGCCATTTCTGTGCCTGGACTGACGCCAAGTGGGAAAGGGTGGTTTTGAGGCTGAAGGCAGCAGGAAAGCCTGCAGCCCCGAGGTCTGTGGGGCTACGCAAGCGGTTCCCAAACAGCTTTAGAAAAAGGCATATTTTCCCTGCTGCCTCTTTGGGCGTGGGACCCATCTCCAGACATATGGCCATTTTTGTGCCTGGCGCGGCGCCAAATGGGAAAGGGTGGTTTTGAGGCTGAAGGCAGCAGGAAAGCCTGCAGCCCACAGGTGTGTGGGGCTACGCAAGCGGTTCCCAAAGAGCTTCAGAAAATCCACAGTTTTCCCTGCTGGCTCTTTGGGCGTGGGACCAGTCTCCAGACATATGGCCATTTTTGTGCCTGGCGTGGCGCCAAGTGGGAAAGGGTGGTTTTGAGGCTGAAGGCAGCAGGAAAGCCTGCAGCCCCCAGGTGTGTGGGGCTACGCAAGCGGTTCCCAAAGAGCTTTAGAACAAGGCATAGTTTTCCCTGCTGGCTCTTTGGGCATGGGACCCATCTCCAGACGTATGGCCATTTTTGTGACTGGAGCGACGCTAAAGTGGGACAGGGTGGTTTTGAGGCTGAAGGCAGCAGGAAAGCCTGCAGCCCCCAGGTGTGTGGGGCCACGCAAGCGGTTCCCAAAGAGCTTTAGAAAAAGCCACAGTTTTCCCTCCTGGCTCTTTGAGTGTGGGACCAGTCTCCAGACATATGGCCATTTTTGTGCCTGGCACGGCGCCAAGTGGGAAAGGGTGGTTTTGAGGCTGAAGGCAGCAGGAAAGCTTGCAGACCCCACGTCTGTGGGGCTACGCAAGCGGTTCCCAAAGAGCTTTAGAACAAGGCATAGTTTTCCCTCCTGGCTCTTTGAGTGTGGGACCGGTCTCCAGACATATGGCCATTTTTGGGCCTGGCGCGGCACCAAGTGGGAAAGGGTGGTTTTGAGGCTGAAGGCAGCAGGAAAGCCTGCAGCCCCGAGGTCTGTGGGGCTACGCAAGCGGTTCCCAAAGAGCTTTAGAACAAGGCATAGTTTTCCCTGCTGGCTCTTTGGGCGTGGGACCCATCTCCAGACATATGGCCATTTTTGTGCCTGGCGCGGCGCCAAGTAGGAAAGGGTGGTTTTGAGTCTGAAGGCAGCAGGAAAGCCTGCAGCCCCCAGGTGTGTGGGGCTATGCAAGCGGTTCCCAAAGAGCTTTAGAAAATCCACAGTTTTCCCTGCTGGCTCTTTGAGTGTGGGACCAGTCTCCAGACATATGGCCATTTTTGTGCCTGGCGCGGCGCCAAGTGGGAAAGGGTGGTTTTGAGGCTGAAGGCAGCAGGAAAGCCTGCAGCCCCCAGGTCTGTGGGGCTACGCAAGCGTTTCCCAAAGAGCTTTAGAACAAGGCATAGTTTTCCC
This sequence comes from Larus michahellis, assembly GCF_964199755.1. NCBI lineage: Eukaryota > Metazoa > Chordata > Aves > Charadriiformes > Laridae > Larus > Larus michahellis. The sequence continues at coordinate 563,587 of NW_027436045.1, forward strand.
TGCTGGCTCTTTGGGCGTGGGACCAGTCTCCAGACATATGGCCATTTTTGTGCCTGGCGCGTCACCAAGTGGGAAAGGGTGGTTTTGAGGCTGAAGGCAGCAGGAAAGCCTGCAGCCCCCAGGTGTGTGGGGCTACGCAAGCGGTTCCCAAAGAGCTTTAGAACAAGGCATAGTTTTCCCTGCTGGCTCTTTGGGCGTGGAACCAGTCTCCAGACATATGGCCATTTTTGTGCCTGGCGCGGCACCAAGTGGGAAAGGGTGGTTTTGAGGCTGAAGGCAGCAGGAAAGCCTGCAGCCCCCAGGTGTGTGGGGCTACGCAAGCGGTTCCCAAAGAGCTTTAGAACAAGCCCTAATTTTCCCTGCTGGCTCTTTGGGCGTGGGACCAGTCTCCAGACATATGGCCATTTTTGGGCCTGGCGCGGCACCAAGTGGGAAAGGGTGGTTTTGAGGCTGAAGAAGTAGGAAAGCCTGCAGACCCCAGGTCTGTGGGGCCACGCAAGCGGTTCCCAAAGAGCTTTACAACAAGGCATAGTTTTCCCTCCTGGCTCTTTGTGCGTGGGACCCATCTCCAGACATATGGCCATTTTTGTCACTGGCGCGGCGCTAAATTGGGACAGGGTGGTTTTGAGGCTGAAGGCAGCAGGAAAGCCTGCAGCCCCCAGGTGTGTGGGGCTACGCAAGCGGTTCCCAAAGAGCTTTAGAACAAGGCATATTTTTCCCTGCTGGCTCTTTGGGTGTGGACCAGTCTCCAGACATATGGCCATTTTTGTGCCTGGCGCGGCGCCAAGTGGGAAAGGGTGGTTTTGAGGCTGAAGGCAGCAGGAAAGCCTGCAGACCCCAGGTGTGTGGGGCTACGCAAGCGGTTCCAAAAGAGCTTTAGAACAAGGCATAGTTTTGCCTGCTGGCTCTTTGGTCTTTGGACCAGTTTCCAGACATATGGCCATTTTTGTGCCTGGCACGTCGCCAAGTGGGAAAGCGTGGTTTTGAGGCTGAAGGCAGCAGGAAAGACTTCAGCCCCCAGGTCTGTGGGGCTACGCAAGCGGTTCCCAAAGAGCTTTAAAACAAGCCACAATTTTCCCTGCTGGCTCTCTGGGCGTGGGACCAGTCTCCAGACATATGGCCATTTTTGTGCCTGGCGCGGCGCCAAGTGGGAAAGGGTGGTTTTGAGGCTGAAAGCACCAGAAAAGCTTACAGACCCCACGTCTGTGGGGCTACGCAAGCGGTTCCCAAAGACCTTTAGAACAAGGCATAGTTTTCCCTGCTGGCTCTTTGGGTGTGGGAGCAATCTCCAGACATATTGCCATTTTTGTGCCTGGCGCGGCGCCAAGTGGGAAAGGGTGGTTTTGAGGCTGAAGGCAGCAGGAAAGCCTGCAGCCCCCAGGTCTGTGGGGCTACGCAAGCGTTTCCCAAAGAGCTTTAGAACAAGGCCTAGTTTTCCCTCCTGGCTCTTTGGGCGTGGGAAAATTCTCCAGACATATGGCCATTTTTGTGCCTGGCGCGGCGCCAAGTGGGAAAGGGTGGTTTTGAGGCTGAAGGCAGCAGGAAAGCCTGCAGCCCCCAGGTCTGTGGGGCTACGCAAGCGGTTCCCAAAGAGCTTTAGAACAAGGCATAGTTTTCCCTCCTGGCTCTTTGAGTGTGCGACCGGTCTCCAGACATATGGCAATTTTTGGGCCTGGGGCGGCACCAAGTGGGAAAGGGTGGTTTTGAGTCTGAAGGCTCCAGGAAAGCCTGCAGCCCCCAGGTGTGTGGGGCTACGCAAGCGGTTCCCAAAGAGCTTTAGAACAAGGCATGGTTTTCCCTGCTGGCTCTTTGGGCGTGGGACCATTCCCCAGACATATGGCCATTTTTGTGCTTGGCGCGGCGCCAAGTGGGAAAGGGTGGTTTTGAGGCTGAAGGCTCCAGGAAAGCCTGCAGCCCCCAGGTCCGTGGGGCTACGCAAGCGTTTCCCAAAGAGCTTTAGAACAAGGCCTAGTTTTCCCTGCTGGTTCTTTGGGCGTCGGACCAATCTCCAGACATATGGCCATTTTTGTGCCTGGCGCGGCGCCAAGTGGGAAAAGGTGGTTTTGAGTCTGAAGGCTCCAGGAAATCCTGCAGTCCCCAGGTCTGTGGGGCCACGCAAGCGGTTCCCAAAGTGCTTTAGAACAAGGTATAGTTTTCCCTGCTGGCTCTTTGGGCGTGGGAAAATTCTCCAGACATATGGCCATTTTTGTGCCTGGCGCGGCGCCAAGTGGGAAAGAGTGGTTTTGAGGCTGAAGGCAGCAGGAAAGCCTGCAGCCCCCAGGTGTGTGGGGCTACGCAAGCGGTTCCCAAAGAGCTTTAGAACAAGGCATAGTTTTCCCTGCTGGCTCTTTGGGCGTGGGACCAGTCTCCAGACATATGGCCATTATTGTGCCTGGCGTGGCACCAAGTGGGAAAGGGTGGTTTTGAGGCTGAAGGCAGCAGGAAAGCCTGCAGCCCCCAGTCTATGGGGCCACGCAAGCGGTTCCCAAAGAGCTTTAGAACAAGGCCTAGTTTTCCCTGCTGGCTCTTTGGGCGTGGGACCAGTCTCCAGACATATGGCCATTATTGTGCCTGGCGTGGCACCAAGTGGGAAAGGCTGGTTTTGAGGCTGAAGGCAGCAGGAAAGCCTGCAGCCCCCAGGTCCGTGGGACTATGCAAGCGGTTCCCAAAGAGCTTTAGAACAAGGCATAGTTTTCCCTGCTGGCTCTTTGGGCGTGGACCAGTCTCCAGACATATGGCCATTTTTGTGCCTGGCGCGGCGCCAAGTGGGAATGAGTGGTTTTGAGGCTGAAGGCAGCAGGAAAGCCTGCAGACCCCAGGTCTGTGGGGCTACGCAAGCAGTTACCAAAGTGCTTTAGAACAAGGCATAGTTTTCCCTGCTGGCTCTTTGGGCGTGGACCAGTCTCCAGACATATGGCCATTTTTTGTGCCTACTGTGGCGCCAAGTGGAAAGGGTCGTTTTGAGGCTGAAGGCAGCAGGAAAGCCTGCAGCCCCCAGGTGTGTGGGGCTACGCCAGCGGTTCCCAAAGAGCTTTAGAACAAGGCATAGTTTTCCCTGCTGGCTCTTTGGGCATGGGACCAGTCTCCAGACATATGGCCATTTTTGTGCCTGGCGCGGCACCAAGTGGGAAAGGGTGGTTTTGAGGCTGAAAGCGCCAGAAAAGCCGGCAGCCCCCAGGTCTGTGGGGCTACGCAAGCGATTCCCAAAGAGCTTTAGAACAAGGCATAGTTTTCCCTGCTGGCTCTTTGGGCGTGGGACCAATCTCCAGACATATGGCCATTTTTGTGCCTGGCGCGACGCCAAGTGGGAAAGGGTGGTTTTGAGGCTGAAGGCAGCAGGAAAGCCTGCAGCCCGCAGTCTGTGGGGCCACGCAAGCGGTTCCCAAAGAGCTGTAGAACAAGGCATATTTTTCCCTGCTGGCTCTTTGGGCGTGGACCAGTCTCCAGACATATGGCCATTTTTGTGCCTGGCGCGGCGCCAAGTGGGAAAGGTTGTTTTTGAGGCTGAAGGCAGCAGGAAAGCCTCCAGCCCGCAGGTCTGTGGGGCCACGCAAGCGGTTCCCAAAGAGCTTTAGAACAAGGCATAGTTTTCCCTGCTGGCTCTTTGGGCGTGGGACCAGTCTCCAGACATATGGCCATTTTTCTGCCTGGCGCTGCGCCAAGTGGGAAAGGGTGGTTTTGAGGCTGAAGGCAGAAGGAAAGCCTGCAGCCCCCAGGTGTGTGGGGCTACGCAAGCGGTTCCCAAAGAGCTTTAGAACAAGGCATAGTTTTCCCTGCTGGCTCTTTGGGCCTGGGTCCAGTCTCCAGACATATGGCCATTTTTGTGCCTGGAGCGACGTAAAGTGGGACAGGTTGGTTTTGAGGCTGAAGGCAGCAGGAAAGCCTGCAGCCCCCAGGTCTGTGGGGCTACGCAAGCGGTTCCCAAAGAGCTTTAGAACAAGGCATAGTTTTCCCTGCTGGCTCTTTGGGCGTGGGACCAGTCTCCAGACATATGGCCATTATTGTGCCTGGCGTGGCACCAAGTGGAAAGGGTGGTTTTGAGGCTGAAGGCAGCAGGAAAGCCTGCAGCCCCCAGGTCTGTGGGGCCACGCAAGCGGTTCCCAAAGAGCTTTAGAAAAAGCCACAGTTTTCCCTGCTGGCTCTTTGGGCGTGGACCAGTCTCCAGACATACGGCCATTTTTGTGCCTGGACAGACGCCAAGTGGGAAAGGGTGCTTTTGAGGCTGAAGGCAGCAGGAAAGCCTGCAGCCCCCAGGTGTGTGGGGCTACGCAAGTGGTTCCCAAATAGCTTTAGAACAAGGCATAGTTTTCCCTGCTGGCTCTTTGGGCGTGGGACCAGTCTCCAGACATATTGCCATTTTTGGGCCTGGCGCGGCGCGAAGTGGGAAAGGGTGGTTTTGAGGCTGAAGGCAGCAGGAAAGCCTGCATCCCGCAGGTGTGTGGGGCTACGCAAGCGGTTCCCAAAGAGCTTTAGAACAAGGCATAGTTTTCCCTGCTGGCTCTTTGAGTGTGGGACCAGTCTCCAGACATATGGCCATTTTTGTGCCTGGCGTGGCGCCAAGTGGGAAAGGGTGGTTTTGAGGCTGAAGGCAGCAGGGAAGCCTGCATCCCGCAGGTCCGTGGGGCTACGCAAGTGGTTCCCAAAGAGCTTTAGAAAAAGCCACAGTTTTCCCTGCTGGCTCTTTGGGCATGGGACCAGTCTCCAGACATATGGCCATTTTTGTGCCTGGCGCGGCGCCAAGTGGGAAAGGGTGGTTTTGAGTCTGAAGTCTCCAGGAAAGCCTGCAGCCCCCAGGTCTGTGGGGCCACGCAAGCGGTTGCCAAACAGCTTTAGAACAAGGCATAGTTTTCCCTGCTGGCTCTTTGGGCGTGGGAAAATTCTCCAGACATATGTCGATTTTGGAGGCTGGCGCGGCGCCAAGTGGGAAAGGGTGGTTTTGAGGCTGAAGGCAGCAGGAAGCCTGCATCCCGCAGGTGTGTGGGGCTACGCCAGCGGTTCCCAAAGAGCTTTAGAAAAAGCCACAGTTTTCCCTGCTGGCTCTTTGGGCATGGGACCAGTCTCCAGACATATGGCCATTTTTGTGCCTCGAGCGACGATAAAGTGGGAGCAGGGTGGTTTTGAGGCTGAAGGCAGCAGGAAAGCCTGCAGCCCCCAGGTCCGTGGGGCTACGCAAGCGGTTCCCAAAGAGCTTTAGAACAAGGCATGGTTTTCCCTGCTGGCTCTTTGGGCATGGGACCAGTCTCCAGACATATGGCCATTTTTGTGCCTCGAGCGACGATAAAGTGGGAGCAGGGTGGTTTTGTGTCTGAAGTCTCCAGAAAAGCCTGCAGCCCCCAGGTCTGTGGGGCTACGGAAGCGGTTCCCAAAGAGCTTTAGAACAAGGCATAGTTTTCCCTGCTGGCTCTTTGGGCGTGGGACCAATCTCCAGACATATGGCCATTTTTGTGCCTGGAGCGACGCTAAAGTGGGACCAGGGTGGTTTTGAGGCTGAAGGCAGCAGGAAAGCCTGCAGCCCCCAGGTCTGTGGGGCCACGCAAGCGGTTCCCAAAGAGCTTTAGAACAAGGCATAGTTTTCCCTGCTGGCTCTTTGGGCGTGGGACCAGTCTCCAGACATATGGCCATTTTTGTGCCTGTCGTGGCGCCAAGTGGGAAAGGGTGGTTTTGAGGCTGAAGGCAGCAGGAAAGCCTGCAGCCCCCAGGTCTGTGGGGCTACGCAAGCGGTTCCCAAAGAGCTTTAGAACAAGGCATAGTTTTCCCTGCTGGCTCTGTGGGCGTGGGACCAATCTCCAGACATATGGCCTTTTTTGTGCCTGGCGCGGCGCCAAGTGGGAAAGGGTGGTTTTGAGGCTGAAGACAGCAGGAAAGCCTGCAGCCCCCAGTCTGTGGGGCCACGCAAGCGCTTCACAAAGAGCTTTACAACAAGGCATAGTTTTCCCTGCTGGCTCTTTGGGCGTGGGACCAGTCTCCAGACATATGGCCTTTTTTGTGCCTGGCACGGCGCCAAGTGGGAAAGGGTGGTTTTGAGGCTGAAGGCAGCAGGAAAACCTGCAGCCCCCAGGTCCGTGGGGCTACGCAAGCGATTCCCAAAGAGCTTTAGAACAAGGCATGGTTTTCCCTGCTGGCTCTTTGGGCGTGGGACCAATCTCCAGACATATGGCCATTTTTGTGCCTCGAGCGACGCTAAAGTGGGACCAGGGTGGTTTTGAGGCTGAAGGCAACAGGAAAGCCTGCAGCCCCCAGGTGTGTGGGGCTACGCAAGCGGTTCCCAAAGAGCTTTAGAACAAGGCATGGTTTTCCCTGCTGGCTCTTTGGGCGTGGGACCAGTCTCCAGACATATGGCCATTTTTGTGCCTGGCGTGGCGCCAAGTGGGAAAGGGTGGTATTGAGTCTGAAGGCTCCAGAAAAGCCTGCAGCCCCCAGGTCTGTGGGGCTACGGAAGCGGTTCCCAAAGAGCTTTAGAACAAGGCATAGTTTTCCCTGCTGGCTCTTTGGGCGTGGGACCAATCTCCAGACATATGGCCATTTTTGTGCCTGGAGCGACGCTAAAGTGGGACCAGGGTGGTTTTGAGGCTGAAGGCAGCAGGAAAGCCTGCAGCCCCCAGGTCTGTGGGGCCACGCCAGCGGTTCCCAAAGAGCTTTAGAACAAGGCATAGTTTTCCCTGCTGGCTCTTTGGGCGTGGGACCAGTCTCCAGACATATGGCCATTTTTGTGCCTGTCGCGGCGCCAAGTGGGAAAGGGTGGTTTTGAGGCTGAAGGCAGCAGGAAAGCCTGCAGCCCCCAGGTCTGTGGGGCTACGCAAGCGGTTCCCAAAGAGCTTTAGAACAAGGCATAGTTTTCCCTGCTGGCTCTTTGTGTGTGGGACCGGTCTCCAGACATATGGCCATTTTTGTGCCTGGCGCGGCGCCAAGTGGGAAAGGGTGGTTTTGAGGCTGAAGGCAGCAGGAAAGCCTGCAGCCCCCAGGCCTGTGGGGCCACGCAAGCGGTTCCCAAAGAGCTTTAGAACAAGGCATAGTTTTCCCTGCTGGCTCTTTGGGCATGGGACCAATCTCCAGACGTATGGCTATTTTTGTGACTGGAGCGACGCTAAAGTGGGACAGGGTGGTTTTGAGGCTGAAGGCAGCAGGAAAGCCTGCAGCCCGCAGTCTGTGGGGCTATGCAAGCGGTTCCCAAAGAGCTTTAGAACAAGGCATAGTTTTGCCTGCTGGCTCTTTGGGCGTGGGACCAGTTTCCCGACATATGGCCATTTTTGTGCCTGGCACGGCGCCAATTGGGAAAGGGTGGTTTTGAGGCTGAAGGCAGCAGGAAAGCTTGCAGACCCCACGTCTGTGGGGCTACGCAAGCGGTTCCCAAAGAGCTTTAGAACAAGGCATAGTTTTCCCTGCTGGCTCTTTGAGTGTGGGACCGGTCTCCAGACATATGGCCATTTTTGTGCCTGGCGCGGCACCAAGTGGGAAAGGGTGGTTTTGAGGCTGAAGGCAGCAGGAAAGCCTGCAGCCCCCAGGTGTGTGGGGCTACGCAAGCGATTCCCAAAGAGCTTTAGAACAAGGCCTCGTTTTCCCTGCTGGCTCTTTGGGCGTGGGACCAATCTCCAGACATATGGCCATTTTTGTGCCTGGAGCGACGCTAAATTGGGACAGGGTGATTTTGAGGCTGAAGGCAGCAGGAAAGCCTGCAGCCCCCAGGTCTGTGGGGCTACACAAGCGATTCCCAAAGAGCTTTAGAACAAGGCATAGTTTTCCCTGCTGGCTCTTTGGGCGTGGGACCAGTCTCCAGACATATGGCCATTTTTGTGCCTGGCGTGGCGCCAAGTGGGAACGGGTGGTTTTGAGTCTGAAGGCTCCAGAAAAGCCTGCAGCCCCCAGGTCTGTGGGGCTACGGAAGCGGTTCCCAAAGAGCTTTAGAACAAGGCATAGTTTTCCCTGCTGGCTCTTTGGGTGTGGGACCAGTCTCCAGACATATGGCCATTTTTGTGCCTGGAGCGACGCTAAAGTGGGACCAGGGTGGTTTTGAGGCTGAAGGCAGGAGGAAATCCTGCAGCCCGCAGGTGTGTGGGGCTACGCAAGCGTTTCCCAAAGAGCTTTAGAACAAGGCATAGTTTTCCCTGCTGGCTCTTTGGGCGTGGGACCCATCTCCAGACATATGGCCATTTTTGTGGCTGGCGTGGCGCCAAGTGGGAAAGGGTGGTTTTGAGGCTGAAGGCAGCAGGAAAGCCTACCGCCCCCAGGTGTGTGGGGCCACGCAAGCGGTTCCCAAAGAGCTTTAGAACAAGGCATAGTTTTCCCTGCTGGCTCTTTGGGTGTGGGACCAATCTCCAGACATATTGCCATTTTTGTGCCTGGCGCGGCGCCAAGTGGGAAAGGGTGGTTTTGAGTATGAAGGCTCCAGGAAAGCCTGCACCCCCAGGTCTGTGGGGCTACGCAAGCGGTTCCCAAAGAGCTTTAGAACAAGGCCTAGTTTTCCCTGCTGGCTCTTTGGGCGTGGGACCAATCTCCAGACATATGGCCATTTTTGTGCCTGGAGCGACGCTAAAGTGGGACCAGGATGGTTTTGAGGCTGAAGGCAGCAGGAAAGCCTGCAGCCCCCAGGTGTGTGGGGCTACGCAAGCGGTTCCCAAAGAGCTTTAGAACAAGGCATAGTTTTGCCTGCTGGCTCTTTGGGCGTGGACCAGTCTCCAGACATATGGCCATTTTTGTGCCTGGCGCGGCGCCAAGTGGGAAAGGGTGGTTTTGAGGCTGAAGGCAGCAGGAAAGCCTGCAGACCCCAGGTCTGTGGGGCTACGCAAGCGGTTCCCAAAGAGCTTTAGAACAAGGCCTAGTTTTCCCTGCTGCCTCTCTGGGCGTGGACCAGTCTCCAGACATATGGCCATTTTTGTGCCTGGTCGCGGCGCCAAGTGGGAAAGGGTGGTTTTGAGGCTGAAGGCAGCAGGAAAGCCTGCAGCCCCCAGGTCTGTGGGGCTACGCAAGCGGTTCCCAAAGAGCTTTAGAACAAGGCATAGTTTTCCCTGCTGGCTCTTTGGGCGTGGGACCAGTCTCCAGACATATGGCCGTTTTTTGGACTGGCGCGGCACCAAGTGGGAAAGGGTGGTTTTGAGGCTGAAGGCAGCAGGAAAGCCTGCAGCCCCCAGGTCCGTGGGGCTACGCAAGCGTTTCCCAAAGAGCTTTAGAAAAACGCCTAGTTTTCCCTGCTGGCTCTTTGGGCGTGGGACCAATCTCCAGACATATGGCCATTTTTGTGCCTGGCGCGGCGCCAAGTGGGAAAGGGTGGTTTTGAGGCTGAAGGCAGCAGGAAAGCCTGCAGCCCCCAGGTGTGTGGGGCCACGCCAGCGGTTCCCAAAGAGCTTTAGAACAAGGCATAGTTTTCCCTGCTGGCTCTTTGGGCGTGGGACCAGTCTCCAGACATATGGCCGCTTTTGGGCCTGGCGCGGCACCAAGTGGGAAAGGGTGGTTTTGAGGCTGAAGGCAGCAGGAAAGCCTGCAGCCCCCACGTGTGTGGGGCTACGCAAGCGTTGCCCAAAGAGCTTTAGAAAAAGGCCTAGTTTTCCCTGCTGGCTGTTTGGGCGTGGGACCAATCTCCAGACATATGGCCATTTTTGTGCCTGGCGCGGCGCTAAGTGGGAAAGGGTGGTTTTGAGGATGAAGGCAGCAGGAAAGCCTGCAGCCCCCAGGTGTGTGGGGCCACGCAAGCGGTTCCCAAAGAGCTTTAGAACAAGGCATAGTTTTGCCTGCTGGCTCTTTGGGTGTGGGACCAATCTCCAGACATATGGCCATTTTTGTGCCTGGCGCGGCACCAAGTGGGAAAGGGTGGTTTTGAGGCTGAAGGCAGCAGGAAAGCCTGCAGCCCCCAGGTCTGTGGGGCTACGCAAGCGGTTCCCAAAGAGCTTTAGAACAAGGCATAGTTTTCCCTGCTGGCTCTTTGGGCGTGGACCAGTCTCCAGACATATGGCCTTTTTGTGCCTGGCGCGGCGCCAAGTGGGAAAGGGTGGTTTTGAGGCTGAAGGCAGCAGGAAAGCCTGCAGCCCCCAGGTGTGTGGGGCTACGCAAGCGGTTCCCAAAGAGCTTTAGAACAAGGCATAGTTTTCCCTGCTGGCTCTTTGGGCGTGGGACCAGTCTCCAGACATATGGCCATTTTTGTGCCTGGCGCGGCACCAAGTGGGAAAGGGTGGTTTTGAGGCTGAAGGCAGCAGGAAAACCTGCAGCCCCCAGGTCCGTGGGGCTACGCAAGCGATTCCCAAAGAGCTTTAGAACAAGGCATGGTTTTCCCTGCTGGCTCTTTGGGCGTGGGACCAATCTCCAGACATATGGCCATTTTTGTGCCTCGAGCGACGCTAAAGTGGGACCAGGGTGGTTTTGAGGCTGAAGGCAACAGGAAAGCCTGCAGCCCCCAGGTGTGTGGGGCTACGCAAGCGGTTCCCAAAGAGCTTTAGAACAAGGCATGGTTTTCCCTGCTGGCTCTTTGGGCGTGGGACCAGTCTCCAGACATATGGCCATTTTTGTGCCTGGCGTGGCGCCAAGTGGGAAAGGGTGGTTTTGTGTCTGAAGTCTCCAGAAAAGCCTGCAGCCCCCAGGTGTGTGGGGCTACGCAAGCGGTTCCCAAAGAGCTTTAGAACAAGGCATAGTTTTCCCTGCTGGCTCTTTGGGCGTGGAACCAATCTCCAGACATATGGCCATTTTTGTGCCTGGAGCGACGCTAAAGTGGGACCAGGGTGGTTTTGAGGCTGAAGGCAGCAGGAAAGCCTGCAGCCCCCAGGTCTGTGGGGCCACGCAAGCGGTTCCCAAAGAGCTTTAGAACAAGGCATAGTTTTCCCTGCTGGCTCTTTGGGCGTGGGACCAGTCTCCAGACATATGGCCATTTTTGTGACTGTCGCGGCGCCAAGTGGGAAAGGGTGGTTTTGAGGCTGAAGGCAGCAGGAAAGCCTGCAGCCCCCAGGTCTGTGGGGCTACGCAAGCGGTTCCCAAAGAGCTTTAGAACAAGGCATAGTTTTCCCTGCTGGCTCTTTGGGCGTGGGACCAATCTCCAGACATATGGCCTTTTTTGTGCCTGGCGCGGCGCCAATTGGGAAAGGGTGGTTTTGAGGCTGAAGACAGCAGGAAAGCCTGCAGCCCCCAGGTGTGTGGGGCCACGCAAGCGGTTCCCAAAGAGCTTTACAACAAGGCATAGTTTTCCCTGCTGGCTCTTAGGGCGTGGGACCAGTCTCCAGACATATGGCCTTTTTTGTGCCTGGCACGGCGCCAAGTGGGAAAGGGTGGTTTTGAGGCTGAAGGCAGCAGGAAAACCTGCAGCCCCCAGGTCCGTGGGGCTACGCAAGCGATTCCCAAAGAGCTTTAGAACAAGGCATGGTTTTCCCTGCTGGCTCTTTGGGCGTGGGACCAATCTCCAGACATATGGCCATTTTTGTGCCTCGAGCGACGCTAAAGTGGGACCAGGGTGGTTTTGAGGCTGAAGGCAACAGGAAAGCCTGCAGCCCCCAGGTGTGTGGGGCTACGCAAGCGGTTCCCAAAGAGCTTTAGAACAAGGCATAGTTTTCCCTGCTGGCTCTTTGGGCGTGGGACCAGTCTCCAGACATATGGCCATTTTTGTGCCTGGCGTGGCGCCAAGTTGGAAAGGGTGGTATTGAGTCTGAAGGCTCCAGAAAAGCCTGCAGCCCCCAGGTCTGTGGGGCTACGGAAGCGGTTCCCAAAGAGCTTTAGAACAAGGCATAGTTTTCCCTGCTGGCTCTTTGGGCGTGGGACCAATCTCCAGACATATGGCCATTTTTGTGCCTGGAGCGACGCTAAAGTGGGACCAGGGTGGTTTTGAGGCTGAAGGCAGCAGGAAAGCCTGCAGCCCCCAGGTCTGTGGGGCCACGCCAGCGGTTCCCAAAGAGCTTTAGAACAAGGCATAGTTTTCCCTGCTGGCTCTTTGGGCGTGGGACCAGTCTCCAGATATATGGCCATTTTTGTGCCTGTCGCGGCGCCAAGTGGGAAAGGGTGGTTTTGAGGCTGAAGGCAGCAGGAAAGCCTGCAGCCCCCAGGTCTGTGGGGCTACGCAAGCGGTTCCCAAAGAGCTTTAGAACAAGGCATAGTTTTCCCTGCTGGCTCTTTGTGTGTGGGACCGGTCTCCAGACATATGGCCATTTTTGTGCCTGGCGCGGCGCCAAGTGGGAAAGGGTGGTTTTGAGGCTGAAGGCAGCAGGAAAGCCTGCAGCCCCCAGGCCTGTGGGGCCACGCAAGCGGTTCCTAAAGAGCTTTAGAACAAGGCATAGTTTTCCCTGCTGGCTCTTTGGGCATGGGACCAATCTCCAGACGTATGGCTATTTTTGTGACTGGAGCGACGCTAAAGTGGGACAGGGTGGTTTTGACGCTGAAGGCAGCAGGAAAGCCTGCAGCCCCCAGGTGTGTGGGGCCACGCAAGCGGTTCCCAAAGAGCTTTAGAACAAGGCATAGTTTTGCCTGCTGGCTCTTTGGGCGTGGGACCAGTTTCCCGACATATGGCCATTTTTGTGCCTGGCACGGCGCCAATTGGGAAAGGGTGGTTTTGAGGCTGAAGGCAGCAGGAAAGCTTGCAGACCCCACGTCTGTGGGGCTACGCAAGCGGTTCACAAAGAGCTTTAGAACAAGGCATAGTTTTCCCTCCTGGCTCTTTGAGTGTGGGACCGGTCTCCAGACATATGGCCATTTTTGGGCCTGGCGCGGCACCAAGTGGGAAAGGGTGGTTTTGAGGCTGAAGGCAGCAGGAAAGCCTGCAGCCCCCAGGTGTGTGGGGCTACGCAAGCGGTTCCCAAAGAGCTTTAGAACAAGGCATAGTTTTCCCTGCTGGCTCTTTGGGCGTGGGACCAGTCTCCAGATATATGGCCATTTTTGTGCCTGGCGTGGCGCCAAGTGGGAAAGGGTGGTTTTGAGGCTGAAGGCAGCAGGAAAGCCTGCAGCCCCCAGGTCCGTGGGGCTACGCAAGCGTTTCCCAAAGAGCTTTAGAACAAGGCCTAGTTTTCCCTGCTGGCTCTTTGGGCGTGGGACCAGTCTCCAGACATATGGCCATTTTTGTGCCTGGCGCGGCGCCAAGTGGGAAAGGGTGGTTTTGAGGCTGAAGGCAGCAGGAAAGCCTGCAGCCCCCAGGTCTGTGGGGCCACGCAAGCGGTTCCCAAAGAGCTTTAGAACAAGGCATAGTTTTCCCTGCTGGCTCTTTGGGCGTGGGACCAGTCTCCAGACATATGGCCATTTTTGTGACTGTCGCGGCGCCAAGTGGGAAAGGGTGGTTTTGAGGCTGAAGGCAGCAGGAAAGCCTGCAGCCCCCAGGTCTGTGGGGCTACGCAAGCGGTTCCCAAAGAGCTTTAGAACAAGGCATAGTTTTCCCTGCTGGCTCTTTGGGCGTGGGACCAATCTCCAGACATATGGCCTTTTTTGTGCCTGGCGCGGCGCCAATTGGGAAAGGGTGGTTTTGAGGCTGAAGACAGCAGGAAAGCCTGCAGCCCCCAGGTGTGTGGGGCCACGCAAGCGGTTCCCAAAGAGCTTTACAACAAGGCATAGTTTTCCCTGCTGGCTCTTAGGGCGTGGGACCAGTCTCCAGACATATGGCCTTTTTTGTGCCTGGCACGGCGCCAAGTGGGAAAGGGTGGTTTTGAGGCTGAAGGCAGCAGGAAAACCTGCAGCCCCCAGGTCCGTGGGGCTACGCAAGCGATTCCCAAAGAGCTTTAGAACAAGGCATGGTTTTCCCTGCTGGCTCTTTGGGCGTGGGACCAATCTCCAGACATATGGCCATTTTTGTGCCTCGAGCGACGCTAAAGTGGGACCAGGGTGGTTTTGAGGCTGAAGGCAACAGGAAAGCCTGCAGCCCCCAGGTGTGTGGGGCTACGCAAGCGGTTCCCAAAGAGCTTTAGAACAAGGCATGGTTTTCCCTGCTGGCTCTTTGGGCGTGGGACCAGTCTCCAGACATATGGCCATTTTTGTGCCTGGCGTGGCGCCAAGTTGGAAAGGGTGGTATTGAGTCTGAAGGCTCCAGAAAAGCCTGCAGCCCCCAGGTCTGTGGGGCTACGGAAGCGGTTCCCAAAGAGCTTTAGAACAAGGCATAGTTTTCCCTGCTGGCTCTTTGGGCGTGGGACCAATCTCCAGACATATGGCCATTTTTGTGCCTGGAGCGACGCTAAAGTGGGACCAGGGTGGTTTTGAGGCTGAAGGCAGCAGGAAAGCCTGCAGCCCCCAGGTCTGTGGGGCCACGCCAGCGGTTCCCAAAGAGCTTTAGAACAAGGCATAGTTTTCCCTGCTGGCTCTTTGGGCGTGGGACCAGTCTCCAGATATATGGCCATTTTTGTGCCTGTCGCGGCGCCAAGTGGGAAAGGGTGGTTTTGAGGCTGAAGGCAGCAGGAAAGCCTGCAGCCCCCAGGTCTGTGGGGCTACGCAAGCGGTTCCCAAAGAGCTTTAGAACAAGGCATAGTTTTCCCTGCTGGCTCTTTGTGTGTGGGACCGGTCTCCAGACATATGGCCATTTTTGTGCCTGGCGCGGCGCCAAGTGGGAAAGGGTGGTTTTGAGGCTGAAGGCAGCAGGAAAGCCTGCAGCCCCCAGGCCTGTGGGGCCACGCAAGCGGTTCCTAAAGAGCTTTAGAACAAGGCATAGTTTTCCCTGCTGGCTCTTTGGGCATGGGACCAATCTCCAGACGTATGGCTATTTTTGTGACTGGAGCGACGCTAAAGTGGGACAGGGTGGTTTTGACGCTGAAGGCAGCAGGAAAGCCTGCAGCCCCCAGGTGTGTGGGGCCACGCAAGCGGTTCCCAAAGAGCTTTAGAACAAGGCATAGTTTTGCCTGCTGGCTCTTTGGGCGTGGGACCAGTTTCCCGACATATGGCCATTTTTGTGCCTGGCACGGCGCCAATTGGGAAAGGGTGGTTTTGAGGCTGAAGGCAGCAGGAAAGCTTGCAGACCCCACGTCTGTGGGGCTACGCAAGCGGTTCCCAAAGAGCTTTAGAACAAGGCATAGTTTTCCCTCCTGGCTCTTTGAGTGTGGGACCGGTCTCCAGACATATGGCCATTTTTGGGCCTGGCGCGGCACCAAGTGGGAAAGGGTGGTTTTGAGGCTGAAGGCAGCAGGAAAGCCTGCAGCCCCCAGGTGTGTGGGGCTACGCAAGCGGTTCCCAAAGAGCTTTAGAACAAGGCATAGTTTTCCCTGCTGGCTCTTTGGGCGTGGGACCAGTCTCCAGATATATGGCCATTTTTGTGCCTGGCGTGGCGCCAAGTGGGAAAGGGTGGTTTTGAGGCTGAAGGCAGCAGGAAAGCCTGCAGCCCCCAGGTGTGTGGGGCTACGCAAGCGTTTCCCAAAGAGCTTTAGAACAAGGCCTAGTTTTCCCTGCTGGCTCTTTGGGCGTGGGACCAGTCTCCAGACATATGGCCATTTTTGTGCCTGGCGCGGCGCCAAGTGGGAAAGGGTGGTTTTGAGGCTGAAGGCAGCAGGAAAGCCTGCAGCCCCCAGGTGTGTGGGGCTACGCAAGCGGTTCCCAAAGAGCTTTAGAACAAGGCATAGTTTTCCCTGCTGTCTCTTTGGGCGTGGACCAGTCTCCAGACATATGGCCATTTTTGTGCCTGGCGCGGCGCCAAGTGGGAAAGGGTGGTTTTGAGGCTGAAGGCAGCAGGAAAGACTGCAGCCCCCAGGTCTGTGGGGCCACGCAAGCGGTTGCCAAAGAGCTTTAGAACAAGGCATAGTTTTCCCTGCTGGCTCTTTGGGCGTGGGACCAGTCTCCAGACATATGGCCATTTTTATGCCTGGCGCGGCGCCAAGTGGGAAAGGGTGGTTTTGAGGCTGAAGGCAGCAGGAAAGCCTGCAGCCCCCAGGTGTGTGGGGCTACGCAAGCGGTTCCCAAAGAGCTTTAGAACAAGACCTAGCTTTTCCTGCTGGCTCTTTCGGCATGGACCAGTCTCCAGACATATGGCCATTTTTGTGCCTGGCGCGGCGCCAAGTGGGAAAGGGTGGTTTTGAGGCTGAAGGCAGCAGGAAAGACTGCAGACCCCAGGTCTGTGGGGCCACGCAAGCGGTTCCCAAAGAGCTTTAGAAAAAGCCACAGTTTTCCCTGCTGGCTCTTTGGGCGTGGGACCAATCTCCAGACATATGGCCATTTCTGTGCCTGGACTGACGCCAAGTGGGAAAGGGTGGTTTTGAGGCTGAAGGCAGCAGGAAAGCCTGCAGCCCCGAGGTCTGTGGGGCTACGCAAGCGGTTCCCAAACAGCTTTAGAAAATCCACAGTTTTCCCTGCTGGCTCTTTGGGCGTGGGACCCATCTCCAGACATATGGCCATTTTTGTGCCTGGCGCGGCGCCAAGTAGGAAAGGGTGGTTTTGAGTCTGAAGGCAGCAGGAAAGCCTGCAGCCCCCAGGTGTGTGGGGCTATGCAAGCGGTTCCCAAAGAGCTTTAGAAAATCCACAGTTTTCCCTGCTGGCTCTTTGAGTGTGGGACCAGTCTCCAGACATATGGCCATTTTTGTGCCTGGCGCGGCGCCAAGTGGGAAAGGGTGGTTTTGAGGCTGAAGGCAGCAGGAAAGCCTGCAGCCCCCAGGTGTGTGGGGCTACGCAAGCGGTTCCCAAAGAGCTTTAGAACAAGGCATAATTTTCCCTCCTGGCTCTTTGAGTGTGGGACCGGTCTCCAGACATATGGCCATTTTTGGGCCTGTCGCGGCGCCAAGTGGGAAAGGGTGGTTTTGAGGCTGAAGGCAGCAGGAAAGCCTGCAGCCCCCAGGCCTGTGGGGCCACGCAAGCGGTTCCCAAAGAGCTTTAGAACAAGGCATAGTTTTCCCTGCTGGCTCTTTGGGCATGGGACCCATCTCCAGACGTATGGCCATTTTTGTGACTGGAGCGACGCTAAAGTGGGACAGGGTGGTTTTGAGGCTGAAGGCAGCAGGAAAGCCTGCAGCCCCCAGGTGTGTGGGGCCACGCAAGCGGTTCCCAAAGAGCTTTAGAACAAGGCATAGTTTTGCCTGCTGGCTCTTTGGGCGTGGGACCAGTCTCCAGACATATGGCCATTTTTGTGCCTGGCACGGCGCCAAGTGGGAAAGGGTGGTTTTGAGGCTGAAGGCAGCAGGAAAGCTTGCAGACCCCACGTCTGTGGGGCTACGCAAGCGGTTCCCAAAGAGCTTTAGAACAAGGCATAGTTTTCCCTCCTGGCTCTTTGAGTGTGGGACCGGTCTCCAGACATATGGCCATTTTTGGGCCTGGCGCGGCACCAAGTGGGAAAGGGTGGTTTTGAGGCTGAAGGCAGCAGGAAAGCCTGCAGCCCCGAGGTCTGTGGGGCTACGCAAGCGGTTCCCAAAGAGCTTTAGAACAAGGCATAGTTTTCCCTGCTGGCTCTTTGGGCGTGGGACCCATCTCCAGACATATGGCCATTTTTGTGCCTGGCGCGGCGCCAAGTAGGAAAGGGTGGTTTTGAGTCTGAAGGCAGCAGGAAAGCCTGCAGCCCCCAGGTGTGTGGGGCTATGCAAGCGGTTCCCAAAGAGCTTTAGAAAATCCACAGTTTTCCCTGCTGGCTCTTTGAGTGTGGGACCAGTCTCCAGACATATGGCCATTTTTGTGCCTGGCGCGGCGCCAAGTGGGAAAGGGTGGTTTTGAGGCTGAAGGCAGCAGGAAAGCCTGCAGCCCCCAGGTCTGTGGGGCTACGCAAGCGGTTCCCAAAGAGCTTTAGAACAAGGCATAGTTTTCCCTGCTGGCTCTTTGGGCGTGGGACCAGTCTCCAGACATATGGCCATTTTTGTGCCTGGCGCGTCACCAAGTGGGAAAGGGTGGTTTTGAGGCTGAAGGCAGCAGGAAAGCCTGCAGCCCCCAGGTGTGTGGGGCTACGCAAGCGGTTCCCAAAGAGCTTTAGAACAAGGCATAGTTTTCCCTGCTGGCTCTTTGGGCGTGGAACCAGTCTCCAGACATATGGCCATTTTTGTGCCTGGCGCGGCACCAAGTGGGAAAGGGTGGTTTTGAGGCTGAAGGCAGCAGGAAAGCCTGCAGCCCCCAGGTCCGTGAGGCTACGCAAGCGGTTCCCAAAGAGCTTTAGAACAAGCCCTAATTTTCCCTGCTGGCTCTTTGGGCGTGGGACCAGTCTCCAGACATATGGCCATTTTTGGGCCTGGCGCGGCACCAAGTGGGAAAGGGTGGTTTTGAGGCTGAAGAAGCAGGAAAGCCTGCAGACCCCAGGTCTGTGGGGCCACGCAAGCGGTTCCCAAAGAGCTTTACAACAAGGCATAGTTTTCCCTGCTGGCTCTTTGTGCGTGGGACCCATCTCCAGACATATGGCCATTTTTGTGCCTGGATCGACGCTAAAGTGGGACCAGGGTGGTTTTGAGGCTGAAGGCAGCAGGAAAGCCTGCAGCCCCCAGGTGTGTGGGGCTACGCAAGCGGTTCCCAAAGAGCTTTAGAACAAGGCCTAGTTTTCTCTGCTGGCTCTTTGGGCGTGGACCAGTCTCCAGACATATGGCCATTTTAGTGCCTGGCGCGGCGCCAAGTGGGAAAGGGTGGTTTTGAGGCTGAAGGCAGCAGGAAAGCCTGCAGCCACCAGGTGTGTGGGGCTACGCAAGCGGTTCCCAAAGAGCTTTAGAACAAGGCATAGTTTTCCCTGCTGGCTCTTTGGGCGTGGACCAGTCTCTAGACTTATGTCCTTTTTTTGCCTGGCGCGGCGCCAAGTGGGAAAGGGTGGTTTTGAGGCTGAAGGCAGCAGGAAAGCCTGCAGCCCCCAGGTGCGTGGGGCTACGCAAGCGTTTCCCAAAGAGCTTCAGAACAAGGCCTAGTTTTCCCTACTGGCTCTTTGGGCGTGGGACCCATCTCCAGACATATGGCCATTTTTGTGCCTGGTCGCGGCGCCAAGTGGGAAAGGGTGGTTTTGAGGCTGAAGGCAGCAGGAAAGCCTGCAGTCCCCAGGTGTGTGGGGCCACGCCAGCGGTTCCCAAAGAGCTTTAGAACAAGGCATAGTTTTCCCTGCTGGCTGTTTCGGCGTGGGACCGGTCTCCAGACATATGGCCTTTTTTGTGCCTGGCGCGGCGCCAAGTGGGAAAGGGTGGTTTTGAGGCTGAAGGCAGCAGGAAAGCCTGCAGCCCCCAGGTCTGTGGGGCCACGCAAGCGGTTCCCAAAGAGCTTTAGAACAAGGCCTAGTTTTCCCTGCTGGCTCTTTGGGTGTGGGACCAATCTCCAGACATATTGCCATTTTTGTGCCTGGCACGGCGCCAAGTGGGAAAGGGTGGTTTTGAGTCTGAAGGCTCCAGGAAAGCCTGCACCCCCAGGTCTGTGGGGCTACGCAAGCGGTTCCCAAAGAGCTTTAGAACAAGGCATAGTTTTCCCTGCTGGCTCTTTGGGCGTGGGACCAATCTCCAGACATATGGCCATTTTTGTGCCTGGAGCGACGCTAAAGTGGGACCAGGGTGGTTTTGAGGCTGAAGGCAGAAGGAAAGCCTGCAGCCCCCAGGTGTGTGGGGCCACGCAAGCGGTTCCCAAAGAGCTTTAGAACAAGGCATAGTTTTGCCTGCTGGCTCTTTGGGCGTGGACCAGTCTCCAGACATATGGCCATTTTAGTGCCTGGCGCGGCGCCAAGTGCGAAAGGGTGGTTTTGAGGCTGAAGGCAGCAGGAAAGCCTGCAGCCCCCAGGTCCGTGGGGCTACGCAAGGGGTTCCCAAAGAGCTTTAGAACAAGGCATAGTTTTCCCTGCTGGCTCTTTGGGCGTGGGACCAGTCTCCAGACATATGGCCTTTTTTTGCCTGGCGCGGCGCCAAGTGGGAAAGGGTGGTTTTGAGGCTGAAGGCAGCAGGAAAGCCTGCAGACCCCAGGTCTGTGGGGCTACGCAAGCGGTTCCCAAAGAGCTTCAGAACAAGGCCTAGTTTTCCCTGCTGGCTCTTTGGGCGTGGGACCCATCTCCAGACATATGGCCATTTTTGTGCCTGGCGCGGCGCCAAGTGGGAAAGGGTGGTTTTGAGGCTGAAGGCAGCAGGGAAGCCTGCAGCCCCCAGGTGTGTGGGGCTACGCAAGCGGTTCCCAAAGAGCTTTAGAACAAGCCACAGTTTTCCCTGCTGGCTCTTTGGGCGTGGGACCAGTCTCCAGACATATGGCCATTTTTGGGCCTGGCGCGGCACCAAGTGGTAAAAGGGTGGTTTTGAAGCTGAAGGCAGCAGGAAAGCCTGCAGCCCCCAGGTCCGTGGGGCTACGCAAGCGATTCCCAAATAGCTTTAGAACAAGGCATAGTTTTCCCTGCTGGCTCTTTGGACGTGGGACCAGTCTCCAGACATATGGCCATTTTTGTGCCTGGCGCGGCGCCAAGTGGGAAAGGGTGGTTTTGAGGCTGAAGGCAGCAGGAAAGCCTGCAGCCCCCAGGTGTGTGGGGCTACGCAAAGCGGTTCCCAAAGAGCTTTAGAACAAGGCATAGTTTTCCCTGCTGGCTCTTTGGGCGTGGGACCAGTCTCCAGATATATGGCCATTTTTGTGCCTGGCGCGGCGCCAAGTGGGAAAGGGTGGTTTTGAGGCTGAAGGCAGCAGGAAAGCCTGCAGCCCCCAGGTGTGTGGGGCTACGCAAGCGGTTCCCAAAGAGCTTTAGAACAAGGCATGGTTTTCCCTGCTGGCTCTTTGGGCGTGGGACCAGTCTCCAGACATATGGCCATTTTTGTGCCTGGCGCGGCGCCAAGTGGGAAAGGGTGGTTTTGAGGCTGAAGGCAGCAGGAAAGCCTGCAGCCCCCAGGTCTGTGGGGCCACGCAAGCGGTTCCCAAAGAGCTTTAGAACAAGGCATAGTTTTCCTTGCTGGCTCTTTGGGCGTGGGACCAATCTCCAGACATATGGCCATTTTTGTGTCTGGCGCAGCGCGTAGTGGGAAAGGGTGGTTTTGAGGCTGAAAGCGCCACAAAAGCCTGCAGCCCCCAGGTGTGTGTGGCTACGCAAGCGGTTCCCAAAGAGCTTTAGAACAAGGCATAGTTTTGCCTGCTGGCTCTTTGGGCGTGGGACCCATCTCCAGACATATGGCCATTTTTGTGACTGGCGCGGCGCCAAGTGGGAAAGGGTGGTTTTGAGGCTGAAGACAGCAGGAAAGCCTGCAGCCCCCAGTCTGTGGGGCCACGCAAGCGGTTCCCAAAGAGCTTTAGAACAAGGCATAGTTTTCCCTGCTGGCTCTTTGGGCGTGGGACCAGTCTCCAGACATATGGCCATTTTTGTGCCTGGCGCGGCGCCAAGTGGGAAAGGGTGGTTTTGAGGCTGAAGGCAGCAGGAAAGCCTGCAGCCCCCAGGTCCGTGGGGCTACGCAAGCGGTTCCCAAAGAGCTTTAGAACAAGGCCTAGTTTTCCCTGCTGGTTCTTTGGGCTTCGGACCAGTCTCCAGACATATGGCCATTTTTGTGCCTGGCGCGGCGCCAAGTGGGAAAAGGTGGTTTTCAGTCTGAAGGCTCCAGGAAAGCCTGCAGACCCCAGGTCTGTGGCGCCACGCAAGCGGTTCCCAAAGTGCTTTAGAACAAGGCATAGTTTTCCCTGCTGGCTCTTTGGGCGTGGGAAAATTCTCCAGACATATGGCCGTTTTTGTGCCTGGCGCGGCGCCAAGTGGGAAAGGGTGGTTTTGAGGCTGAAGGCAGCAGGAAGCCTGCAGCCCCCAGGTCCTTGGGACTACGCAAGCGGTTCCCAAAGAGCTTTAGAACAAGGCCTAGTTTTCCCTGCTGGCTCTTTGGGCGTTGGACCAGTCTCCAGACATATGGCCATTTTTGTGTCTGGCGCAGCGCCTAGTGGGAAAGGGTGGTTTTGAGGCTGAAAGCGCCACAAAAGCCTGCAGCCTCCAGGTGTGTGTGGCTACGCAAGCGGTTCCCAAAGAGCTTTAGAAAAAGCCACAGTTTTCCCTGCTGGCTCTTTGGGCGTGGGACCCATCTCCAGACATATGGCCATTTTTGTGCCTGGCGCGGCGCCAAGTGGGAAAGGGTGGTTTTGAGGCTGAAGGCAGCAGGAAAGCCTGCAGCCCCCAGTCTGTGGGGCCACGCAAGCGGTTCCCAAAGAGCTTTAGAACAAGGCATAGTTTTCCCTGCTGGCTCTTTGGGTGTGGGACCAGTCTCCAGACATATGGCCATTTTTTCCCTGGCGCGGCGCCAAGTGGGAAAGGGTGGTTTTGAGGCTGAAGGCAGCAGGAAAGCCTGCAGCCCGCAGGTCTGTGGGGCCACGCAAGCGGTACCCAAAGAGCTTTACAACAAGGCATATTTTTCCCTGCTGGCTCTTTGGGCTTGGGACCAACCTCCAGACATATGGCCATTTTTGTGCCTGGAGCGACGCCAAAGTGGGACAGGGTGGTTTTGAGGCTGAAGGCAGCAGGAAAGCCTGCAGCCCCCAGGTGTGTGGGGCTACGCAAGCGGTTCCCAAAGAGCTTTAGAACAAGGCATAGTTTTCCCTGCTGGCTCTTTGGGCGTGGGACCAATCTCCAGACATATGGCCATTTTTGTGCCTGGAGCGACGCCAAGTGGGAAAGGGTGGTTTTGAGTATGAAGGCAGCAGGAAAGCCTGCAGCCCCCAGTCTGTGGGGCCACGCAAGCGGTTCCCAAAGAGCTTTAGAACAAGGCCTAGTTTTCCCTGCTGGCTCTTTGGGCGTGGGACCAGTCTCCAGACATATGGCCATTTTTGTGCCTGGCGCGGCGCCAAGTGGGAAAGGGTGGTTTTGAGGCTGAAGGCAGCAGGAAAGCCTGCAGCCCCCAGGTGTGTGGGGCTACGCAAGCGGTTCCCAAAGAGCTTTAGAACAAGGCATAGTTTTCCCTGCTGGCTCTTTGGACGTGGGACCAGTCTCCAGACATATGGCCATTTTTGTGCCTGGCGCGGCGCCATGTGGGAAAGGGTGGTTTTGAGGCTGAAGACAGCAGGAAAGCCTGCAGCCCGCAGGTGTGTGGGGCTACGCAAGCGGTTCCCAAAGAGCTTTAGAACAAGGCATATTTTTCCCTGCTGGCTCTTTGGGCGTGGGACCAGTCTCCAGACATATGGCCATTTTGTGCCTGGCGCGGCGCCAAGTGGGAAAGGGTGGTTTTGAGGCTGAAGGCAGCAGGAAAGCCTGCAGCCCCCAGGTCTGTGGGGCCACGCAAGCGGTTCCCAAAGAGCTTTAGAACAAGGCCTAGTTTTCCCTGCTGGCTCTTTGGGCGTGGGACCCATCTCCAGACATATGGCCATTTTTGTGCCTGGCGTGGCGCCAAGTGGGAAAGGGTGGTTTTGAGGCTGAAGGCAGCAGGAAAGCCTGCAGCCCACAGGTCTGAGGGGCCACGCAAGCGGTTCCCAAAGAGCTTTAGAACAAGGCCTAGTTTTGCCTGCTGGCTCTTTGGGCGTGGGACCAACATCCAGACATATGGCCATTTTTGTGCCTGGAGCGACGCCAAAGTGGGACAGCGTTGTTTTGAGGCTGAAGGCAGCAGGAAAGCCTGCAGCCCCCAGTCTGTGGGGCCACGCAAGCGGTTCCCAAAGAGCTTTAGAACAAGGCCTAGTTTTCCCTGCTGGTTCTTTGGGCTTCGGACCAGTCTCCAGACATATGGCCATTTTTGTGCCTGGCGCGGCGCCAAGTGGGAAAAGGTGGTTTTCAGTCTGAAGGCTCCAGGAAAGCCTGCAGACCCCAGGTCTGTGGCGCCACGCAAGCGGTTCCCAAAGTGCTTTAGAACAAGGCATAGTTTTCCCTGCTGGCTCTTTGGGCGTGGGAAAATTCTCCAGACATATGGCCGTTTTTGTGCCTGGCGCGGCGCCAAGTGGGAAAGGGTGGTTTTGAGGCTGAAGGCAGCAGGAAGCCTGCAGCCCCCAGGTCCTTGGGACTACGCAAGCGGTTCCCAAAGAGCTTTAGAACAAGGCCTAGTTTTCCCTGCTGGCTCTTTGGGCGTTGGACCAGTCTCCAGACATATGGCCATTTTTGTGTCTGGCGCAGCGCCTAGTGGGAAAGGGTGGTTTTGAGGCTGAAAGCGCCACAAAAGCCTGCAGCCTCCAGGTGTGTGTGGCTACGCAAGCGGTTCCCAAAGAGCTTTAGAAAAAGCCACAGTTTTCCCTGCTGGCTCTTTGGGCGTGGGACCCATCTCCAGACATATGGCCATTTTTGTGCCTGGCGCGGCGCCAAGTGGGAAAGGGTGGTTTTGAGGCTGAAGGCAGCAGGAAAGCCTGCAGCCCCCAGTCTGTGGGGCCACGCAAGCGGTTCCCAAAGAGCTTTAGAACAAGGCATAGTTTTCCCTGCTGGCTCTTTGGGTGTGGGACCAGTCTCCAGACATATGGCCATTTTTTCCCTGGCGCGGCGCCAAGTGGGAAAGGGTGGTTTTGAGGCTGAAGGCAGCAGGAAAGCCTGCAGCCCGCAGGTCTGTGGGGCCACGCAAGCGGTACCCAAAGAGCTTTACAACAAGGCATATTTTTCCCTGCTGGCTCTTTGGGCTTGGGACCAACCTCCAGACATATGGCCATTTTTGTGCCTGGAGCGACGCCAAAGTGGGACAGGGTGGTTTTGAGGCTGAAGGCAGCAGGAAAGCCTGCAGCCCCCAGGTGTGTGGGGCTACGCAAGCGGTTCCCAAAGAGCTTTAGAACAAGGCATAGTTTTCCCTGCTGGCTCTTTGGGCGTGGGACCAATCTCCAGACATATGGCCATTTTTGTGCCTGGAGCGACGCCAAGTGGGAAAGGGTGGTTTTGAGTATGAAGGCAGCAGGAAAGCCTGCAGCCCCCAGTCTGTGGGGCCACGCAAGCGGTTCCCAAAGAGCTTTAGAACAAGGCCTAGTTTTCCCTGCTGGCTCTTTGGGCGTGGGACCAGTCTCCAGACATATGGCCATTTTTGTGCCTGGCGCGGCGCCAAGTGGGAAAGGGTGGTTTTGAGGCTGAAGGCAGCAGGAAAGCCTGCAGCCCCCAGGTGTGTGGGGCTACGCAAGCGGTTCCCAAAGAGCTTTAGAACAAGGCATAGTTTTCCCTGCTGGCTCTTTGGACGTGGGACCAGTCTCCAGACATATGGCCATTTTTGTGCCTGGCGCGGCGCCATGTGGGAAAGGGTGGTTTTGAGGCTGAAGACAGCAGGAAAGCCTGCAGCCCGCAGGTGTGTGGGGCTACGCAAGCGGTTCCCAAAGAGCTTTAGAACAAGGCATATTTTTCCCTGCTGGCTCTTTGGGCGTGGGACCAGTCTCCAGACATATGGCCATTTTGTGCCTGGCGCGGCGCCAAGTGGGAAAGGGTGGTTTTGAGGCTGAAGGCAGCAGGAAAGCCTGCAGCCCCCAGGTCTGTGGGGCCACGCAAGCGGTTCCCAAAGAGCTTTAGAACAAGGCCTAGTTTTCCCTGCTGGCTCTTTGGGCGTGGGACCCATCTCCAGACATATGGCCATTTTTGTGCCTGGCGTGGCGCCAAGTGGGAAAGGGTGGTTTTGAGGCTGAAGGCAGCAGGAAAGCCTGCAGCCCACAGGTCTGAGGGGCCACGCAAGCGGTTCCCAAAGAGCTTTAGAACAAGGCCTAGTTTTGCCTGCTGGCTCTTTGGGCGTGGGACCAACATCCAGACATATGGCCATTTTTGTGCCTGGAGCGACGCCAAAGTGGGACAGCGTTGTTTTGAGGCTGAAGGCAGCAGGAAAGCCTGCAGCCCCCAGTCTGTGGGGCCACGCAAGCGGTTCCCAAAGAGCTTTAGAACAAGGCATAGTTTTCCCTGCTGGCTCTTTGGGCGTGGGACCAATCTCCAGACATATGGCCATTTTTGTGCCTGGCGCGGCGCCAAGTGGGAAAGGGTGGTTTTGAGGCTGAAGGCAGCAGGAAAGCCTGCAGACCCCAGGTGTGTGGGGCTACGCAAGCGGTTCCAAAAGAGCTTTAGAACAAGGCATAGTTTTGCCTGCTGGCTCTTTGGGCTTTGGACCAGTTTCCAGACATATGGCCATTTTTGTGCCTGGCACGGCGCCAAGTGGGAAAGCGTGGTTTTGAGGCTGAAGGCAGCAGGAAAGACTTCAGCCCCCAGGTCTGTGGGGCTACGCAAGCGATTCCCAAAGAGCTTTAGAACAAGCCACAATTTTCCCTGCTGGCTCTCTGGGCGTGGGACCAGTCTCCAGACATATGGCCATTTTTGTGCCTGGCGCGGCGCCAAGTGGGAAAGGGTGGTTTTGAGGCTGAAAGCACCAGAAAAGCTTACAGACCCCACGTCTGTGGGGCTACGCAAGCGGTTCCCAAAGAGCTTTAGAACAAGGCATAGTTTTCCCTGCTGGCTCTTTGGGTGTGGGAGCAATCTCCAGACATATTGCCATTTTTGTGCCTGGCGCGGCGCCAAGTGGGAAAGGGTGGTTTTGAGGCTGAAGGCAGCAGGAAAGCCTGCAGCCCCCAGGTGTGTGGGGCTACGCAAGCGGTTCCCAAAGAGCTTTAGAACAAGGCCTAGTTTTCCCTCCTGGCTCTTTGGGCGTGGGAAAATTCTCCAGACATATGGCCATTTTTGTGCCTGGCGCGGCGCCAAGTGGGAAAGGGTGGTTTTGAGGCTGAAGGCAGCAGGAAAGCCTGCAGCCCCCAGGTCCGTGGGGCTACGCAAGCGGTTCCCAAAGAGCTTTAGAACAAGGCATAGTTTTCCCTCCTGGCTCTTTGAGTGTGCGACCGGTCTCCAGACATATGGCAATTTTTGGGCCTGGGGCGGCACCAAGTGGGAAAGGGTGGTTTTGAGTCTGAAGGCTCCAGGAAAGCCTGCAGCCCCCAGGTGTGTGGGGCTACGCAAGCGGTTCCCAAAGAGCTTTAGAACAAGGCATGGTTTTCCCTGCTGGCTCTTTGGGCGTGGGACCATTCCCCAGACATATGGCCATTTTTGTGCTTGGCGCGGCGCCAAGTGGGACAGGTTGGTTTTGAGGCTGAAGGCAGCAGGAAAGCCTGCAGCCCCCAGGTCCGTGGGGCTACGCAAGCGTTTCCCAAAGAGCTTTAGAACAAGGCCTAGTTTTCCCTGCTGGTTCTTTGGGCGTCGGACCAATCTCCAGACATATGGCCATTTTTGTGCCTGGCGCGGCGCCAAGTGGGAAAAGGTGGTTTTGAGTCTGAAGGCTCCAGGAAATCCTGCAGTCCCCAGGTCTGTGGGGCCACGCAAGCGGTTCCCAAAGTGCTTTAGAACAAGGTATAGTTTTCCCTGCTGGCTCTTTGGGCGTGGGAAAATTCTCCAGACATATGGCCTTTTTTGTGCCTGGCGCGGCGCCAAGTGGGAAAGAGTGGTTTTGAGGCTGAAGGCAGCAGGAAAGCCTGCAGCCCCCAGGTGTGTGGGGCTACGCAAGCGGTTCCCAAAGAGCTTTAGAACAAGGCATAGTTTTCCCTGCTGGCTCTTTGGGCGTGGGACCAGTCTCCAGACATATGGCCATTATAGTGCCTGGCGTGGCACCAAGTGGGAAAGGGTGGTTTTGAGGCTGAAGGCAGCAGGAAAGCCTGCAGCCCCCAGTCTATGGGGCCACGCAAGCGGTTCCCAAAGAGCTTTAGAACAAGGCCTAGTTTTCCCTGCTGGCTCTTTGGGCGTGGGACCAGTCTCCAGACATATGGCCATTTTTGTGCCTGGAGCGGCGCCAAGTGGGAAAGGGTGGTTTTGAGGCTGAAGGCAGCAGGAAAGCCTGCAGCCCCCAGGTGTGTGGGGCCACGCAAGCGGTTCCCAAAGAGCTTTACAACAGGGCATAGTTTTCCCTGCTGGCTCTTTGGGCGTGGACCAGTCTCCAGACATATGGCCATTTTTGTTCCTGGCGCGGTGCCAAGTGGGAAAGGGTGGTTTTGAGGCTGAAGGCAGCAGGAAAGCCTGCAGCCCGCAGGTGTGTGGGGCTACGCAAGCGGTTCCCAAAGAGCTGTAGAACAAGGCATATTTTTCCCTGCTGGCTCTGTGGGCGTGGACCAGTCTCCAGACATATGGCCACTTTGTGCCTGGCGCGGCGCCAAGTGGGAAAGGGTGGTTTTGAGGCTGAAGGCAGCAGGAAAGCCTGCAGCCCCCAGGTCTGTGGGGCCACGCAAGCGGTTCCCAAAGAGCTTTAGAACAAGGCCTAGTTTTCCCTGCTGACTCTTTGGGCGTGGGACCAGTCTCCAGACATATGGCCATTTTTGTGCCTGGCGCGGCGCCAAGTGGGAAAGGGTGGTTTTGAGGCTGAAGGCAGCAGGAAAGCCTGCAGCCCCCAGGTGTGTGCGGCTACGCAAGCGGTTCCCAAAGACCTTTAGAACAAGGCCTAGTTTTCCCTGCTGGCTCTTTGGGCGTGGGACCAGTCTCCAGACATATGGCCATTATTGTGCCTGGCGTGGCACCAAGTGGGAAAGGCTGGTTTTGAGGCTGAAGGCAGCAGGAAAGCCTGCAGCCCCCAGGTCCGTGGGACTATGCAAGCGGTTCCCAAAGAGCTTTAGAACAAGGCATAGTTTTCCCTGCTGGCTCTTTGGGCGTGGACCAGTCTCCAGACATATGGCCATTTTTGTGCCTGGCGCGGCGCCAAGTGGGAATGAGTGGTTTTGAGGCTGAAGGCAGCAGGAAAGCCTGCAGACCCCAGGTCTGTGGGGCTACGCAAGCAGTTACCAAAGTGCTTTAGAACAAGGCATAGTTTTCCCTGCTGGCTCTTTGGGCGTGGACCAGTCTCCAGACATATGGCCATTTTTTGTGCCTACTGTGGCGCCAAGTGGAAAGGGTGGTTTTGAGGCTGAAGGCAGCAGGAAAGCCTGCAGCCCCCAGGTGTGTGGGGCTACGCCAGCGGTTCCCAAAGAGCTTTAGAACAAGGCATAGTTTTCCCTGCTGGCTCTTTGGGCATGGGACCAGTCTCCAGACATATGGCCATTTTTGTGCCTGGCGCGGCACCAAGTGGGAAAGGGTGGTTTTGAGGCTGAAAGCGCCAGAAAAGCCGGCAGCCCCCAGGTCTGTGGGGCTACGCAAGCGATTCCCAAAGAGCTTTAGAACAAGGCATAGTTTTCCCTGCTGGCTCTTTGGGCGTGGGACCAATCTCCAGTCATATGGCCATTTTTGTGCCTGGCGCGACGCCAAGTGGGAAAGGGTGGTTTTGAGGCTGAAGGCAGCAGGAAAGCCTGCAGCCCGCAGTCTGTGGGGCCACGCAAGCGGTTCCCAAAGAGCTGTAGAACAAGGCATATTTTTCCCTGCTGGCTCTTTGGGCGTGGACCAGTCTCCAGACATATGGCCATTTTTGTGCCTGGCGCGGCG
Organism: Larus michahellis; assembly: GCF_964199755.1. Classification (NCBI taxonomy): domain Eukaryota; kingdom Metazoa; phylum Chordata; class Aves; order Charadriiformes; family Laridae; genus Larus; species Larus michahellis. The sequence continues at coordinate 592,625 of NW_027436045.1, forward strand.
CCAAGTGGGAAAGGTTGTTTTTGAGGCTGAAGGCAGCAGGAAAGCCTCCAGCCCGCAGGTCTGTGGGGCCACGCAAGCGGTTCCCAAAGAGCTTTAGAACAAGGCATAGTTTTCCCTGCTGGCTCTTTGGGCGTGGGACCAGTCTCCAGACATATGGCCATTTTTCTGCCTGGCGCTGCGCCAAGTGGGAAAGGGTGGTTTTGAGGCTGAAGGCAGAAGGAAAGCCTGCAGACCCCAGGTGTGTGGGGCTACGCAAGCGGTTCCCAAAGAGCTTTAGAACAAGGCATAGTTTTCCCTGCTGGCTCTTTGGGCCTGGGTCCAGTCTCCAGACATATGGCCATTTTTGTGCCTGGAGCGACGTAAAGTGGGACAGGTTGGTTTTGAGGCTGAAGGCAGCAGGAAAGCCTGCAGCCCCCAGGTCTGTGGGGCTACGCAAGCGGTTCCCAAAGAGCTTTAGAACAAGGCATAGTTTTCCCTGCTGGCTCTTTGGGCGTGGGACCAGTCTCCAGACATATGGCCATTATTGTGCCTGGCGTGGCACCAAGTGGAAAGGGTGGTTTTGAGGCTGAAGGCAGCAGGAAAGCCTGCAGCCCGCAGGTGTGTGGGGCCACGCAAGCGGTTCCCAAAGAGCTTTAGAAAAAGCCACAGTTTTCCCTGCTGGCTCTTTGGGCGTGGACCAGTCTCCAGACATACGGCCATTTTTGTGCCTGGACAGACGCCAAGTGGGAAAGGGTGCTTTTGAGGCTGAAGGCAGCAGGAAAGCCTGCAGCCCCCAGGTGTGTGGGGCTACGCAAGTGGTTCCCAAATAGCTTTAGAACAAGGCATAGTTTTCCCTGCTGGCTCTTTGGGCGTGGGACCAGTCTCCAGACATATTGCCATTTTTGGGCCTGGCGCGGCGCGAAGTGGGAAAGGGTGGTTTTGAGGCTGAAGGCAGCAGGAAAGCCTGCATCCCGCAGGTGTGTGGGGCTACGCAAGCGGTTCCCAAAGAGCTTTAGAACAAGGCATAGTTTTCCCTGCTGGCTCTTTGAGTGTGGGACCAGTCTCCAGACATATGGCCATTTTTGTGCCTGGCGTGGCGCCAAGTGGGAAAGGGTGGTTTTGAGGCTGAAGGCAGCAGGGAAGCCTGCATCCCGCAGGTCCGTGGGGCTACGCAAGTGGTTCCCAAAGAGCTTTAGAAAAAGCCACAGTTTTCCCTGCTGGCTCTTTGGGCATGGGACCAGTCTCCAGACATATGGCCATTTTTGTGCCTGGCGCGGCGCCAAGTGGGAAAGGGTGGTTTTGAGTCTGAAGTCTCCAGGAAAGCCTGCAGCCCCCAGGTCTGTGGGGCCACGCAAGCGGTTGCCAAACAGCTTTAGAACAAGGCATAGTTTTCCCTGCTGGCTCTTTGGGCGTGGGAAAATTCTCCAGACATATGTCGATTTTGGAGGCTGGCGCGGCGCCAAGTGGGAAAGGGTGGTTTTGAGGCTGAAGGCAGCAGGAAGCCTGCATCCCGCAGGTGTGTGGGGCTACGCCAGCGGTTCCCAAAGAGCTTTAGAAAAAGCCACAGTTTTCCCTGCTGGCTCTTTGGGCATGGGACCAGTCTCCAGACATATGGCCATTTTTGTGCCTGGCGCGGCGCCAAGTGGGAAAGGGTGGTTTTGAGGCTGAAAGCGCCAGAAAAGCCGGCAGCCCCCAGGTCTGTGGGGCTACGCAAGCGATTCCCAAAGAGCTTTAGAACAAGGCATAGTTATCCCTGCTGGCTCTTTGGGCGTGGGACCAATCTCCAGTCATATGGCCATTTTTGTGCCTGGCGCGACGCCAAGTGGGAAAGGGTGGTTTTGAGGCTGAAGGCAGCAGGAAAGCCTGCAGCCCCCAGTCTGTGGGGCCACGCAAGCGGTTCCCAAAGAGCTTTACAACAAGGCATAGTTTTCCCTGCTGGCTCTTTGGGCGTGGGACCAATCTCCAGACATATGGCCATTTTTGTGCCTGGCGCGGCGCCAAGTGGGAAAGGGTGGTTTTGAGGCTGAAGGCAGCAGGAAAGCCTGCAGCCCCCAGTCTGTGGGGCCACGCAAGCGGTTCCCAAAGAGCTTTAGAACAAGGCCTAGTTTTCCCTGCTGGCTCTTTGGGCGTGGGACCAGTCTCCAGACATATGGCCATTTTTGTGCCTGGCGCGGCGCCAAGTGGGAAAGGGTGGTTTTGAGGCTGAAGGCAGCAGGAAAGCCTGCAGCCCCCAGGTCTGTGGGGCCACGCAAGCGGTTCCCAAAGAGCTGTAGAACAAGGCATATTTTTCCCTGCTGGCTCTTTGGGCGTGGACCAGTCTCCAGACATATGGCCATTTTTGTGCCTGGCGCGGCGCCAAGTGGGAAAGGTTGTTTTTGAGGCTGAAGGCAGCAGGAAAGCCTGCAGCCCGCAGGTGTGTGGGGCCACGCAAGCGGTTCCCAAAGAGCTTTAGAACAAGGCATAGTTTTCCCTGCTGGCTCTTTGGGCGTGGGACCAGTCTCCAGACATATGGCCATTTTTCTGCCTGGCGCTGCGCCAAGTGGGAAAGGGTGGTTTTGAGGCTGAAGGCAGAAGGAAAGCCTGCAGCCCCCAGGTCTGTGGGGCTACGCAAGCGGTTCCCAAAGAGCTTTAGAACAAGGCATAGTTTTCCCTGATGGCTCTTTGGGCGTGGGACCAGTCTCCAGACATATGGCCATTTTTGTGCCTGGCACGGCGCCAAGTGGGAAAGAGTGGTTTTGAGGCTGAAGGCAGCAGGAAAGCCTGGAGACCCCAGGTCTGTGGGGCTACGGAAGCAATTACCAAAGTGCTTTAGAACAAGGCATAGTTTTCCCTGCTGGCCCTTTGGGCGTGGGACCAGTCTCCAGACATATGGCCATTTTTGTGCCTCGAGCGACGCCAAAGTGGCACACGTTGGTTTTGACGCTGAAGGCAGCAGGAAAGCCTGCATCCCGCAGGTGTGTGGGGCTACGCAAGCGGTTCCCAAAGAGCTTTAGAACAAGGCATAGTTTTCCCTGCTGGCTCTTTGAGTGTGGGACCAGTCTCCAGACATATGGCCATTTTTGGGCCTGGCGCGGCGCCAAGTGGGAAAGGGTGGTTTTGAGGCTGAAGGCAGCAGGAAAGCCTGCATCCCGCAGGTCCGTGGGGCTACGCAAGTGGTTCCCAAAGAGCTTTAGAAAAAGCCACAGTTTTCCCTGCTGGCTCTTTGGGCATGGGACCAGTCTCCAGACATATGGCCATTTTTGTGCCTGGCGCGGCGCCAAGTGGGAAAGGGTGGTTTTGAGGCTGAAGGCAGCAGGAAAGCCTGCAGCCCCCAGGTCTGTGGGGCTACGCAAGCGGTTCCCAAAGAGCTTTAGAACAAGGCATAGTTTTCCCTGCTGGCTCTTTGGGCGTGGGACCAATCTCCAGACATATGGCCATTTTTGTGCCTGGCGCGGCGCCAAGTGGGAAAGGGTGGTTTTGAGTCTGAAGTCTCCAGGAAAGCCTGCAGCCAGCAGGTCTGTGGGGCCACGCAAGCGGTTGCCAAAGAGCTTTAGAACAAGGCATAGTTTTCCCTGCTGGCTCTTTGGGCGTGGGAAAATTCTCCAGACATATGTCGATTTTGGAGGCTGGCGCGGCGCCAAGTGGGAAAGGGTGGTTTTGAGGCTGAAGGCAGCAGGAAGGCTGCATCCCGCAGGTGTGTGGGGCTACGCCAGCGGTTCCCAAAGAGCTTTAGAAAAAGCCACAGTTTTCCCTGCTGGCTCTTTGGGCGTGGGACCAGTCTCCAGACATATGGCCATTTTTGTGCCTGGCGCGGCGCCAAGTGGGAAAGGGTGGTTTTGAGGCTGAAAGCGCCAGAAAAGCCGGCAGCGCCCAGATCTGTGGGGCTACGCAAGCGATTCCCAAAGAGCTTTAGAACAAGGCATAGTTTTCCCTGCTGGCTCTTTGGGCGTGGGACCAATCTCCAGTCATATGGCCATTTTAGTGCCTGGCGCGACGCCAAGTGGGAAAGGGTGGTTTTGAGGCTGAAGGCAGCAGGAAAGCCTGCAGCCCCCAGTCTGTGGGGCCACGCAAGCGGTTCCCAAAGAGCTTTAGAACAAGGCATAGTTTTCCCTGCTGGCTCTTTGGGCGTGGGACCAATCTCCAGACATATGGCCATTTTTGTGCCTGGCGCGGCGCCAAGTGGGAAAGGGTGGTTTTGAGGCTGAAGGCAGCAGGAAAGCCTGCAGACCCCAGTCTGTGGGGCCATGCCAGCGGTTCCCAAAGAGCTTTAGAACAAGGCCTAGTTTTCCCTGCTGGCTCTTTGGGCGTGGGACCAGTCTCCAGACATATGGCCATTTTTGTGCCTGGCACGGCGCCAAGTGGGAAAGGGTGGTTTTGAGGCTGAAGGCAGCAGGAAAGCCTGCAGCCCCCAGGTCTGTGGGGCCACGCAAGCGGTTCCCAAAGAGCTTTAGAACAAGGCATAGTTTTCCCTGCTGGCTCTTTGGGCGTGGGACCAGTCTCCAGACATATGGCCATTTTTGTGCCTGGAGCGACGCCAAAGTGGGACAGGGTGGTTTTGAGGCTGAAGGCAGCAGGAAAGCCTGCAGCCCCCAGGTCTGTGGGGCTACGCAAGCGGTTCCCAAAGAGCTTTAGAACAAGGCCTAGTTTTCCCTGCTGGCTCTTTGGGCGTTGAACCAGTCTCCAGACATCTGGCCATTTTTGTGCCTGGCGCAGCGCCTAGTGGGAAAGGGTGGTTTTGAGGCTGAAAGCGCCAGAAAAGCCTGCAGCCCCCAGGTGTGTGTGGCTACGCCAGCGGTTCCCAAAGAGCTTTAGAACAAGGCATAGTTTTCCCTGCTGGCTCTTTGGGCATGGGACCAGTCTCCAGACATATGGCCATTATTGTGCCTGTCGCGGCGCCAAGTTGGACAGGGTGGTTTTGAGGCTGAAGGCAGCAGGAAAGCCTGCAGCCCCCAGTCTGTGGGGCTACGCAAGCGGTTCCCAAAGAGCTTTAGAACAAGGCATAGTTTTCCCTGCTGGCTCTTTGGGCGTGGGACCAGTCTCCAGACATATGGCCATTTTTGTGCCTGGCGCGGCGCCAAGTGGGAAAGGGTGGTTTTGAGGCTGAAGGCAGCAGGAAAGCCTGCAGCCCCCAGTCTGTGGGGCTACGCAAGCGGTTCCCAAAGAGCTTTAGAACAAGGCATAGTTTTCCCTGCTGGCTCTTTGGGCGTGGGACCAGTCTCCAGACATATGGCCATTTTTGTGCCTGGCGCGGCGCCAAGTGGGAAAGGGTGGTTTGGAGGCTGAAGGCTCCAGGAAAGCCTGCAGCCCGCAGGTGTGTGGGGCCACGCAAGCGGTTCCCAAAGAGCTTTACAACAAGGCATAGTTTTCCCTGCTGGCTCTTTGGGCGTGGGACCAACCTCCAGACATATGGCCATTTTTGTGCCTGGAGCGACGCCAAAGTGGGACAGGGTGGTTTTGAGGCTGAAGGCAGCAGGAAAGCCTGCAGCCCCCAGTCTGTGGGGCCACGCAAGCGGTTCCCAAAGAGCTTTAGAACAAGGCATAGTTTTCCCTGCTGGCTCTTTGGGCGTGGGACCAATCTCCAGACATATGGCCATTTTTGTGCCTGGCGCGGCGCCAAGTGGGAAAGGGTGGTTTTGAGGCTGAAGGCAGCAGGAAAGCCTGCAGCCCCCATTCTGTGGGGCCACGCAAGCGGTTCCCAAAGAGCTTTAGAACAAGTCCTAGTTTTCCCTGCTGGCTCTTTGGGCGTGGGACCAATCTCCAGTAATATGGCCATTTTTGTGCCTGGCGCGGCGCCAAGTGGGAAAGGGTGGTTTTGAGGCTGAAGGCAGCAGGGAAGCCTGCAGCCCCCAGGTGTGTGGGGCTACGCAAGCGATTCACAAAGAGCTGTACAACAAGGCATATTTTTCCCTACTGGCTCTTTGGGCGTAGGACCAACCTCCAGACATATGGCCATTTTTGTGCCTCGAGCAACGCCAAAGTAGGACAGGGTGGTTTTGAGGCTGAAGGCAGCAGGAAAGCCTGCAGCCCCCAGGTCCGTGGGACTACGCAAGCGGTTACCAAAGAGCTTTAGAACAAGGCATTTTTTTCCCTGCTGGCTCTTTGGGCGTGGGACCAGTCTCCAGACATATGGCCATTTTTGTGCCTGGCGCGGCGCCAAGTGGGAAAGGGTGGTTTTGAGGCTGAAGGCAGCAGGAAAGCCTGCAGCCCGCAGGTGTGTGGGGCCACGCAAGCGGTTCCCAAAGAGCTTTAGAACAAGGCATAGTTTTCCCTGCTGGCTCTTTGGGCGTGGGACCAGTCTCCAGACATATGGCCATTTTTGTGCCTGGCGCGGCGCCAAGTGGGAAAGGGTGGTTTTGAGGCTGAAGGCAGCAGGAAAGCCTGCAGCCCGCAGGTGTGTGGGGCCACGCAAGCGGTTCCCAAAGAGCTTTAGAACAAGGCATAGTTTTCCCTGCTGGCTCTTTGGGCGTGGACCCATCTCCAGTCATATGGCCATTTTTGTGCCTGGCGCGGCGCCAAGTGGGAAAGGGTGGTTTTGAGGCTGAAGGCAGCAGGAAAGCCTGCAGCCCCCAGTCTGTGGGGCCACGCCAGCGGTTCCCAAAGAGCTTTAGAACAAGGCATAGTTTTCCCTGCTGGCTCTTTGGGCGTGGGACCAGTCTCCAGACATATGGCCATTTTTGTGCCTGGCGCGGCGCCAAGTGGGAAAGGGTGGTTTTGAGGCTGAAGGCAGCAGGAAAGCCTGCAGCCCGCAGGTGTGTGGGGCCACGCAAGCAGTTCCCAAAGAGCCTTAGAACAAGGCATAATTTTCCCTGCTGGCTCTTTGGGCGTGGGACCCATCTCCAGTCATATGGCCATTTTTGTGCCTGGCGCGGCGCCAAGTGGGAAAGGGTGGTTTTGAGGCTGAAGGCAGCAGGAAAGCCTGCAGCCCCCAGTCTGTGGGGCCACGCAAGCGGTTCCCAAAGAGCTTTAGAACAAGGCATATTTTTCCCTGCTGGCTCTTTGGGCGTGGGACCAACCTCCAGACATATGGCCATTTTTGTGCCTGGAGCGACGCCAAAGTGGGACAGGGTGGTTTTGAGGCTGAAGGCAGCAGGAAAGCCTGCAGCCCCCAGTCTGTGGGGCCACGCAAGCAGTTCCCAAAGAGCTTTGGAACAAGGCATAGTTTTCCCTGCTGGCTCTTTGGGCGTGGGACCCATCTCCAGACATATGGCCTTTTTTGTGCCTGGCGCGGCGCCAAGTGGGAAAGGGTGGTTTTGAGGCTGAAGGCAGCAGGAAAGCCTGCAGCCCCCAGGTCCGTGGGGCCACGCAAGCGGTTCCCAAAGAGCTTTACAACAAGGCATAATTTTCCCTACTGGCTCTTTGGGCGTAGGACCAACCTCCAGACATATGGCCATTTTTGTGCCTGGAGCGACGCCAAAGTGGGACAGGGAGGTTTTGAGGCTGAAGGCAGCAGGAAAGCCTGCAGCCCCCAGGTGTGTGGGGCTACGCAAGCGGTTCCAAAAGAGCTTTAGAACAAGGCATAGTTTTCCCTGCTGGCTCTTTGGGCGTGGACCAGTCTCCAGACATATGGCCATTTTTGTGCCTGGCGCGGCGCCAAGTGGGAAAGGGTGGTTTTGAGGCTGAAGGCAGCAGGAAAGCCTGCAGCCCGCAGGTGTGTGGGGCTACGCAAGCGGTTCCCGAAGAGCTGTAGAACAAGGCATATTTTTCCCTGCTGGCTCTTTGGGCGTGGACCAGTCTCCAGACATATGGCCATTTTGTGCCTGGCGCGGCGCCAAGTGGGAAAGGGTGGTTTTGAGGCTGAAGGCAGCAGGAAAGCCTGCAGCCCCCAGGGCTGTGGGGCCACGCAAGCGGTTCCCAAAGAGCTTTAGAACAAGGCCTAGTTTTCCCTGCTGACTCTTTGGGCGTGGGACCAGTCTGCAGACATATGGCCATTTTTCTGCCTGGCGCGGCGCCAAGTGGGAAAGGGTGGTTTTGAGCCTGAAGGCAGCAGGAAAGCCTGCAGCCCCCAGTCTGTGGGGCCACGCAAGCGGTTCCCAAAGAGCTTTAGAACAAGGCATAGTTTTCCCTGCTGGCTCTTTGGGCGTGGGACCCATCTCCAGACATATGGCCATTTTTGTGCCTGGCGCGGCGCCAAGTGGGAAAGGGTGGTTTTGAGGCTGAAGGCAGCAGGAAAGCCTGCAGCCCCCAGTCTGTGGGGCTACGCAAGCGGTTCCCAAAGAGCTTTAGAACAAGGCATATTTTTCCCTGCTGGCTCTTTGGGCGTGGACCAGTCTCCAGACATATGGCCATTTTTGTGCCTGGCGCGGCGCCAAGTGGGAAAGGGTGGTTTTGAGGCTGAAGGCAGCAGGAAAGCCTGCAGCCCCCAGGTCTGTGGGGCCACGCAAGCGGTTCCCAAAGAGCTTTAGAACAAAGCATAGTTTTCCCTGCTGGCTCTTTCGGCGTGGGACCAGTCTCCAGACATATGGCCATTTTTGTGCCTGGCGCGGCGCCAAGTGGGAAAGGGTGGTTTTGAGGCTGAAGGCAGCAGGAAAGCCTGCAGCCCCCAGGTGTGTGGGGCTACGCCAGCGGTTCCCAAAGAGCTTTAGAACAAGGCCTAGTTTTCCCTGCTGGCTCTTTGGGCATGGGACCAGTCTCCAGACATATGGCCATTTTTGGGCCTGGCGCGGCGCCAAGTGGGAAAGGGTGGTTTTGAGGCCGAAAGCGCCAGAAAAGCCCGCAGCCCCCAGGTCTGTGGGGCTACGCAAGCGATTCCCAAAGAGCTTTAGAACAAGGCATAGTTTTCCCTGCTGGCTCTTTGGGCGTGGGACCAATCTCCAGTCATATGGCCATTTTTGTGCATGGCGCGGCGCCAAGTGGGAAAGGGTGGTTTTGAGGCTGAAGGCAGCAGGAAAGCCTGCAGCCCCCAGTCTGTGGGGCCACGCAAGCGGTTCCCAAAGAGCTTTACAACAAGGCATAGTTTTCCCTGCTGGCTCTTTGGGCGTGGGACCAATCTCCAGACATATGGCCATTTTTGTGCCTGGCGCGGCGCCAAGTGGGAAAGGGTGGTTTTGAGGCTGAAGGCAGCAGGAAAGCCTGCAGCCCCCAGTCTGTGGGGCCACGCAAGCGGTTCCCAAAGAGCTCTAGAACAAGGCATAGTTTTCCCTGCTGGCTCTTTGGGTGTGGGACCAGTCTCCAGACATATGGCCATTATTGTGCCTGGCGTGGCACCAAGTGGGAAAGGGTGGTTTTGAGGCTGAAGGCAGCAGGAAAGCCTGCAGCCCCCAGGTCCGTGGGACTACGCAAGCGGTTCCCAAAGAGCTTTAGAACAAGGCATTTTTTTCCCTGCTGGCTCTTTGGGCGTGGGACCAGTCTCCAGACATATGGCCATTTTTGTGCCTGGCGCGGCGCCAAGTGGGAAAGGGTGGTTTTGAGGCTGAAGGCAGCAGGAAAGCCTGCAGCCCGCAGGTGTGTGGGGCCACGCAAGCGGTTCCCAAAGAGCTTTAGAACAAGGCATAGTTTTCCCTGCTGGCTCTTTGGGCGTGGGACCAGTCTCCAGACATATGGCCATTTTTGTGCCTGACGCGGCGCCAAGTGGGAAAGGGTGGTTTTGAGGCTGAAGGCAGCAGGAAAGCCTGCAGCCCGCAGGTGTGTGGGGCCACGCAAGCGGTTCCCAAAGAGCTTTAGAACAAGGCATAGTTTTCCCTGCTGGCTCTTTGGGCGTGGACCCATCTCCAGTCATATGGCCATTTTTGTGCCTGGCGCGGCGCCAAGTGGGAAAGGGTGGTTTTGAGGCTGAAGGCAGCAGGAAAGCCTGCAGCCCCCAGTCTGTGGGGCCACGCCAGCGGTTCCCAAAGAGCTTTAGAACAAGGCATAGTTTTCCCTGCTGGCTCTTTGGGCGTGGGACCAGTCTCCAGACATATGGCCGTTTTTGTGCCTGGCGCGGCGCCAAGTGGGAAAGGGTGGTTTTGAGGCTGAAGGCAGCAGGAAAGCCTGCAGCCCGCAGGTGTGTGGGGCCACGCAAGCGGTTCCCAAAGAGCCTTAGAACAAGGCATAATTTTCCCTGCTGGCTCTTTGGGCGTGGGACCCATCTCCAGTCATATGGCCATTTTTGTGCCTGGCGCGGCGCCAAGTGGGAAAGGGTGGTTTTGAGGCTGAAGGCAGCAGGAAAGCCTGCAGCCCCCAGTCTGTGGGGCCACGCAAGCGGTTCCCAAAGAGCTTTAGAACAAGGCATATTTTTCCCTGCTGGCTCTTTGGGCGTGGGACCAACCTCCAGACATATGGCCATTTTTGTGCCTGGAGCGACGCCAAAGTGGGACAGGGTGGTTTTGAGGCTGAAGGCAGCAGGAAAGCCTGCAGCCCCCAGTCTGTGGGGCCACGCAAGCAGTTCCCAAAGAGCTTTGGAACAAGGCATAGTTTTCCCTGCTGGCTCTTTGGGCGTGGGACCCATCTCCAGACATATGGCCTTTTTTGTGCCTGGCGCGGCGCCAAGTGGGAAAGGGTGGTTTTGAGGCTGAAGGCAGCAGGAAAGCCTGCAGCCCCCAGTCTGTGGGGCCACGCAAGCGGTTCCCAAAGAGCTTTAGAACAAGGCATAGTTTTCCCTGCTGGCTCTTTGGGCGTGGGACCAGTCTCCAGACATATGGCCATTTTTGTGCCTGGCGCGGCGCCAAGTGGGAAAGGGTGGTTTTGAGGCTGAAGGCAGCAGGAAAGCCTGCAGCCCCCAGGTCTGTGGGGCCACGCAAGCAGTTCCCAAAGAGCTGTAGAACAAGGCATATTTTTCCCTGCTGGCTCTTTGGGCGTGGACCAGTCTCCAGACATATGGCCATTTTTGTGCCTGGCGCGGCGCCAAGTGGGAAAGGGTGGTTTTGAGGCTGAAGGCAGCAGGAAAGCCTGCAGCCCGCAGGTCTGTGGGGCTACGCAAGCGGTTCCCAAAGAGCTTTAGAACAAGGCATAGTTTTCCCTGCTGGCTCTTTGGGCGTGGGACCAGTCTCCAGACATATGGCCATTTTTCTGCCTGGCGCGGCGCCAAGTGGGAAAGGGTGGTTTTGAGGCCGAAAGCGCCAGAAAAGCCGGCAGCCCCCAGGTCTGTGGGGCTACGCAAGCGATTCCCAAAGAGCTTTAGAACAAGGCATAGTTTTCCCTGCTGGCTCTTTGGGCGTGGGACCAATCTCCAGTCATATGGCCATTTTTGTGCCTGGCGCGGCGCCAAGTGGGAAAGGGTGGTTTTGAGGCTGAAGGCAGCAGGAAAGCCTGCAGCCCCCATTCTGTGGGGCCACGCAAGCGGTTCCCAAAGAGCTTTACAACAAGGCATAGTTTTCCCTGCTGGCTCTTTGGGCGTGGGACCAATCTCCAGACATATGGCCATTTTTGTGCCTGGCGCGGCGCCAAGTGGGAAAGGGTGGTTTTGAGGCTGAAGGCAGCAGGAAAGCCTGCAGCCCCCAGTCTGTGGGGCCACGCAAGCGGTTCCCAAAGAGCTTTAGAACAAGGCCTAGTTTTCCCTGCTGGCTCTTTGGGCGTGGGACCAGTCTCCAGACATATGGCCATTTTTGTGCCTGGCGCGGCGCCAAGTGGGAAAGGGTGGTTTTGAGGCTGAAGGCAGCAGGAAAGCCTGCAGCCCCCAGGTCTGTGGGGCCACGCAAGCAGTTCCCAAAGAGCTTTAGAACAAGGCATATTTTTCCCTGCTGGCTCTTTGGGCGTGGACCAGTCTCCAGACATATGGCCATTTTTGTGCCTGGCGCGGCGCCAAGTGGGAAAGGGTGGTTTTGAGGCTGAAGGCAGCAGGAAAGCCTGCAGCCCGCAGGTGTGTGGGGCTACGCAAGCGGTTCCCAAAGAGCTTTAGAACAAGGCATAGTTTTCCCTGCTGGCTCTTTGGGCGTGGGACCAGTCTCCAGACATATGGCCATTTTTCTGCCTGGCGCGGCGCCAAGTGGGAAAGGGTGGTTTTGAGGCTGAAGGCAGCAGGAAAGCCTGCAGCCCCCAGGTCTGTGGGGCTACGCAAGCGGTTCCAAAAGAGCTTTAGAACAAGGCATAGTTTTCCCTGTTGGCTCTTTGGGCGTGGACCAGTCTCCAGACATATGGCCATTTTTGTGCCTGGCGCGGCGCCAAGTGGGAAAGGGTGGTTTTGAGGCTGAAGGCAGCAGGAAAGCCTGCAGACCCCAGGTGTGTGGGGCTACGCAAGCAGTTACCAAAGTGCTTTAGAACAAGGCATATTTTTCCCTGCTGGCTCTTTGGGCGTGGACCAGTCTCCAGACATATGGCCATTTTTTGTGCCTGCTGTGGCGCCAAGTGGGAAAGGGTGGTTTTGAGGCTGAAGGCAGCAGGAAAGCCTGCAGCCCCCAGGTGTGTGGGGCTACGCAAGCGGTTCCCAAAGAGCTTTAGAACAAGGCATAGTTTTCCCTGCTGGCTCTTTGGGCATGGGACCAGTCTACAGACATATGGCCATTTTTGTGCCTGGCGCGGCGCCAAGTGGGAAAGGGTGGTTTTGAGGCTGAAGGCAGCGGGAAAGCCGGCAGACCCCAGGTCTGTGGGGCTACGCAAGCAATTCCCAAAGAGTTTTAGAACAAGGCATAGTTTTCCCTGCTGGATCTTTGGGCGTGGGACCAGTCTCCAGACATATGGCCATTTTTGTGCCTGGCGCGGCACCAAGTGGGAAAGGGTGGTTTTGAGGCTGAAGGCAGCAGGAAAGCCTGCATCCCGCAGGTGTGTGGGGCTACGCAAGCGATTCCCAAAAGCTTTAGAACAAGGCATAGTTTTCCCTGCTGGCCCTTTGGGCGTGGGACCAGTCTCCAGACATATGGCCATTTTTGTGCCTGGAGCGACGCCAAAGTGGCACAGGTTGGTTTTGAGGCTGAAGGCAGCAGGAAAGCCTGCAGCCCCCAGGTCTGTGGGGCTACGCAAGCGGTTCCCAAGGAGCTTTCGAACAAGGCATAGTTTTCCCTGCTGGCTCTTTGGGCGTGGGACCAGTCTCCAGACATATGGCCATTTGTGTGCCTGGCGCGGCGCCAAGTGGGAAAGGGTGGTTTTGAGGCTAAAAGCGCCAGAAAAGCCTGCAGCCCCCAGATGTGTGGGGCTACGCAAGCAGTTCCCAAAGAGCTTTAGAACAAGGCATAGTTTTCCCTGCTGGCTCTTTGGGCGTGGGACCAATCTCCAGTAATATGGCCTTTTTTGGGCCTGGCGCGGCACAAAGTGGGAAAGGGTGGTTTTGAGGCTGAAGGCAGCAGGAAAGCCTGCAGCCCCCAGTCTGTGGGGCCACGCAAGCGGTTCCCAAAGAGCTTTACAACAAGGCATAGTTTTCCCTGCTGGCTCTTTGGGCGTGGGACCAATCTCCAGACATATGGCCATTTTTGTGCCTGGCGCGGCGCCAAGTGGGAAAGGGTGGTTTTGAGGCTGAAGGCAGCAGGAAAGCCTGCAGCCCCCAGTCTGTGGGGCCACGCAAGCGGTTCCCAAAGAGCTTTAGAACAAGGCATAGTTTTCCCTGCTGGCTCTTTGGGTGTGGGACCAGTCTCCAGACATATGGCCATTATTGTGCCTGGCGTGGCACCAAGTGGGAAAGGGTGGTTTTGAGGCTGAAGGCAGCAGGAAAGCCTGCAGCCCCCAGGTCCGTGGGACTACGCAAGCGGTTCCCAAAGAGCTTTAGAACAAGGCATTTTTTTCCCTGCTGGCTCTTTGGGCGTGGGACCAGTCTCCAGACATATGGCCATTTTTGTGCCTGGCGCGGCGCCAAGTGGGAAAGGGTGGTTTTGAGGCTGAAGGCAGCAGGAAAGCCTGCAGCCCGCAGGTGTGTGGGGCCACGCAAGCGGTTCCCAAAGAGCTTTAGAACAAGGCATAGTTTTCCCTGCTGGCTCTTTGGGCGTGGGACCAGTCTCCAGACATATGGCCATTTTTGTGCCTGACGCGGCGCCAAGTGGGAAAGGGTGGTTTTGAGGCTGAAGGCAGCAGGAAAGCCTGCAGCCCGCAGGTGTGTGGGGCCACGCAAGCGGTTCCCAAAGAGCTTTAGAACAAGGCATAGTTTTCCCTGCTGGCTCTTTGGGCGTGGACCCATCTCCAGTCATATGGCCATTTTTGTGCCTGGCGCGGCGCCAAGTGGGAAAGGGTGGTTTTGAGGCTGAAGGCAGCAGGAAAGCCTGCAGCCCCCAGTCTGTGGGGCCACGCCAGCGGTTCCCAAAGAGCTTTAGAACAAGGCATAGTTTTCCCTGCTGGCTCTTTGGGCGTGGGACCAGTCTCCAGACATATGGCCGTTTTTGTGCCTGGCGCGGCGCCAAGTGGGAAAGGGTGGTTTTGAGGCTGAAGGCAGCAGGAAAGCCTGCAGCCCGCAGGTGTGTGGGGCCACGCAAGCGGTTCCCAAAGAGCCTTAGAACAAGGCATAATTTTCCCTGCTGGCTCTTTGGGCGTGGGACCCATCTCCAGTCATATGGCCATTTTTGTGCCTGGCGCGGCGCCAAGTGGGAAAGGGTGGTTTTGAGGCTGAAGGCAGCAGGAAAGCCTGCAGCCCCCAGTCTGTGGGGCCACGCAAGCGGTTCCCAAAGAGCTTTAGAACAAGGCATATTTTTCCCTGCTGGCTCTTTGGGCGTGGGACCAACCTCCAGACATATGGCCATTTTTGTGCCTGGAGCGACGCCAAAGTGGGACAGGGTGGTTTTGAGGCTGAAGGCAGCAGGAAAGCCTGCAGCCCCCAGTCTGTGGGGCCACGCAAGCAGTTCCCAAAGAGCTTTGGAACAAGGCATAGTTTTCCCTGCTGGCTCTTTGGGCGTGGGACCCATCTCCAGACATATGGCCTTTTTTGTGCCTGGCGCGGCGCCAAGTGGGAAAGGGTGGTTTTGAGGCTGAAGGCAGCAGGAAAGCCTGCAGCCCCCAGTCTGTGGGGCCACGCAAGCGGTTCCCAAAGAGCTTTAGAACAAGGCATAGTTTTCCCTGCTGGCTCTTTGGGCGTGGGACCAGTCTCCAGACATATGGCCATTTTTGTGCCTGGCGCGGCGCCAAGTGGGAAAGGGTGGTTTTGAGGCTGAAGGCAGCAGGAAAGCCTGCAGCCCCCAGGTCTGTGGGGCCACGCAAGCAGTTCCCAAAGAGCTGTAGAACAAGGCATATTTTTCCCTGCTGGCTCTTTGGGCGTGGACCAGTCTCCAGACATATGGCCATTTTTGTGCCTGGCGCGGCGCCAAGTGGGAAAGGGTGGTTTTGAGGCTGAAGGCAGCAGGAAAGCCTGCAGCCCGCAGGTCTGTGGGGCTACGCAAGCGGTTCCCAAAGAGCTTTAGAACAAGGCATAGTTTTCCCTGCTGGCTCTTTGGGCGTGGGACCAGTCTCCAGACATATGGCCATTTTTCTGCCTGGCGCGGCGCCAAGTGGGAAAGGGTGGTTTTGAGGCCGAAAGCGCCAGAAAAGCCGGCAGCCCCCAGGTCTGTGGGGCTACGCAAGCGATTCCCAAAGAGCTTTAGAACAAGGCATAGTTTTCCCTGCTGGCTCTTTGGGCGTGGGACCAATCTCCAGTCATATGGCCATTTTTGTGCCTGGCGCGGCGCCAAGTGGGAAAGGGTGGTTTTGAGGCTGAAGGCAGCAGGAAAGCCTGCAGCCCCCATTCTGTGGGGCCACGCAAGCGGTTCCCAAAGAGCTTTACAACAAGGCATAGTTTTCCCTGCTGGCTCTTTGGGCGTGGGACCAATCTCCAGACATATGGCCATTTTTGTGCCTGGCGCGGCGCCAAGTGGGAAAGGGTGGTTTTGAGGCTGAAGGCAGCAGGAAAGCCTGCAGCCCCCAGTCTGTGGGGCCACGCAAGCGGTTCCCAAAGAGCTTTAGAACAAGGCCTAGTTTTCCCTGCTGGCTCTTTGGGCGTGGGACCAGTCTCCAGACATATGGCCATTTTTGTGCCTGGCGCGGCGCCAAGTGGGAAAGGGTGGTTTTGAGGCTGAAGGCAGCAGGAAAGCCTGCAGCCCCCAGGTCTGTGGGGCCACGCAAGCAGTTCCCAAAGAGCTTTAGAACAAGGCATATTTTTCCCTGCTGGCTCTTTGGGCGTGGACCAGTCTCCAGACATATGGCCATTTTTGTGCCTGGCGCGGCGCCAAGTGGGAAAGGGTGGTTTTGAGGCTGAAGGCAGCAGGAAAGCCTGCAGCCCGCAGGTGTGTGGGGCTACGCAAGCGGTTCCCAAAGAGCTTTAGAACAAGGCATAGTTTTCCCTGCTGGCTCTTTGGGCGTGGGACCAGTCTCCAGACATATGGCCATTTTTCTGCCTGGCGCGGCGCCAAGTGGGAAAGGGTGGTTTTGAGGCTGAATGCAGCAGGAAAGCCTGCAGCCCCCAGGTCTGTGGGGCTA